>NC_073313.1:113595384-113904551 GCF_027595985.1 Sorex araneus
AGTAGTCTCTAATGATCTTTTGAATCTCACTGGTTTCTGTTATGATGTCCCCCTTTTCATTTCTGATTCGATTTATTAGGGTTCTTTCTCTTTCTTTCTTTGTGAGTCTTGCTAGCGGTTTATCAATCTTGTTTATTTTCTCGAAGAACCAGCTCTTTGTTTCATTGATCTTTCGAATTGTCTTTTTGGTTTCCATGTCATTAATTTCTGCTCTAATTTTTATTATTTCTTTCCTTCGATCTGGTTTGGGTTCCTTTTTCTGGTCCTTTTCTAAGGTCTTGAGTCGTGAAGTCAGGCTGTCTATGTGGGCCCTTTCTTCCTTCCTGAGGAATGCTTGGAGAGCTATAAATTTTCCCCTTAACACGGCTTTAGCTGCGTCCCATAGGTTTTGGCAGCTCGTGTCTTCATTCTCATTTGTTTCTAAGTATTTTTTGATTTCTTCCTTGATTTCCTTCCTGACCCACTCATTGTTCAACATTGAATTGTTTAATTTCCAAGTGTTTGACTTGATTCTCCGTGTCAGTGAGTGGTTAGCTTCTATCTTCAGCGCATCGTGGTCTGAAAAGATGGTTGATACGATTTCTATTTTTCCGATTCTATTGAGGTATGTTCTAGGGGCCAGTACATGATCTATTTTAGAAAATGTTCCGTGTGCACTGGAAAAGAATGTGTATTCTTTCTTTTGGGGGTGTAAGGCCCTGTATAGGTCTATTAGGCCTCTCTCTTCAATTTCTTCTTTCAGAGTCAGTGTTTCCTTGTTGAGTTTTGTTCTTGTCGATCTATCTAGAGGCGATAAGGCCATATTGAAGTCTCCGACTACTATTGTGCTGTTAGTGATGTCCTCTTTGAAGTCTGCTAGGAGTTGTTTTAAATATTTAGCTTGTCGCTCATTAGGTGCATATATGTTTAAGAGTGTGATTTCTTCCTGTTGTACATATCCCTTGATAAACAGAAAATGACCTTCGCTGTCCCTTTTAATCTTTTTCAACCTGAAATCTATGTTGTCGGATATTAGGATGGCCACTCCAGCTTTTTTACGGGGGTTGTTTGCTTGCAGGATTGTTTTCCATCCTTTGACTTTGAGTCTATGTTTACTCTGTTTGTTCAGGTGTGTTTCTTGCAGGCAGCAGAATGATGGGTTTAATTTCTGGATCCATTTTGCCACTCTGTGTCTCTTTATGGGTGCATTTAGGCCGTTGACATTGAGAGAGATTATTGTGATAGGATTTGGTTTCATATTTCTGTGGTATTTGTTGTTTTTATGTGGCTCCACCTTGTCTTACAGTAGCCCCTTTAGACCTTCTTTCAAGTTTGGTTTTGAGTCTATGAAGGACCTGAGCTGTTGTTTATCTGAGAAGTAGTGTATGGTTCCCTCGAGTTTGAGTGAGAGTTTAGCCGGATAAAGTATTCTTGGTGAGGCATTCATTTCGTTGAGTCTTTTCACTATGTCCCACCATTGTCTTCGGGCTCGGAGGGTTTCCTCTGACAGGTCTGCTGTAAATCTGAGGGGTGCTCCTTTGTATGTAATTTCCTTCTTTGACCTTGCTGCTTGCAGAATTGTGTCTCTATCCATAGCATCCATCATTCTGACTATGATATGCCTTGGAGTCTTTTTATTCGGGTCTCTTTTTGCTGGTACTCTTCGGACTCCTTGTATCTGGATGCCTGCCTTCTCCAGCTCTGGGAATTTCTTAGCAATGATGTCTTTGACTGTGTTTTTTTCATTGGGCTTACTTCCCTGTGGTTCTGGTACTCCAATGATTCTTATGTTGTTTCTCTTGAAGTCATCCCCCAGGGCTCTGATTCGCTCTATAGCCATTTTGAGGTCTTTGGCCATGATTTGTTGTTGTCTATAAGCTTTCTGCAGCTCATCTTCCAGGTCGCTGATTCTTTCTTCAGCTGTAGTCATTCTACTGTTGAGGGCATCTAGAGAGATTTTTAATTCGTCTACCGATTCCTTTATTTGTGTGACTTCCGTTCGTAGGTTTGAGATTTCTGTTCTCATTTCTTCCTGTATTTTCTTGGTGGACCGTTCCAGTGCTTCATTCATCTCCTCCCTTAGTTTATTGGATGTCTGTTCCATGGTTGCTTGGAGTAGGTCGACTCTCCTACAGATCTCCTCTCTAAATTGTTTATCTGAGAGGTCGTAGATGTGAGTAGCCCCCATTGATGTTTCTGGAATTTCTCCTTCTCCCTCTCTTGGTGGAGGGGATTTTCGCTGCTTCTTCATATTATTACGGAAGTATAGAGTTGGAGCTTTGTAGTTATTTATTCCTTTTTCTTCTTGTGGAAAGAAGGTTTTCTGATCGTGCTAAACTTGCCTTATTAACTGACAGCTTTTATAGTGTCGGACTAAGCTAATGGCTATTTTGCGTGTTTGAGATCGCAAAAGTGAATTTTCAAAAAAATACAAGTACCGATTGAGCTGAGGTAACAAAGAATAACTGCGGCCACTCTGAGAGGAGGCCACGCCCACTTTTAGAACACGCCCACTAAGATACGGGACACGCCCCCAGTGTCTTCCTGCGAGGGCGGGCCGCAGTTAGGGGGCCCGGTGAGGAGCCGGGGCAAGGAGGACACGGGCTGGGGCGGCTGGAGGGTCTCGGGGAGTCCAGGCGGCGGGAGGTGGGGTCGGGAGGGCGTGGCCGAGGGTCTGGGACGGTACCTGCGAGGGCGGGCCGCAGTTAGGGGGCCCGGTGAGGAGCCGGGGCGCGGAGGGCACGGGCTGGGGTGGCTGGAGGGTCTCGGGGAGTCCAGGCGGCGGGAATTGGGGTCGGGAGGGCCTAATTTATTTATTTTTTAATTAGTGAATCACCGTGAGGGTACTGTTACAGATTTATACATTTTCTTGCTCATGTTTCCCTCATATAATGTTCAAGAACCCATCCCTTCACCAGTGCCCATTCTCCACCAATAAAACCAGTATCCCTCCCACTGCCAATCCCATCTCCCCACACCCCACCCTGCCTCTGTGGCAGGGCATTCCAATTTGTTCTCTCTCTATCCTTTTGGGTGTTGTGGTTTGCAGTAGGGGTGTTGAGTGGCCATTGTGTTCAGTCTCTAGTATACTTTCAGCACAAATCACCCTTCCTGCGCATGGCCTCCAGCCACATTTTACTTGGTGTTCCCTTCTCTATCTGAGCTGCCTTTTCCCCAGAATGTGAGGCCAGCTTCCAAGCCATGGAGTCAACCTCCTGGTACTTGTTTCTACTATTCTTGGGTGTTAGTCTCCCATTCTGTTACTTTATATTCCACAGATGAGTGCAATCTTTCTATGTCTGTTTCTCTCTTTCTGACTCATTTCACTTAGCATGATACTTTCCATATTGATCCACTTATATGCAAAGTTCATGACTTCATTTATTCTAACAGCTGCATATTATTCCATTGTATAGATGTACCAAAGTTTCTTTAACCAGTCATCTGTTCTAGGGCACTCGGGTTTTTTCCAGATTCTGGCTATTGTAAACAGTGCTGCGATGAACATATAAGTGCAGATGTCATTTCAACTATATTTTTTGCTTCTCCGGGATATATTACCAGCAGTGGTATTGGTGGGTCAAATGGGAGCTCAATTTCTAATTTTTTTAGAAGCATCCATATTGTTTTCCAAAAGGGCTGAACCAGTTGGCATTCCCACCAGGAGTGTAGAAGGGCCCCTTTCTCCCCACATCCTCTCCAACAGTGGTTGCTTTTGTTCTTTGGATGTGTGCCATTCTCCTTGGTGTGAGGTGGTATCTCATGGTTGTTTTAATCTGCATATCCCTGATGATTAGTGATGTAGAGCACTTTTTCATGTGCCCTTTGGCCATTCGTATCTCTTTCTTGGGAAAGTTTCTGTTCATTTATTTGCCCCATTTTCTGATTGGATTGGATTTTTTCTTCTTGTAGAGTTCAACCAGTGCCTTATATACCCTTGATATCAACCCCTTATCGGATGGTATAGGGTGAATATCCTTTCGCATTCTGTACATTGTCTCTGTATTCTGGTCAACAGTGATATAGTTTTTATGTGTCATATCTTGCCCAAATGCTTTGTAAATACAGAGTACACTAACTCACTGACTCATCTAAGCTGCATTTGGAAGACCCTTCGCTCGGCCTTCTGGAAACCAAAGATGAACAGTTCTTAAGCAAGAGTTCCTTGAGGTCCTACTTGGGCACTAAAGTGATATGGGATAGCTTAATAATTATACATCTGAATTAAGATGGCTTGATTTGTAAGTGTGAGATGCAGTTATATAATCTTCTTGGCGCCAGGTCCTACTTTTACATACTGGTAAAAATAAACAATTATGAATTTGTAATTTTTCTGATCACCTCTATATCAGTTTATTTGTTGCACAAATGCCTTCTGTCATATGTATCATAATCACTTAAGACACAATAATCCACCTTGAAATGGCTATTTTGTTTTCATTTATTTTTAAAATTTTTTTGAATCACCATGTGGAAAGTTACAAAGTTCTCAGGCTTATGTCTCAGTTATACAATATTCAAACACCCATCCCTTCACCAGTGCCCATATTCCACCACCAAAAACCCCAGTATACCTCCCACCCCTGCCCCCCACCCCCAACTGCATAACTGATGAATTTCACTTCATTTTCTCTTTACCTTGATTACATTCCATATTTCAACACAAAACTCAATATTGTTGTTGGAGTTTCCCCCCAAGAAAGACAGCCCTACTACCAAGGAAGCATTTGATAATTAGTTTTCCATTGCTTAGAATGAAGAGATATGTAGCCCCACTGCTCCAAATACATAACTCTTTTTTTCTTTTTCCTTTTCCTTTTTTTCCCCTCATTTCCCTTCCTGCGCCTCATAGTATGGTGGATGCCATGCCGCGTTTCTCCCCAAAAATGGGAAACAGCCGGGAAAGAAGGATATTTCCTCTTCTCGGCTGGCGTGGGGCTGTTGCTTAGTTCACTGTCTAGAGAAATGGCTGCTACTTTGATTACCTTCAATATTTCAACAAAAAACTCACTGTTATTGTTTGGAGTTTCCCCCTAAAGTCAGACCTGCTAAAAAGGAACCGTTTCACATTGCTGACAATTAAGAGATATTAGGTTTTGGATTTCTGTATAAATTCCAGGGAAAATTCTGCCAGAAATTGCATAGCCCAGCTCACAGTCCCAGTGCATTGCTATAAGAAGCTGCTCTGGATGCCAAAATGGGTTAGAAGGCCTCTGGAATCAAAGTCTTTAGGAGCAGAGGGTCCGTTTCGCTCTCAGCTGCTCTGGATTTATCTGGGCCGAGGGCGTGCCGGTAACACCCACTTCCCATGATTGCCTAGGAGCCTCAAAGTGTAAAAACTGTATACCTCTGGGTTTGGAGTCTTAGAAGGTGGCTCCCGCCACGTGGATATTGCTTCTGCCGCCATTTTTGGTGCAGAAAAACAGGGTGGAGAGGAAAGATCCATCCCCGGGCAGCGCGGAGTTGTAGCCCAGCTCACAGTCCCAGTGCATTCCTGTAAGAAGCTGTTCTGGATAACAAAATGGGTTAGAAGGCCTCTGGAATCAAAGTCTTTAGGAGAAGAGAGTCCCTGAAATGGCTATTTTATTGAATGGGGAGGTAAGTAACATTGAGTAACTTTGTCGGGTGATTTACAGACACAATTCAATAATCCTTTAAAATTACAATCATCTATGAAGTACTAATGGTACTCATGGCATAAGTGAGAAAAACTGGAATTAATAGGATATCTAGGTTGTTTCCATGAGGAAGTATTACTAATTCCAATCTCAGACATATTAATGGACCTGGGAGTTTAATCAAGGGGCTAAAGAAAAATTTTTTCAATGCATTTATTGAATCTCTTCCCCCTGCTGCTGCCATGTAAGCTCATTTCCCTGCCCTGTTCTGAAGATCCATCAATCTCCAGAGATCCAGTTCCTGATAATCATAATAGAATTAGATTACCAAAAAAGTGGTAGGATAGAGTGAAAACATAGAATAAAATGAATGATTCAAAACCATCATTACATAAAGTATTCAGTGGGCTACTTTCTTTTTTTCCTTTTCTTTTTTTTTTCTCTTTGGGTCACACCCGGCAATGCACAGCGGTTACTCCTGGCTCATGCACTCAGGAATTACTCCTGACGGTGCTCAGGGGACCATATGGTATGCTGGGAATTGAACACGGGTCGGCCATGTGCAAGGCAAATGCCCTACTCGCTGTGCTATCACTCCACCCCCTCAATGGGCTACTTTAGACAAGAATATCCCCACATACACACCAAAGTCTTGCAGAAAGATGGCACAGAATTTCATGATAATAATCTCTCTCAATGTTGTTGGCTAAACGCACCAACTAAGAGATAACAGAAATTTAGGATGGCTTATAAATTAGCAGCCAAAAAAATGCTGCCGCTATGTGGATGAAACATTTGAACACTCAAAGCAAAGAAAGACTCAAAGTCAAAGATTGAAAGACAACACTTAAAGCAAACAACCCCCCTCAAAAGCCTTCAGAATTATCAGAATCATTAAAATCTCTTGGCCTACACAGGGCAAAACCCTTCTGGTGAAATGAGAGGGAGTGCCCCCTTTAAATTTTAGCACCAAGTGTAACCATGCCAGCTGTGCTCATGGTAACATGTTTAGTGATGTCACAAGCTTTGGTTGCCTTGGTGAAGAAGTTGACTGCCGGCTTGAGCCTCAAAAGACAATGAGGCTTCCTGGGTAGGACAGCATCCTCAAGACACAAAGGGAATCAACACATACAGAGAAGACAGGAGCTCCAAAACATCTCTGAAAACAAAGGTACAGTTATTTGCTGAGGCTTATTGTGGACATGTGCAGAGGGGTTTATAAGAAGAACCAGGAATAAGTATCTTTAGAGATTGGGTGGCTGTGAAATAAGGGTGGTGAAGGATATATCGAGTGATTAGAGAAACAGACACTCTCAGATCCATTGTAGGCAGTGAAAAAGGGAAGGATGAAGTGGTTTTGGTGTGAGGAGAGAAACCAAGGCTTGTCTTAGGCCATATAACATCTCGGGTGTCTGTGCTATACTGTATCTTCCTCTCTCAGGGACAGAACCGAGTGCTCCACCATCTTTGTTGTTTCCATCCATCTGTCCTCCTTTCCCTCTAAGTCTGCCAGTCTCTTGGCACTTTGAAGATGCCTTTAGATTCAGAGTCATGGAGCGTTCTGCCTCTGTTTTTCTTCATATACTTCACATATTGCAATTTTGACCATATCAGTCCACCCGATCCATGAGCAGGGGATTTATCTCCATTTTCTGTGTCCTGTTTTATCTCTTGAAGTAGTGTTTGCACTTTTCTTTGTTTATGTCCTTTACCTCTAAAATTAAGCTGATTCCAAGGTGATAGCTTTTCTGAGATAAATAGTGAATGGTATTTTTAAAAATTGCTCTTTCCTGATTTTCATTCTTTATATATAGGAAAGCCGTGAATTTGGGAGTATTGGTTTTGTAACCTTCGACTTTACACATCTGTTGTTTCTAAGAACTTTTTAGTAGGAACAACATAATTTTTATGTATAGTAAAAATAGTAAAATATTCAAGTATTTAAGCTTGAGTTCTTCCTTTCCTCTCTGGATGAATTTTATATCTTTTTTTCATTTCTATCTGCTATGTCAAGTATTTCCAGTATAATATTGATAAAAGTGATGAGAGTGGGCAACTCTGTCTTGTGCTTGATCTTAGAGATAAGGCTTTTAGTTTTTACCTGATGAGAATAATGATTGCTGTGGGTTTTTTGTAGGCCAAGTGGCTTTGGCTCTATGGAGTACAGTTCCTTCAACTCCCATTTGTTGAGAGTTTTTATCATGAATGGATGGTGTGTCTTGTCAAATGCTTTCTCTGCATCCATCAGTATGATCAAATGGTTTTTATGTTTTCTTTTATTGATATGGTGTATTATATTGATTAACTTCCAAATGTTATACCATCCTTGCATCCCCTGGATGAATCTTACTTGATGATGATTTTTGATGAGTTATTGGATTCTATTTGCAAGGATTTTGTTGAAGATCTTTGTGTTTGTATTCATCAGGGATGACAGCATGAAGTCTTCTTTTTGTGTGTGTGGTATCTCTGTCTGCTTTTGATATCAGGTTGATATTTGCCTCATAGACAATGTTTGGGAGTGTTTGACCTTTTACAATTTCCTGGAAAAACTTGAAAAGTATTGGTAGTAGATCTTCTTTTAAGGTTTGGAAGAATTCACAAGTGAATCCATTTGGGCTAGTGCTTTTTTTTTGGCAGGAGGTGTGTATTTTGATTAATGTTTTAATATCCTCAATTTTACTACATCTGTTCAGGTATTGCATATATTCTTGGTATAGCCTTGCGAGGTCAAAGGATCCCTGAAATTTATCTGTTTATTTAAAGTTCTCTTGTTTCATGGCATAACTATTCTCAAAGTACTCTTTGATGATCCTTTGAATTTCTTTGGTTTCTGTTGTGATGTCCCACCAGTTTATTTTTTTATTTGGTTTATTCGGTTTTTCTCTCTCACTCTGTGAATCTTGTTAGTCGTTTTTTGATTAACAAGCGATATATTATCGTTTATCGATAATATATATACATATATAATCAAAGAATCAGCTCTTGGCTACATTGATCTTTTAGATTTTTTGTTTGGAATAACAGCTTGTTAATTTCTGATCTAAGTTTTAGTATTTACTTACTCTAACCTGGTTTATGTTCCTTCTGTTGGTCATTTTTCCAAGATCTTAAGCTGTGAACTCAAGTTATTTATATCAGTCCATTCTTCCTTTCTGATGAATGCTTAGAGAGCTATAAAATTTCCTCTTTACACTGATTTTGCTATGTCCCACAAGTTCTAGTAGCTCATGGGCTCAATCTCATTTGTTTCCAAGAATACTTTGGCTTCCTCTTTAATTTCCTATCTAATCTACTCTTTGTTCAGTAGTGAGTTGATTGATTTCCAGGTATTTTAATGATTCTCCTTTTTTTGTATGATTAACATTTACATTAAATGCATCATGGTTTGAATAGTATTATTTCTCTCTTGTCGATTTTATGAAATTATGTTTTGTGGCCCATCGTGTGATCTACCTTGGAGAATGTCCCATGTGCATTGGAGAAGAATGTGTATCGATCGGACTTTTGGAAGACAAAATATCTCTCTCCATATATATATATGTACATATATATATGTATATGTTCCAATTACTTTCAGTGGGGAAAAATTAAAAGCAGTACTGCTTCTGGGAATACTTCTAGGAATATACCCTGGGGGCCACAAAACACACAGCAGAAACACCATCTACACTCCTAATTTCATTGCAGCACTACTCACTTTAGTCAGAATCTGGATAAAACCTGCGTGCCTGAGAACTAATGAATGGATAAAGAAAGTATGGCATATATACACAATAGAGTACTATGCAGCTGTTAGGAAAAATGAAGTTATGAAATTTGCCTACAAAGGGTTGGACATAGAGTATATTTTACTGAGTGAGAGGAGTGGGAAAGAGAGGAACAAATATAGAATGGTTGAATTCATTTGTATTGTATAAAACATATTTAGTAGAAGACTAATATCCAAGGTCAGAGAAAAGCGGAACTAGGAGGACTGATCAATGGTTGTAATCTACAATGACTGTGTTTGGGGAGGAGGGTAAGTAAGATTGCGAAGGAAACATTAGGACAATAATAGTTTGAAAAGATCATACAGTACAAAACTGAATGTAAAAAGTGGGTAAAAGAGATATACATGATAATCTTTCAGTATATCTATGACAAGCCACAATGACAAAAGCGGGGAGAGAGGGAGAGAGAGAGAGAAGAAAAGCAAGATTGGGGATGGGATAAACTGTGGGGAGACGAGCTGTGAAATATACACTGGTGGAGGGCTGGGTGTTGGCATACTGTATGACCAAAACCTAATCATGAACAACTTTGTAAGGGTCTATCTCACAGTGATTGAATAAAAAAGTCTTTATAAATAGATTTTCAGTTGCAAAAAAAATCAGTTTTTTAAGTCATCTACATAATTCTGCTATTTATTAGTCCAGACTAAAAACAATTGAATGAGAATTTCACTGGGCTGTAGAGAATCTATTTTGCATACAGGCATTGTGAGATTATTATTCTATATCAAAACCCATATCATAAAGCATGTTCCCTGGAAGTGCCAGTATGATCTCTGGCAGCAAGGTAATTGAGATCTCCAGTACACTTCAAGCAAATGTGTTGATGTATTACCATCATGTGTTTGAACCCTGGATCTAGTAGCAAGGGATAAAAAACAACATAAAATATGAATTTTTTTTAATTTTACAAATGGACTACAGTTAGAAATGGAGAACACTAACATAACAGAGCAGTAGGATTATGAAATTTATTGTTTGGAGAGGTGTTAACCTGTGATCAGGTGTTAAATGCAGAATACAGTGAAACTCCAAAGAGTAAAACTATTTGAGTGGAAGCAGATGTATCACAGTAATACAAGAATGAAGAGTAAGTGGTGTCAGGAAAAAGTAAGTCCTCTTAACTGCAAGAATACCTCCCTGCCTCAGTCAAGGTGTCTCCCAGTACCCAGGCCAGAGGGATCCCCCAGAAAGTGTTAGGACTGCATCAAAAGTAGGACATTAATTTGGCTCGGGCACTGACGTGGCCAACTCCCTCCAGCTACAATACAGCGGGGGTGTGGTCTCTAGGGCAGCAGCCAATCATGTAGCAGCAGTTATTTTCCCCCTTCCCAGCGCTCTGGACTCACACCTCAATCTACAATACCTAGTTCTGAGAACATCCTGGCTATCCCAATCACATTAGGCCAATTGTCCACTAGCCTATTCCAATCTCACCAAAATATCGGTAAACACAAAAAACTGAACAAGCCTAATATAAAAGAACACATTCTCTGAAGCTTCAGTGGAGGTCTCAAATAAGTCACAGAGGAGCACTGAAGAGGAAGGTAGTATTCTAGAAGGGGGAAAAGGTGACCGCCATTGACCAAGCTCATCAAGAATCCTTCCTTGCAACGAGAGGGGTACACTAAGAGTGAACTAAAGAGTCCTATGTCCATGATAGCACAACAACATGAAGAAACCGCAAATCCCCACCGTGTGGAGTGGATGAGTTAAAGAGTCCAGAAGCCTCAACAGGGATTTCCCACAAATACGATCTCTCTAGTAAAGAATTCAGAGATGAAATGCTGAGCATGATCAATGAACTCAAAGAAACGGTGGAACACACATCCAGTAAATTAAAGGAGGACATAAAAGAAACAATGGAACACACAGCCAAGAAAATACAGGAAGAAATAAGAGCAGAAATACGAAAGATACAAACAGAAGTGTCACTAATAAAGGATTCGGTAGATGAAATTAAAAAAAAAACTCAGTGGGTGCCCTCAACAGTAGAATGATGAGAACTGAAGACAGAATCAGTGAGCTTGAAGAGAGCTGCAGAAAGCATATGAGGCAACAGCATACAATGGGAAACGACCTAAAAATAGCTCTAGGGTGAGTCAGAGTCCTAGGGCATGAACTCAAGAACAACATAAGAACCATCGGAGTACCAGAAGGACAGGGAGGCAATCCAAGTGAAAAAGCAACAGTTAAAAGATATCATTGCTGAGAAGTTCCCAGAGCTGGAGAATGCAGGCATCCAGATCCAAGGAGCCCGAAGGTTACCAGCTAAAAGTGATGCTAATTAAAAGACTAAAGAACATATCATAATCAGAATGATGGATAACGTGGATAGAGATACAATACTGCAAACAGCAAGGTCAAACTAGGAAATCACATACAAAGGAGCACCCCTTAGGTTTTACAGAAAACTTCTCAGAGGAAACCTTCCAAGACTGAAAGCAAGGGTGGGATATAGTAAAAATAACTCAATGAAATGAACGCCTCACCAAGAATACTTTATCTGGCTAAAATCTCACTCAAACTTGAAGGAACGGTGCACTATTTCAAAGATAAACAACAGCTCAGGAAATTCATAGACTCAAACAAACATTAAAAGGACTAAAGGGGCTACTGTAAGACAAGACATACCCTTACAAGCAAAACAAACCTCTACAGATGTACAAAAACCCATGAGAATAATCTCTTTCAATGTCAATGA
Organism: Sorex araneus; assembly: GCF_027595985.1. Taxonomy (NCBI): domain Eukaryota; kingdom Metazoa; phylum Chordata; class Mammalia; order Eulipotyphla; family Soricidae; genus Sorex; species Sorex araneus. Next base: position 113,607,459 of record NC_073313.1, read on the forward strand.
TCTAAATGTACCAAGAAAGAGACACGGAGTGGCAAAATGGATGAAAAAAATTGAACCCAACATTCTGCTACCTACAAGAAACACATCTGAACAGCCAGAAAAAACACAGACTCAAAGTCAAGGGATGGAAAACAATCCTACCAGCAAACAACTCCCTGAAAAAAGCCGGGATGGCCATGCTAGTATCTGATAACATAAATTTTAGGCTGAAAAGATTAGAAGGGACAACAAAGACCATTTTTTAACAAACAAGGGATATGAACACCATGAAGAAACCACATTCCTAAACATATACGCACCCAATGAGGGATGAGCTAAATACTTAAAATAACTGCTAACAGACTTCAAGGAAGACATTGGTAGCAACAGAATAGTAGTTGGAGACTTCAACACCGCAATACACCTTGGATAGATTAGCAAGATTAAAACTCAGCAAGGAAGTACTGGATTTGAAGGAAGAAATAGAAGAGAGAAGACTAATAGATGCATAGAGGGCCTTCCATTTCTCCCCCCCCAAAAAATACACATTCTTTTTCAGGGCACACAAAACATTTTCCAAGATAGACCACATGCTGCGTCATAAAATACACCTCATTAGAATCAGGGAAGATAAAAATTGTATCAACTAACTTTTCTGACTATGATGCACTGAAGATAGAAGTTAATCACACACAGAAACAGAAAATCAAGTCAAACACCTGGAAATTAAACAACTCAATGTTGAACAATGAGTGGGTTAGGGAGGAAATCAAGGAAGAAATCAAAAGATACCTGGAAACAAATGAGAATGAAGACACGAGCTATCAGAACCTGTGGGGCACAGCTAAATCAGTGTTAAGGAGAAAATTTTGAGCTCTGTAAAAATTTCTCAGGAAGGAAGAAAGGGCCTACATAAATAACTTGACCTGACAGCCAAAGATCATAAAAAAGAACCAAAAAAAGGATCCAAAAACAGGTAAAAGGAAAGAAAAAATAAGAAATGCAGCAGAAATTCACCCTACGGAAACCAAAAAAAAAACAACAACAATAAAAAAGATCAATGAAAGCAAGAGCTGGTTCTTTGGGAAAATAATGAAAAAAACACTAGCAAGACTCACAAAGAAACTGAATCAGAAATGAAAAGGGGAACATTACAACAGAAACCAATGAAATTCAAAAGATCACCAGAGACTATTGTATGCCAAGTAGTCTGTATGCTAAGAAAGTCTGTATGCCAAGAAACAAGAGAACCTAAAAGAAATGTATACATTCCTGGATTCCTTTAACCTCCCAAGGGTGAACCAAGAATATTTGGAATACCTGAATAGACTTACTACTATCAAGGAAACTGAAACTGTAATCAAAAATCTTCCCCCCAAAAAAAAGTACAGGTCCATCTGAATTCACTAGCAAATTCTTGCAAACATTTAAAGAGGGTGTATTCCAGTACTTTTCAAGAATTTCCAGGAAATTGAAGAAACAGAAACATTTCCAAACAGTTTATATGTGGCACATATGACCTAATACCAAAAACAAACAAACACCACCAAGAAAGGAAATTACATACCAATATGCCTGATGAACAGGAATGCGAAGATACTCAACAAAATGTTAGCAAATAGAATCTAACAACTCATCAAAAAGATCATATTCTACGACCAAGTGGAATTCATCTTCGGGATGCAAGGATGCTTTAATGTTCACAATTCAATCCACGTAATCCATCATATCAATAAAAGGAAAGATAAAAACCATATGACAATATCAATGAATGCAGAGAAAGCATTTGACAAGACACAGCATCCGTTTACAATGAAAAGGATCACCAAAATGGGTATTGAAGGAACTTTCCTCAATATAGTCAAAGCCATCTACCACAAACCTGTGGCAAGCATTATTCTCAATGGGGAAAAACTAAGCCTTCCCTCTAAGATCAGGGACAAGACAAAGATACCCACTCTCACCACTTCTATTGAATTTAGTACTGGACTTGCTTGCAATAGAGGTTAGGCAAGAAAAAGATATTAAGGGCATCCAGATAGGAAAAGAAGAAATCAAGCTCTCACTATTTGCAGATGATATGATACTATATTTAGAGAACCTTATATCAATATGAAAAATAGCAGTCCTATTCACAATCATGCCTCAGAGAATCAAATACCTCTGAATCAGTTTAACTAAGGAGGTAAAGGACCTGTACAAAAAAAATCCTACAAAACACTACTTCAAGAAATAAAAGAGGACAGGAGAAAATGGAAACACATCCCCTGCTCAGGGATTGGGAGAATTAATATTGTCAAAATGGCAATACCCACCAAAGCATTATGCACATTCAAGCGGTCCCTATAAGGATACCCATGACATTCTTCAAAGAAGTTTATCAAACTTCTGAAATTCATATGGAACAACAAACTGCCAAGAATAGCTAAAGCAATTCTTTGAAAACAGAAGATGGGAGGCATCACCTTCCCCAGCTTGGAACTGTACTACAAAGTGGTAATAATTTAAATAGCACGGTATTCGAACAAAGGCAGAGCTGCAGACCAATGAAACAGGGTTGAATGTCCTTAAACACACCCTCAAATAGATGGTCATCTAATCATTGAATAAGGAGCAAGAAATGTGAAGTGGAGCAATAAAAGCCACTTTAACAAATGGTGCTGGCAAAACTGGACAGCTACATGCAAAAAAATGGGCTTAGACCTTTACTGACACCATGCACAAAAGTCAGATCAAAATGTATTAAAGACCTCCACATCAGACCAGAATCCATAAGATACATTGAGGAAAAGGTTGGAAAAACCCTCCACAACATTGAACCTAAAAGTCATCTTCAAAGATGGAATGCCACAGACAAGCAAGTCGAAACAGAGATAAACTAATGAAACAATCTTGAAGAATCTTCTGCACCTCAAAAGAAACAGTGTCCAAAATACAAATATAGTCTACAGAATGGGAAAGGAATTCACCCCATACACTTCTAATAAAGGATTAATATCAAGGATATACAAAGCACTGGTTGAACTCTACAAGAAGAAATCATCCAACCCTATTTTCTGAAGAAAATGAGGTGATGAAATGAACAGAAACTTTCTCAAAGAAGAAATCCAAATGGCCAAAAGGCACATAAAAAATACTCTTCATCACGAATCATCAGGGAGATGCAGATCAAAACAACAATGAGATGTTATCTTACACAACAGAGACTGGCTCACACCCAAAAGCAACTGATGCTGGCATGGTTGTGGGGATAAGGGGACTCTCCTTCACTGCTGGTGTCAATGCTGACTGGTTCAGCTCTTTTGGAAAACAAGACAGACGTTTCTCAAAAAATTAGAAATTGAGCTCCATTTGACCCAGCAATACCACTTCTGGGAATATATCCCAAAGATGCAAAAGAGTACAGCAGAAAAGAACATACAATAAACACTTGTATGTTTATTGCAGCATTATTTACAATAGCCAGAATCTGGAAAAAAACCCAAGTGCTTGAGAATAGATGACTGGTTAAAGAAATTTTGGTACATATACACAATGGATTACTATGCAGTTGTTAGAAAAGATGAAATCATGAAATTTGCATATAATTGGATCGACATGAAGAGCTTCATATTAAGTGAAATGAGTCAGAAAGAGAAGAACAGACATAGAAGGACTGTACTCATTTGTTGAATATAAAACCACAAGATGGGAGACTAACACCCAAAGATAGTATAGATAAGGATCATGAGATCTGCTGCTTTTTAAAGGTGACCTCACATGCCAGGGAAAAAGGCAGCAGAGTTAGAGAAGTGATCACCTAGCAAAGTATGCTTGGAGGGCTCACTCAGGATGGGAGATGCGTGCTGAAAGTGAACTATAGACAGAACATGATGGCCACTTAATAACTGCATTGCAAACCATAACACCGAAGAGAAGAGAGAGTAAAATGAAATGTGACTGCCACAGAGGTGGGGAGGGGGAGGGGGTGAGTTTGTGGGGAGAGATACTGAGAACATTGGTGGTGGAGAATGAGCACTGGTGGTGGAATGGTTCCTTGATCATTGTATGACTAAAACGTAATCACGAAAGTGTGTGTAAGATTGTAACTGTATCTCATGGTGATTCATTCATTTTGTTAAAAAGAAATAAGTCCACTTTGTCCAACTCAGATCCAACAGGAACACTAAATGCAGAAGCATTTCCTATTCTCATCCTTTTTGCTCCTTCCCTGAAAGCACAAATTTCTTCCCATATAACTCAGAGTAGTTTTAAGGAATTAAAGACCTCTTCCAATCACTAAGGACAAGAGACCAAGATGAAATTGCATCAGACTTTAGAAGGAGATGTTCTTAGAATAATAACAGAGATGCCTTAGAATTCTCTGGCCCTCAAGCTCATTATTAGATAAAACATTACTAAATGACTGCTTACATCCAAATAAAATGTATCCAGTAGACTTGTGAACCTCCTTAAGAATCTTTTCACTTCTTGAAATACTTTTTCCAACGGAGACATTTTTATGCATCCAACAATTGGTACAGACATGAGGCACTCTTGCAAGTTTAAAGGATGGCTCCTCCAAGTTCTTGGCTGAAGTGAAACCTCCCACTTCAAGACTTGCCCGCCTTGCTGCTTCCCAACTTATGAATATCAGTGTCACTGCTGAGCAACTGTCTCAGATTTCTTTTCAAAGAAAAGTTAATCTCAAGAGTAGAGTTATAATACACAGGCTAGGGCATGTGTCTTGCAAGCAGCCAAATGGTTCAGTTTCTGGCACATCATATGGTTCCAACTTGGGCAGGTGTGATATGTGACAACAGAGTAAGCTGTGAGCATTGCCGGTGATGTTGTTGGGCCTTACAGGTGACTTAAGTGAAGCGGCGAGGAGAAAGACGGTTATTTCCTCCAAATCTACCTCTGCCACCCCAGAACCCAGGTTTACTGGGTTATGATCTCTCCTGCAGAAAATAAATTCAGGAGTAGACAGCAATGAAGCAAAACGAATTTTATTTAGAGGTTTTTGAAGGGGAGAAGGGACAGAATGTGGGAGAAAGTGGAGAATACTGTCCTCAAGAGAAAACTCGGGCTTTTCCAAAGGTGTAGAGAGCCCCTAAACACATCCCAGCATTAGATATGAAACATGAAAGTACACATCTCAAGAGGGGAGAAGGGGGCAACACATGTGCTATGCAAAGTAGGCACAAGCAGTACATGGGCTCGGGCAGCACTTGCGCGCCCTTCATTTATTCACTGAATCACTGTCACTGTCACTGTCATACCATTGATCAACGATTTGCTCGAGCAGGCCCAATAATGTCTCCATTTGTCCTAGCCCTGAGATTTTAGCAGCCTCTCTTTTTATTTATTTATTTATTTATTTATTTATTTATTTATTTATTTATTTATTTTTGCATGATTTAAAAAAAATTATTGAGTCACCATGTGGAAAGTTACAAAGTTTTCAGGTTTAAGTCTCAGTTATACAATGTTCAAACACCCATCCCTTCACCAGTGCACATATTCCACCACCAAGAATCACAGTATAGCTCCACCCCGTCCCCCCACACCCCTAGCCCCCCACACCCCTAGGCCCCACCACCACCCCTAGCCCCCCCTTGCCTGTGTAACTGATAAATTTCACTTTACTTTCACTTTGGTTGCATTCAATATTTCAACAAAACTCACTATTATTGTTTGGAGAGTCTCCCCCCAAAAGTGAGACCTGCTGAAAAGGAAGCATTTGCCAATTTGTTTTTCATTGCTGAGAATGAAAAGGTATGACGTCGAGTGACCACACCTAGTGGCCTCACGGTTTTGGGTTTCTGTATTTTAGTATTTTAGTAACAAAGTCCAGAGGAATATCTGCCAGAAATTGCATCACTGCAAACTTGCACTTCTCAATTATATTATATTCCACATATGAGTGCAATCTTTCTATGTCTGTCTCTTTCTTTCTGACTCATTTCACTCAACATGATACTTTCCATGTTGATCCATTTATATGCAAATCTCATGACTTCATGTTTTCTGACAGTTACGTAGTATTCCATTGTGTAGATGTACCAGAGTTTCTTTAACCAGTCATCTGTTTGGGGGCACTCTGTTTTTTTCCAGATTCTGGCTATTGTAAACAGTGCTGCAATGAACATAGAAATGCAGATGCCATCTCTACTATACCTTTTTGCCTCACCGGGATATATTCCCAGGAGTGGTATTGCTGGGTCAAATGGAAGCTCAATTTCTAATTTTTTGAGAATTGTCCATATTGTTTTCCAAAAGGGCTGAACCAGTCAGCATTCCCACCAGCAGTGAAGAAGAGTCCCTTTCTCCCCACATCCATGCCAACACCAGTTGTTTTTGTTTTTTGGGATGTGGGCCAGTCTCTGTGGTGTGAGATGATATCTCATTCATTGTTTTGATCTGCATCTCCCTGATGCTTAGTGATGTTGAACATTTTCTCATGTGTCTCTGAGCCATTCGGATTTCTTCTTTGGGAAAATTTCTGTTCATTTCATCACCCCATTTTTTGATCAGGTTGGCAGTTTTCTTCTTGTGGAGTTCAACCAGTGCATTGTATATCCTTGATATCAACCCTTTATTGGATGGGTACTGCGTAAATATCCTTTCCCATTCTGTAGATTGTCTTTGTACTTTGGTCACTGTTTCTCTTGAGGTGCAGAAGCTTCTTAGTTTGAGAAAGTCCCATTTATTTATCTCTGTTTTCACCTGCTTGGCCAGTGGCGTGTCAGCTTTGAAGATACCAGTGTTTTCAATGTCATGGAATGTTTTGCCGACCTTGTCTTCAATGTACCTGAGGGAATCTGGTCTGATGTTGAGGTCTTTAATCCATTTTGATCTGACTTTTGTACATGGTGATAGGTGGAGGTCTAAGCCCATTTTTTGCATGTAGCTGTCCAGTTTTGCCAGCACAATTTGTTAAACATGCTACCTTGCTCCACTTCACATTTCTTGCTCCCTTATCAAAGATTAGATGGTCATATATTTTGGGGGATATGTCAGAGTATTCAACCCTGTTCCATTGGTCTGCCGCTCTGCCTTTGTTCCAGTACCAAGCTGTTTTAATGACTACCGCTCTGTAGTAGAGTTGGAAGTTGGGGAGGTGGATTCCTCCCATTTTCTTTTTCCCAAGAATTGCTTTAGCTATTTATGGGGGCTTATTGTTCCATATGAATTTCAGGAGCACCTGCTCCATTTCTTTGAAGAGTGACAAGGGTATCCCTATAGGGATCGCATTGAATTTGTACAATACTTTGGGGAGAATTGCCATTTTGACAATATTAATTCTTCCAATCCATGAGCAGGGGATATTTTTCCATTTCCTCATGTTTTCTTTTATTTCCTGAAGTAGTGTTTTGTAGTTTTCATTATACAAGTCCTTTACCTCCTTAGTTAAGCTGATTCCGAGGTATTTGATTTTTTGAGGCACAATTGTGAACGGGATTCCTTTTATCATGTTGCTTTCTTCTCTCTCACTATTTGCATATAAGAAAGCCATGGACTTTTGGGTAATGATTTTATAGCCTGCAACTTTACTATATGAGTCTATTGTTTCTAGGAGTTTCTTGGTAGAGGTTTTAGGGTTTTCTAAGTATAATATCATATCATCAGCGAATAGTGAGAGCTTGATTTCTTCCTTTCCTACCTGAATGCCCTTAATATCTTTTTCTTGCCTAATCGCTATTGAAAGGACTTCCAGTCACTGCAAGCTCGTACCTCTCTTTTCTGGGTCTTATAAGATGGCGGTCGCCACACCGCCAGGGAAAGGAAAGGCCGAGAGAGAAAAACCTTTCCCCTCCCTGGGCGGCATGGAGCCATGGCTTAGTTCAGTCTAGAGGCATTTTTGCAAGAAGCTGCTGGGTGCTGAAAGTAGTTAGTTGGCCTCCGGTATCATGGGATTTCAGGAACAGAGGAGCCGTTTGTGTGTGTGTGCGGCCACTTGGGTCACATCTGGCACAACTAATACATTTTTAACTTAAGTCTACATTGATTGCCAATCAAAGCTAGGAGTTACAAATATTATATCTTTTAATCCTCATAATGACCACATCAATGACTATCATTGTTTTCTCTTTTAAAAGGTAATAAGTGAAGCTATAGACATTAAAAATGCTCAAGGGCAATAATACCATATTTAGGGGAATTCATTGAAATGCAAGTGAGCTGCCTTTAGAATTCATATATTTAATCACTATTTACAAGAGATATAATAGATTGCTACTTTATAAAATACACATATTTACTACTTATATACTTATTGACTAGTTTTGGTGATGCACAAGCACTGCTAGGGGCTACTCTTTGCTCTGTGATCAAGGTCTATTCCTGGCTGTAATTAACAAACCTTAGTAACAGCAGGAACTATGAGGAGGGCTATTATTGCAACATAAGACAATTAAACCTGTGCTATATCTCTCTGCTCTGAATTATTTTAATTGAAAACATTTCAAAACCTATATCTATAGGATATGGGGAATTTTATAGAGAAACTGAAATAAAATAATGTAAAAGAATTATGAACACATTTACTATGATCAAATAAACAGAAATTCTTAAAATAAGTAAAAGCAACGGGAAGAACTACCTTCCAACCAAGAATAAACGTATAACAAAGGTAGAATTCTCATGAATGTCAAAAGGCCTGTAAACTCCAGACATTCCCTAACCTTCACTTTCAACCTGTCATTGTTAAGAGGAATAGATAATGCTTTTTTTTATTTAATTTTTAATTTTTTCCTTTTTTTATTGAATCACCATGTGGAAAATTACAAAATTTTCAGGCTTAAGTCTCAGTTATACAATGCTGAAACAACCATACCTTCACCAGTGCACATATTCCACCACCAAATAAACCCCAGTATACCTCCCATCCACCCACCCACCCACCCCCGCCTGTGTAACTGATAAATTTCACTTTACTTTCTCTTTACTTTCGTTACATTCAATATTTCAACAAAAAACTCACTGTTATTGTTTGGAGTTCCCCACTAGAGTCGGACCTGCTGTGAAGAGATATGAGGTCGCTGCCGCGTGGTCTTGGATTTCTGTATTTTAGCAACTAAGTCCAGGGAAATTTCTTCCAGAAATTGGATCGTTGCAAGCTTGTACCTCTCATTACTGGTCCTCATAATATGGCGGTCGCCACGCCCTTCCCCTCTCCCTGCAAGGAAAAAGCGAGAGAGAAAAACCTTTCCTCTCCTGGGCAGGCATGGGGCCGTGGCTTAGTTAGCAGTCTGGAGACATTCTGCAAGGAGCTGCTGGTACCAAAAGTAGTTTAGCTGGCCTCTGGAATCATGCTCGTGCAGCTACAGTGAGGCCGCACACGTGCAGCCCCCAGGATTACATCTCAGTGGAGAGCCTAGATAATGCTTTTTAAAAGTTTAAGAAAATATGTTTGGGCTGGAGTGATAGCACAGCGGTTGGGTGTTTGCCTTTCACGAGGCCGACCTGAGTTCGAATTCTCCGCCCCTCTCGGAGAGCCTAGCAAGCTACTGAGAGTATCGAGCCCATGCAGCAGAGCCTTGCAAGCTACCCGTGTGTATTGGATATGCCAAAAACAGTAACAATGAGTCTCTCAATGAGAGACGTTACTGGTGCCCGCTCGAACAAACCGATGAGCAACGGGATGACAGTGAAGAAAATATGTTTACTAAGGGATTTTTATACCTTTCAATACAGAATTGGTATTTCGTTTATATTGAGTATTCTATATCAGATCAGTTTTTTACATCTCTACTGACCTTATGCAATCTTTTACTTATTAACAGACACTTAAGCTGTATCTGTATCTTATAGATACATTTTGTAAAATATATTTACTGCTATAGAAGCAAGATTCCCTTTCTTGGGACAAAACACTTTATACTTTTATAGACCCATTCAGATTTTCTCTGTTAAATATATTAAATTCACTTCCCTCTTACTACATTTTGAATTCGTAGGTTTTACCAACTTCATAAAATCTCTAAATTCTTAGCACATAATTTTTTAAAAAGTGTTATTTATGTCAGGGATAACACATCTGTGACATAAGTTTCATATCACTGTATCACTTGTCATCCCATTGTTTGTCGATTTGTTAGAGCGGGCGCCAGTTATGTCTCCATTTGTTCTTATCATGTGCTAGTGTAGCCCAATGTTGTCTGCTTGCTGCAGGAACACGAAGAACCTCAAACCATTCATTCAGGGTCTTGATGAAGAAGTCTGACCATCTCGTAGGTGAGCAGCCACGCGGTCTTTTGACATCCCGTGGAATCCAATCGGTAACAGCTCTAGGCCAGTGGTCGTCTCTAAATCGCATTACATGTTCGGCCCATATGATTTTCGACACCTTGGCAAATGAGACAGTGTCCCTGATTCTTGATCATCGATGGAGGTTGGAACTCCGGATTCCTTCTCTCACTTGAGTGACACATGATACTTCAAGCATACCTCTTTCGATTCCTCTTTGGGATACCTGAATAGCGCTCTCATCCTGTTTTTGTAGGGCCTAGGTCTCTGCGTTGTATGTTAGTGCTGGAAGAACGATGGCGTCGAAAAGATGTGCCCAGAGCCGGAGGTTCTTTCTCCTCTTAACCACTTTTTCAACACTCCTGAAGGTGTTCCACGCTGTTCTCTTCTTTCTGCACAGTTCAGGTGCCAGGTTGTTTGTCATGTTGAACTCAATCCAACATGACGAACATGTTTCAAATAAAAAATAAAATTTAATGCAAATATTTAGATGCCAGATTTGAAAACTTCATGTATATGTGAATAGGCATTATATTGCATTAAATGATTTTAATTTCTTTATGTAGTTTAAATCATATAGTACTCAATCAACAAGAAGTGACTTTTATTGATTTATTTACCTTTATTGCGATTTTCCCTGATAATTCCATTTCCCATGACTTTAAACTTTGGTAGTGAAAACATGGGCAATCTGGGGACTGAGAGAATATGGGGGAAATTGGTGGATAGAAGAGCAAACTTGTGGATTGGTATTGGAATACTGTATGTTTCATACAAGTTTATTACAAACAACTTTGTAAACCATGATATCTTAATAAAAATAATTATTTTTATCAGTTTTTATTTTTATATTTTTATATTTTTGATTGAATCACTGTGAGTACACAGTTACAAAGTTGTTAATGATTGAGTTTCACTCATACAATATAACATCACCCGTGCCTTCACCAGTGTACATTACCCAGTACCAATGACCCCAGGTTCTATACCCTCTTATGTGCCTTATGAATTCAGGTCTTCCACACAGCTGCCTCTATGGCAAGCACTTCTCTCACTCTCTTTCTCTCGCTCTCTCTTTCTCTCCCTCCCTCTCTTTCCTCTCCTGTCTCTTTGTACCTCCCTCTCTCTTTCTTATTGGGCATTATGGTTTGCAATACAGGAACTGAAAATTTATTATATGTATCCCTTTACTTACAATCAGCACTCAGTTCTTGTCCAGAGTGATTATTTCTTACTAACTTTGTCTTAGTGGTCACTTCTATATTCTAGCTACCTTCCCCCCACCACCACTTTTTGCATACTTCCAAAATAGACCATTTCTCTTAGCTCTTGTTTCTACTGTACTTAGGTATTAGTTTCATACCATTTTTATATCCCACAAGTGACACCAATTACTCTAAGTCTGTTCCTCTCCTTCTGACTCATTTAATTCATCATAATACTCTCCATGCCCATTCATTTATATGCAAATTTTATGGAGTATGTGCAGTATTCTATTGTGAAGATGTACCATAGTTTCTTTGTCCAGTTATCTTTTCTTTTCTTTTTTTTAAATTTAATTTTATTTTATTAAATCACCGTGTGGAAGATTACAATGCTTTCGGGCTTAAGTCTCAGTTATACAATGTTGAAACAACCATCCCTTCACCAGTGCCCATATACCACCACCAAAAAAAAAAAAACAAAACCCACACAGTACACCTCCCATCCCGCCCCCCCACCCCCTACCTTGTAACTGATAATTTTCATTTTACATTCTGTTTACTTTGGTTACATTCAATATTTAAACACCAACGTCCCTATTGTTGTTAGGAGCACCCCACTAGATTCAGACCTACTGTGAAGACAAATAAGGTCGCGTGGCCGCAGTAGCAGCCGTGCGGTTTTGAATTTCTGTACTTTAACAAGAAGTCCAGGGAGATTTCTTCCAGATATTAGATAATTGCAGGCTTGAAAACCCAATCACATCTCGGCGGTGGGAGGGACTGGTGCCTCCCACCTTCCCAAGAGCACCCTCGTGTCCTTTTGCTGCAGTTTTTGTCGTAAATCCCATCTGTGGTCGTCTTAATATGGCGGCCACCGCGCCCTTCATCCCCAGAGAGAAAGAGGCGAGAGAGAGAAATACCTTTCCCCTCCCGGGCAGCACGGGGCCGAGGCTTAGTTCTCAGGCTGGAGACATTCTGCGAGGAGTTGCTCACACTGAAAGAGGTTTTGCTGGGTCTGGATTCACGCTTGTACAGCTGCGGAGAGGCCGCACATGCGTGCGGCCCCCGGGATCACATCTCGGCGGTGCAGTTATCTTTTCTCAGGCAGTCAAGTTGTTAACAGATTCTGGCTTTTGTGAATAATCACTTGTATCACTTGTATTACTTGTCATCCTGTCGCTCATTGACTTGTTTGCGCGGGCACCAGTAATGTCTCCATTTGTCCCTCTTGTGTGCTAGTGTGGCCCAATGGCATCAGCTCACTCCAGGAACATGAAGAGCATCACAGCCTCTCCTTACTCATCCTTCCCAACGCTGCCATACTGGGGGCTATTTCAGGTCAAGGGAATGAGGCCCATTATTGTTACTGTTTTAAGCATCTCAAATATGCCACGGGTAGCTTGCCAGGCTCTGTTGTGCAGGCAGGATACCCTCTGTACCTTGCCGGGCTCTCCGAGAATGACAGAGGCTTTTATGGCAGCCTCTAATCGTCCTTACAGGTGCTCCCAGTCTTTCAAATGCAAGCAAAATAAATTTTGCCCCCTCTGAGGGGGCCCAGTGAAGACAGCCTGGCATTGGGGCAGGAGGTTATGTATCACTCTCTTCTGGAAGCTTTGTTTTATAGTCTTTGGGTCTTGGCCATTAATGAGATTACATGGCCCTGGGGTAGTTTGTGGATGAATGCCAAGCTACTGGAAAACTGGGGATCTGGGTGGAGGAGGCCCAGTCCTGATCCAAGCAGGCTTGGAGATCTAAGCCACGGGTCCCGCATACCTGGGTTCCTCTGCTATTGTGAATAATCGCTGTAGCACTGTAGCACTGTCATCCCGTTGTTCATCGATTTTGCTTGAGTGGGCACCAGTAAGGTCTCCATTGTCAGACTTGTTACTGTTTTTGCCGTTTTGAATACTCAATGGGTAGCTGCCAGGCTCTGCTCTGCAGGCAGGATACTCTCAATAGCTTGCTGGGTTCTCTGAAAGGGACAGAGGAATCAAACCCGGGTCAGCCGGGTGCAAGGCAAACGCCCTACCCGCTGTGCTATTGTGCAAGTCCTGAAAATAGAAGTGTAGATGGCTTTTCTGTAGTGTCCTTTGGCCCCCGGGATGTATTCCAATAAGTGATACTGCTAGGTCATTTGGAGTCAGACTGGAAAAGTCTCAGCGAGGTAGCAATAATGCTAAGAGCTCCCTATTCTTCAGCTGTTATAAGATCCCCTTGTTGATGAGCTCGGCATAAAGCCTTCCCTACCTGTTTCCACAATGTAAGATCAAATTGATCCTTAGTTTGAGGTGTGTACCAATAACAATGCTTTATACTGCATTCTAATAAACGCCTAACAACTTTTTCTTTCAAAGGCATGCCAGCAGCTCGAGTAAACGACTCAAGTATGGTAACATAATTATCTACTGCTGAAGGTGAGTTCCCCACTTGATCTGACTCTGGCTGCCGGGACATTCTGCAAACCCTATGCAGTACAAACCTTCTCTGTTCCACCTGTTACCCTATGTCTTACCTTTGGACCCCACGGTGGGCACCAGATGTTAGTTGTCGATCGAGTGATCTGTCAGAGCCGCAGAGACAAGCAAGGCATGTGGAATGATCAAGCATGGAGGTCTGCAGCTTGCTTAGGCTATTCAGCACTGTTCAGATTCTGCAGCCTCCTTTTATTGTAAATCGATACACAAAGGCATACATCATACATTTAATCATCTGTATTCCTGTGTAAACATGATGTTCTCATACATTCAAGGGAAGTGAATAATATTCTAAGTAAAGTACCAAGGACAAAGCAGCTGCGATGATCCCTGCTGACCACCACCAGTCATATAGTTCCTGAGCTGTGTGCAGCCTGACACAGCTATGTTTGCAAGGCTATGTATTGGTAGCTTTCAGACCTCAGTCTGGTAGCTAAGAAATCTCACTCTCCTAAACATACTCTCCAACGGCTGTGGCAAAATGCCTACCTTGCCCTAATTTCTGTTATCGTAGAAGTATTATTGTAATTCCATGCTTATATATCCCACAAATGATGTGATCACTCTATGTGTGTCCCTCTCCTTTTGATTATTCCTGCTAACATTAGGTTTTTGCATGTGACAGGCCTGAGTTTGATTGTTGACACTCTTGGAGCAATCCCAAAGTGTTCCCCCAAAGATAGTCTCTGAGGACTGTTTTCTATGGCCCAACCAATCTCCCATAAATGAATGCAAGAAATTGAACTTGTGAATAAAATGGAAGTCAACAATAATGGTAAGACTTCAATAATAATCCACTTCCCAAATTAAATAAAACAATTACGTAGAACATCAACTATAATGATAACTAGAACAACAAAGGAAATAACAAAACTGAATTTAACATCCAGATGTAAATGATGTGACAGTGGCCAAGTATATATTTTATGAGGGGTCATGGAATACTCTACAGAATATGACATATTCCAGATCATAAAAGAAATAGTCCTTCTAAGAACGGAGATTAAATAAATATATTATCTGAGGACATGGCAAGCTACCGAGAGTTTACTGCCTGCACAGGCGAGAGCCTGGCAAGCTTCCCGTGGCATATTCATATGTCAAATACAGTAACAATGATGGGTTTCATTCCTCTGACCCTGAAGAGCCTCTAATGCAGCACCGTTTGGAAGGACGAGTAAAGAGGCTGCGAAAATCTCAGGGCTAGGATGAATGTAGACGTTACTGAGCCTGCTCGAGCAAATTGATGATCAATGGGATGACAGTGATACAGTGATACAATGATTATCTGAGTATAATGTAGTGAAATTGGAAAAAGAATGAAAAAGTGAAAATTGGGTAAAATGTAAAAATTGAGCGGCATAGTCTTGAAAACCCAATGGCAAATCCTCCTTTCCCACAGAGTGGATAAGGAAGAAAAAAAATGGATGCTTAGTTGCACTTGCTTGTGCCTAGTCCCGTTTACAGGCCACTGAGGAATCACATGTGACAGAGGCACTGCATTTTATTTATACGGGATCCTCAGTTTGCTCCCCAGGTCAGGATTGTTCCCACCAGCCTTTCTTCCCCTGCCCACCTTCAAAGAGGTCAGAAGCTCTGCTATGCACAGAGCAGTACATTATTTCATCTCTCCATTAATTGCAATAAATATAGAAAGACACCCTAACTATAAAGTAACTAACCACAAAACAAAACAATAGAATCAATTCTAAACTGCAAAGGTCACCATAGCAATGAAAAAGCAGAAACCCACCAGGATTAGTGTGTAAAGGGGCTAGTCCCGAAGAACTCAGCCAGTAAACATCAACTGTATAAACTCTCAGAACAATATTTCTATTCTACAAATAGAAATGACCAATCTGAACAGATTTGTAGGTAAAATGAAACACTCACACGAAGGCCTCATTAGCAGAATAACAGTTGCTGAAGACAGATTCTGTGAACTCCAAGAATTACACATTGCAACCAAAGATGAAAAAAATCCTCAAAATAAATGAACACAGGGCAAGAGAACTTTGACATAGAAGGAACAGTCAATAACATCGTTGCTGAGAAGTTCCCAGAGCTGAAGCGTGCATGCACCCAGATCCATGAGGTCAGAAGTGTACCAGTTGAAGGAAATGCACATTAAAATATGCGGAGCCATATTATGATCATAGAGATGAAAATCAGAGATAGAGTACTGAAAGTTGCTTTCAGACTTATCAAAGACAGAGTCTCAGCAGACTTATCAAAGACGGAAATTATCGATAAAGTAGCATCCTGACGAGTCTTGGCAGACTTATCAGAGAAAACCTTCCTGACTTGAAGAAACTGGTAAGGTAGAGTAAAAAAATTGTACAAAATTTACACATAACCAAGCATTCTTCATCCAGTCAGACTCATTCAGATTGAAGGAAAATTACTCAACATGTAAAAGAAATAAGGAAATTCATAGACTTAAAAACATAGTTACTTGAAAAATTAATAGGACTACTTTAGATATTCAGCCCCACAGACACATCAAATCCCTGCCAAAATATGACACAAAATTCCATAATAGTCTCTCAATGTCAGTGGTCTAAATACACTAAGAGACACCAGAGTGGCAGGATGGATTACAAAATTCAATTACAAAATTGAACCCAACAAATGCACTGCTGACTGCAATGACCACATTTATTTTATTCTTTTTCTTTAATTTTTATTTTTTTTAATTAGTGAATCACCATGAGGTACAGTTACAGGCTTACAGACTTTCGTTCTTGCGTTTTAGTCATACAATGATCGAGTATTCATCCCTCCACCAGTGCCCATATTCCACCACCAATGGTCCCAGCATCCCTTCCACCCCCCGCCCATACCCTCCACCCAGCCCCGCCTCTGTGGCAGGGCATTCCCTTTTGCTCCCTCTCTCATTTTGGGTGGCAATAACCACATTTAAACAGAACAAACGCAGGCTCAAAGTCAAAGGTTGGATGGCAATTCTTTTTTTTCTTTAGTTTTTGTTTGCTTTTTAAATTTTTTAAAATTTTTTATTAGAGAATTACTGTGATGTACAGTTACAAACTTATGAACTTTTGTGTTTGCATTTCAATCATACAGTGATTGTTTGCCCATCCCTCCACCAGTGCCCATTCACCTCCACCAATGATCCCAGTATCCCTCTCACCACCCCCACCCCATCCCCCACCACCCCACCCTGCCTCTGCGGCAGGGCATTCGCTTTTGTTCTCTCTCCTTTTGGGTGTTGTAGTTTGCAATAGAGGTATTGAGTGACCTTCATGTTCGGTCTATAGTCTACTTTCAGTTCGGGTTGGAATATGGATGGCAATTCTTAAAGGGAAAAAAAAACATCAAAAATCCATCACATCACATGAAGGTATTAAATTCTCTTAGATTCTACGCTTTGGAGATAAATTAGCACACAACCTCTTGAAGGACAGATATTACTGTAGTGCCTTGGTTGACACTAGATTTTATGGCAAAATATTGTATTTCATGTTATATTACATGACGCCATGTAATCCCATCAACGGCCAACATCTAGAGACTAAAAAACCAAGCTCCCGGAAGAGAGCAACGCAGAGTCTCTTGCCCCACACCTGGCTGTCTTCACTGGGGCCCCTTGGAGGGGATGGGTTGAGTTTCCCTCCTCACCCCGAGCAGAGCCCCGGCAGTCAAAGACCTCCGGAACCCAGCCCCAGCCATGGTCAAGGCCCCTCGCCACACGTTCGGACGAGCCTCACTCATGAAGGAACTGGCAGAGGAACCCAGGTATGTGGGACTTGGGGCTGAGATCTCCAAGCCTGCTCGGATTGGGAGTGATGGGAATCTTCCACACAGATATCCCATTTCCCAGTAGCTAGGCAGTCACACCCAAAGACTGCCCCTGACGCTGTGTAATCCCATCAACAGCCAACATCCAGAGACCATAAAACCAAGCTCCTGGAAGAGTAGTTCTCCCTCTTGGAGAAACTGGCAAGCTACCGAGAGTTTACTGCCTGCACAGGAGAGCCTGGGAAGCTACCTGTGGCATATTCATATGCCATATACAGTAACAATGATGGGTCTCATTTTCCTGACCCTGAAAGAGCCTCTAATACGGCACCGTTGGGAAGGACTAGTAAAGAGAGGCTTCAAAATCTCAGGGCTAGGATGAATGGAGACGTTACTGGGCCCACTCGAGCAAATCGAGGATCAACGGGATGATAGTGATAGTTATATTCTCATTATTTCCTCATTGCCATCCAATGAATAGCTTTATAGATGCTTTTGTCCTACTCTCAGTTGAAATCCTTCAAAAATTTAGGACATCTATGGTGTATTTGTATTATGACCAATCCTGCATGATTTTCTTTGTGCAACACAGGGCAAAGTCCTTCTGGTTGAAGAAGAGGGAGTGTGCCTTTTAAATCTGGATTGTAACCATAGCAGCAGTACACATTATAACATGCTTAGTGATGTCATAGTCACATACCTTTGGGTGTTATGGTGAAGAAGGTGACCACAGACTAGAGCCTCAAAGGCAAATGAGGCTCCCTGGATGGTAGAGTTTCCTCAGGGCCACAAAGGGGATCAGCACATACTGAGAAGACAAGATCTCTAAAACATCTATGAACATAAAGGTACAGTTATTTCCCAAGGCCTATTGTCAATTTACACAGATGGATTTATAACAAAAGCCAAGAAGAGTTTAGAAAGCTTTAGAGTTTGGGTGACTGTGAAGTCAGGATGATAAGATAAATAGTGAGTGATCAGAGAAGCAGAAACTCTCAGGTCTGTTCTAAGTGACAAAGTGACAAAGGGAATGATGGAAGTTGTCTGGTGTGCGGAGAAAAAACAGGACTAGTCTTATGTCTGGTAAAGACTCAGGGGGTTGTGCCCTACATTCTCTTCCATTCTTAGGGACTGAGCCCAGTGTCCATCATTTTTGGTCTTTCCCTCTATTTGCCTCTAATTATGCCAGTTTCTCATTACTCTATGTGAGCAAAGATGGGCTGATTCTTTGCTGAGAATCAGGGTGTCACAATCTCATAGAATAGACATGGTTTGTTGGGTATCTTTAGAATTTGAATTGGGTCCATTTATGAAAGAAACGTTTTATCCTGTTTGGAATCCAGTCAATGCCTCTTAAAATATGCATGCAGGAAGTGAAAGGCGTTTTGATTTCCCAGGAAAGGAAACAGGACTCTATGAAATAAGCTTCATGTGGTGGCCAATATGGCACTTTCACCAAGACAATGAAAAGAGCAAAGAGCCATAGCTGATTAACTTCTTGAGAATGGCTTTGAGCAGGCATATTGTTTTTATTTATCTATTCATTTTTATTAAATCACCGTGTGATGCGCTTTTCATGTTTTGGGTTCAGTGATACAGTGTTCTAACATGCATCCCTCCATTGGCCTGTATTTCCCACCAGTGTCTCCAGTTTCCCTCCTGCCACTGCTCACCACAGCCTCACCACCCTGCCCATATGGCAGGCAATTTTTGTCTTTCTCTCCTTTTGTGACTTTTTATTTTCAAAACATGTACTGATAGATTTTCATGTTTCTACCATTGCCTACTTTCAGCACGCAGTTCATTTCTAGAGTGATTGTTTCCAACCACCATTGTCATAGGATTTCTTTCTCTATGCAAACTGCCTTCTCCCCAGTCAGTTAAGAAGGCTTCAGACCTAAGGGGTTGATATCAATGGTATATAAAGCACTGGTTGAACTCTACAAGAAGAAAACATCCAACCCCATCAAAAAATGGGGCAAAGAAATGAACAGAAACTTTACCAAGGAAGAAATACGAATGGCCAAAAGGCACATGAAAAAGTGCTCTACATCACTAATCATCAGAGAGATGCAGATCAAAACAACCATGAGATACCACCTCACACCACAGAGACTAGCACACATCCAAAAGAACAAAAGCAACCGCTGTTGGAGAGGATGTGGGGAGAAAGGAACCCTTCTTCACTGCTGGTGGGAATGCCGACTGGTTCAGCCCTTCTGGAAAACAATTTGGACGACTCTCAAAAAATTAGATATTGAATTCCCATTTGACCCAGCAATACCACTGCTGGGAATATATCCCAGAGAGGCAAAAAAGTACAATCGAAACAACATCTGCACATGTATGTTCATCGCAGCACTGTTTACAATAGCCAGAATCTGGAAAAAACCCGAATGCCCCAGAACGGATGACTGGTTGAGGAAACTTTGGTACATCTATACAATGGAATACTATGCAGCTGTTAGAAAAAAGGAGGTCAAGAATTTTGTAGTTAAGTGGATGGGCATGAAAAGTTTCATGCTGGGTGAAATGAGTCAGAAAGAGAGAGACAGACATAGAAAGATTGCACTCATCTATGGTATATAGAATAACAGAGTGGGAGACTAACACCCAAGAACTGTAGAAATAAGTACCAGGAGGTTGACTCCATGGCTTCGAGGCTGGCCTCACATTCCGGGGAAAGGTCAACTCAGAGAAGCGATCACCAACTACATTGTAGTCGAAGGCCATGTGGGGGAAGGGAGTTGCGGGCTGAATGAGGGCTAGAGACTGAGCACAGCGGCCACTCAACACCTTTATTGCAAACCACAACAGCTAATTAGAGAGAGAAAACAGAAGGGAATGCCTTGCCACAGTGGCAGGGTGGGGTGGGGGGGAGATGGGATTGGGGAGGGTGGGAGGGACACTGGGTTTACGGGTGGTGGAGAATGGGCACTGGTGAAGGGATGGGTTCCCAAACTTTGTATGAGGGAAGTATAAGCACAAAAGTGTATAAATCTGTAACTGTACCCTCACGGTGATTCTCTAATTAAAAATAAATAAATTAAAAAAAAAAGAAGGCTTCAGACCATGGCCATATCTTCCTGGCCCTTGTTTATACTACCCTTTGTTATTACTCTCATAGTATAATTGTTATATCCCACAAATGCGTGCATTCATTCTATGTCTGTACCTCTCCTCCTGAATCATTTTGCTCAGTGTGATACTCTCCATGTCTATCATTTATAAGTGAATTTCATGACTTCACTTTTCCTATTGATTGTATAGTATTTCATTGTATAGATGTATCATAGGATCTTTAACCTATCGTTTGTTCTCTGGCACTCTGGCTGTCTCCAGATTCTGGCCTTTGTGTATAGTGATACAATAAACATTGAATTTAAGATGGCATTTCTGCTGTGTGCTTTTTGGCCCACCCACAGCATATATTCCTAGAAGTGCAATGCTGGACCATATGGAATCTTAATTTATAATTTCTGGTAGAATACCCGTACTATTTTCCAAAAGGTTGGTCCAGTTGGTCTTCCCACAAACAATGAATGAGAGTCACTGTCTCCAGCACTTTCTGTTCTTGTTCCTTTTGGATGTGTATCAGTCTCTGTGGTGTAAATTGATGTCTCGTTGTTATTTCGTTTAGCAATGTAGAGCATTTCTTCCATGCTTTTTGGCCACCTGTATTTCTCTGAAGGAAGTTTCAGTTCATGTCTTATTACCATTTGTTGATGGTGCTGGATGTTTCCTTCCTTATAAAGTAAAACCATTGCCTTATATATCTTGATTATTAACCACGTATCTGATGGTTATTTGGTAAATATTATTTTCAGTCCATGTGCTGTCTCTCTATATTTTTCTCACTGTTTCTTTTGAGCTATAGAAGCTTCTTAATTTAGTCACATTAGCATCTTTTCTTGCCCTTGCATGGTCAGTAGTGTTTTATCTGTGACGATATCTTTAGCTTCAGTGTTATGGACTGCTCTGCCTACATTTTTTTCCATATGTCTCTTGAATACTTCAGTCTGACACTGAAGTATTTAATCTATATTAATTGGATTTTTGTCCCTGGCATTAGAGAGAGGTCTGAGTTAATTTTTTTTTTTGCAAGTAGCTGCCTAGTTCTTCCAGCATCACTTTTCTTCGTATGTCTCTTAAATACTTCAGTCTGACACTGAAGTATTTAATCTATATTAATTGGATTTTTGTCCCTGGCATTAGAGAGAGGTCTGAGTTAATTTTTTCTGCAAGTAGCTGCCTAGTTCTTCCAGCATCACTTCTTGAAGATAATGTACTTGCTCGACCTTGTATTTCTTGCATCTATATCAAACTTTAAGTCATCTTATATTTGAATGTCTGTGTCAGAATATTCTACTCTATTTCATTGATCTGTGGATCTATCTTTATTCCAATATTATTCTGATTTAATTACCTTTGCTTTGTATGATATTGCAGTTGAGGAAGGTGATGTCTCCCCTCTTCTTTTTCCAAGGATAGTTTAGGGCTGGAGCGATAGCACAGCGGATAGGGTGTTCGCCTTGCATGCGGGTGACACGGGTTCGATTCCTCCACCCCTCTCCGAGAGCCTGACAAGCTACCGAGAGTATCTCGCCCGCACGGCAGAGCCTGGCAAGCTATCTGTGGCATATTTGGTATGCCAAAAACAGTAACAACAAGTCTCACAATGGAGACGTTACTGATGCCCGCTCGAGCAAATCGATGAACAACAGGACGACAGTGACAGTGACAGTTTTAGCTGTTCGTTGAGGCCTGCTGCACCTTATGCATTTCAAGAATGTTTGTTCTGTTTCTTAGGAAAATATCATGGGTACCATTTCAGGGTCTACATTGGATCTGTATAATGTTTGGGGGCTTATTGCCATTTTGACAATGTTACTCCTCCCTAACCATGAGCAGGGTATGTGACTCCATTTACTCCTGTACTCTTTAATCCCTTGAAGTAGTGTTGTGCAGTTTTGTTTCCTTTTCCTCATTAATTATGTTTATTCAGATATAGTTGATTTTCTGAGGACAATAGTGAGCAGGATTTTTTTTTTAATTTCTTTTTTCTTACATTATTTATATGTGGGAAAGCTGTGGATTTGGGGGTATTTATTTTATAACCACCCACTTTACTATCCAAATACATTTTTTCCTAGAAACATTTTTGCAGAACTATCCTCATTATTTGTGCATAATAACGTGTTTTCTTAAAACAGTGAACATCTTCCTTTCCTGTAAAGATACATTTTATATCTTTTCATTGCAAATGTTTTCAGTAATAGAGTGAAAAAAAATGGTTAGAGCTGGCAACTTTGTCTCTTGCCTAATCTTGAAGGGAAGACTTTCAGTTTTGCTCTATTGAGAATAATGTTTGCTGTGAGCGTGTCATATACGGCTGGGACCATATTCAGAAAAGTTATTTCAACTCAAATTAGAGTCTTTATCATGAATGGGTACTGGATCTTGTACTTTCTTTACATCTATTGGTATGATAACTTTTGTTTTGTTTTGCTTTTGTTTTTTTTAATATTGGCAATGTATTTTTATTTTATTTTTTATTTTATAAAGTGTTTCACAATATATGATTACATTTAATATTCAAACACCAATCCCACCACCATTCCACCTTCCCACCACCATCTTTCAGATGCTTCCATCCCGAACCCCAACCCCTGCCCCAAAGAAGAACCTGAAATAATATATTTTGAATTTTTTGTTATGAAAAACCACTGGAAATGCTACTAAAAAGTATCCTTAGAGGAAAGAGTGTGAAGATTGTTGTATTTCACCGAGGGGACATTAAGCCATTCTATAAGAGATCACTAACATGGTGTTAAAGCTTGAGCCTTGTGTGCTTACACAGACACACACACACACACACACACACACACACATATATATATACATATATATATATAATTGTCCTGTTGTTCATCAATTTGCTCAAGCGGGCACCAGTAACGTCTCCATTATAGGATTTGTTGTTACTGTTTTTGGCAGCATAGTGGGTACGGCGTTTGCCTTGCACGCAACCGACACGGGTTCGGGTCCTACAGTGTGATAGATAGTCTATATTTAGCACCGGAGATAGTGGTAACAACAAAATATATTTGATATTTAAAGGAGAATAACAACTGAAGGTATAAAGTACATTCAGTTCCTTAAAAAAATCAGGGAATAATTGTAGTGGATGGGATGGTATTTCCTAGCAGAGGGAATAGTGCTAAAAACATTTTGTAGAAAGCTGAAGTTGTTCTGTATGATATACTGAAGAAAGACGAATTTGAAGAGACTAGTAGTGATTATGTACATAAGGACTTCTACAATACATGTATGGATAAGGGGCATATTGTTGTCTATCAAGTATAATAAATCATAGAGGTAGAAAAAAAGAAGACCCAATATAGAAACACAAGTAAATTGTCATTAAAATTGAGTAGAAAATAACAGAGGATAAACCAAGAAAGAACTATTCAGGAAAGAGGGAGAAATCCAAGAAGAACCAGGTGCTGTATTGTGCCAAAAGATTATCAAAGGAAGCTATATAAAGAATAAATTCCCATAAAATTTAGTACTTAATACATTTTGTTTTTTCTCCTTCAGCAGAGTTCTAACATACCTTCAAACAACTGAAAATTGATCAAGTTATAAATTTTAAACAAACATGTAAGATTCACTGTCAGGCACAGTTAAGAGTTTAATGATATTTTCTCATTTAATTCCCATAATAACTGCATTGATGACTAGCATTGTCCCCTTGTTTAAAATGTAAAAAGTGAAGGTATTGGGACACTAAAGAATGTACGGGTTTTCAAGAACTATTTACACCTCTGTGCTCAGGGGACAATCCTAGATGTTCTCAAGAAACCTTAGCCTCTACCTCACGGTGATTCACTAATAAAAATTAAAAAGATACCTTAGCCTCTGCGGGAAATCTCAGGAGGGCTGCTCTTTGCAAGGTGAAAAATCTTAAACCTGTGTTAAATTTCTGTACATGATTTTTAAATTGAAAACATTTCATAAGCTGTACCTATAGGTCATGGAAAATTTTATAGAGAAACTGAAATGAAGGAAATATTGTAAGAAAAAATTAATGAGCACATTTTCTATCATTGAACAAACAAATACTTAAAATAAGAAACCACCTGTTTGTCATGTACATCCCTTGTCTAGCGTGACCATTTCCACCTATTTTTGTCATACTGGTCCTTCCTCTGTCTTACCTACCCTCTGAACCCACACACTCTTGCAGTAGATTGCTGGGAAATGTACACTGGTGGAGATATTGGAGCTTAAACACTGTATGACAGAAACCCAATCATGACCAGCATTGTAATGGTATACTGCAGGTGATTTCAATTTTGAGAAATTGAAAAAAGAAATCAACTGGAAGAACAGTTCAAAAATACACATGTGACAAATGGAGAATTCTCATGAATGTCAAAATGTAGATAAACTCCAGATATTTCCTTGCCTTCACTTTCAACATGTTAGTTTTAAAAGGAATTCCATGATCCTTTCTAATGTTAAAGACAGGTATGTTTACTTTTAGTTTGCTAACATTTTTATGCCTTTTTTTTGCTTTTTGGGTCATATCCGGCTATGCACAGGGGTTACTCCTGGCTTTGCACTCATGAATTACTCCTGGTGATGCTCAGGGGACATTATGGGATGCTGGGAATCGAGCCCGGGTTGGCCGCTTGCAAGGCAAACACCCTACTCTCTGTGTTATCGTTCCAACCCCCTTTTATACCTTTTAAATAATGAATTGATGTCTCATTTATATTGAATATTCTACATTAAATCAGTATTTACGTTTATGAAAATTTTATGCAATGGTTTACTTTTTAATGCAAACACTTAAGCAATACCTATAATATATTTTATAACATAAAACTAGCATTTTCCGAGATAAATTCAGAGCTGCTGAGAGTGAAACGGACCCTCTGCGCCTAAAGACTTTGATTCCAGAGACCTAACACATGGGCATCCAACGCAGCTTCTTACGGCAATGCACTGGGACTGTGAGCTGGGTTACAACTCTGTGCTGCCCGGGGATGAATCTTTCCTCCCCACACTGTCTTCCTGCATGGAAAATGGCGGCAGCAGCAACATCCACATGGCAGGAGCCATCTTCTAAGACTCCTAACCCAGAGGTATACAGTTTTCACACTTGGGGCTCCTAGGGAATCATGAGAAGTGGGTGTAACCAGCATGCCCTTGGCCCAGATAAATTCGGAGCTGCTGAGAGTGAAACAGACCCTCTGCGCCTAAAGTCTTTGATTCCAGAGACCTAACACATTTGGGCATCCAGTGCAGCTTCTTACAGCAATGCACTGGGACTGTGAGCTGAGCTATGCAATTTCTGGCAGAATTTTCCCTGGACTTTATACAGAAATCCATAACCGCATGGCCGCGCGATTTAACATCTCTTAATTGTCAGCAATGTGAAACGGTTCCTTTTTAACAGGTCTGACTTGGGGGGAGGACTCCAAATAATAACAGTGAGTTTTTGTTGAAATATTTAAGGTTATTCAAGTAGCAGCCATTTCTCTGGACTGTGAACTAAGCAACAGCCCCACGCCGGCCGAGAAGAGGAAATATCCCTCTTTCCCGGTTGTTTCCCATTTTCAGGGAGAAACCCGGCATGGCGTCTGCCATACTATGAGGTGCGGGAAGGGGGATGAGGGGGAAAAAAAGGAAAAAGAAAAAGGGAAAAAAAGAGTTATGTACTTGGAGCAGTGGGGCTACATATCTCTTCATTCTCAGCAATGGAAAACTAATTATCAAATGCTTCCTTGGTAGTAGGGCTGTCTTTCTTGGGGGGGAATCTCCAAAAACAATAGTGAGTTTTGTGTTGAAATATGGAACGCAATCAAGGTAAAGAGAAAATGAAGTGAAATTCATCAGTTATACAGTTGGCAGTGGGGGGGCGGGGGCGGGGGGGTACTGGGGTTTTTGGTAGTGGAATATGGGCACTGGTGAAGGCATGGGTGTTTGAATATTGTATAACTGAGACATAAGCCTGAGAACTTTGTAACTTTCCACATGGTGATCCAATAATTTTTTTTTAAAAAGATGAAATGCTAAAAAAAAACCTAGCATTTTCCTTTGTGGGATTAAACATTTTGTACATTAATAGGCCTATTGAGATTGTTCCCATTAATTTTGGAAAATTCTCTTTACTCTTACCAAATATTGTATTTGTAAGTTTCAACTACTTCATACAAACAGAAAAATAGTAACACAGGTTTTATGAGAAAAGACATGATAATTGCAATAAGTTCCAAAAAATTTAATTCAATATATTATATTCTTGATATTGGAGTTTAAAACTTATTTCTGTAAATAAGAATAGGCATTATATTGCATTAAATACTTTCAATTTGTCCCTATAGGTTAAATAATATAATAAATGATCACCACAAATTGCCTTTTAATTATTTAATTACTTTTATTGATTTATGATCATACTATTTGACATGCATCTAAGTTTTTTTAGAGCAAGCAGGGCAATCTTGGAACTGAGAGGGAACCTGTGAACATTGGTGAAAAGAAGGGCACTCTGGTGGATTGGTGTTGGAATATTGTATATTTGATGCAAGTTTCTTTTTATTCTGCATTAAGTTCTATTTAACATGTTGAAGTTATTCAAAGTTCATCACACCATTATTTTTAATTAAATAATTTTATAAAGCTGTTCATGATTGGATTTCTGTCATACAATATTCCAACACCCATCACTCCACCAGTGTAATTTTCCAGCACCATTATCCCAAGTTTCCCTCCCACCCATTCAAGGCTCAAGTCCCCTACACCCCCTGCAAAACAACAGAATAAATTCTAAACTGCAAAAGTCCCCATGGCAATACAAAGGCAGAAACCGACCAGGATTAGTGAGTAAAGATGCTAGTCCAGAAGAACTCAACCAGTACTCACCAACTTTATAAACTTTCTGATAAAAAATTTAGAGAATTCTCTTTCTTTTCTTTTCTCTTCTTTTCTTTTCTTTTCTTTTTTTTTTTTTTTTTTTTTTTTTTTTTTTTTTTTTGCTCTTTGGGTCACACCCGGCGATGCACAGGGGTTATTCCTGGCTCATACACTCAGGAATTACTCCCGGTGTTGCTAGGGGGACCATATTGGATGCTGGGAATCGAACCTGGGTTGGCTGTGTGCAAGGCAAACGCCCTACCCCTTGTGTTATCTCTCTAGCCCCAAGAAATTTAGAGAATTTTTGAGAATGTAAAATGAGCTAAAAAAAAAAGCAAATGGAACATCACTCCAATCAGACACAAGAGGATGTGAGAAATGAAGAAACTACAAACAGAAATGACCAATTAGAACAGCTTCATATGTGAGATGAAAAACTCACTTGATAGACCTCACTTGATAGACCTCAGTAGCAGTGTAACAGTTGCTGTAGCAGTGTAACAGTTGCTGAGCACTAATTGAACGAGCACCAAGATTAAGTGCAGCGAATCTCCAGACAACAGGAGTACATGAAAAATCCTCAAAATAAACCAAAGCACAAGAGAATTTTGGCAGAGGAACATCTGAATCATCAGGGTCCCAGAGAGGCAGGAAGATGACCCTGATAAAGTAACAAAGACTGAGAAGTACCCAGAGCTGAAGAGTGCCTGCACCCAGATCCATGATGCCTGAAGAGTACCAGCTAAAAGAAATCCACATAAAGGTACACCAAGCTACATCCTGATTATAAAGACAAAAACCACAGATAGAGACAGTATACTGAAAGCCACAAGAACAGCAGAGGAAAATATATAACCTGTAGCATCGTGAAGAGTCACAGAAGACTAATAAGAGGATACCTTCCTGGCCTAAAGAACTGGTGGGATAGATTGAGAAAATTCAATGAAATGTAAGCCTCACCAAGAATTCTTTTTTTGGAGGGTCACACCTGGCGATGTACAGGGGTTATTCCTGGCTCTGAACTCAGGAATTACTCCTGGTGGTGCTCGGGGGACATATGGGATGCTGGGAATCGAACCTGGGTCAGCCGTTTGAAAGGCAAACGACCTACCTGCTGTGCTATTGTTCCAGCCCCCTCACCAAGAATTCTTGACCCAGTCAGACTCTCATTCACATTTAAGGAACATTACTCAACTTCTCAGATGGAAAAGAACTCAGGAAATTCATAGACTCACCACCATCATTACTTGAAGAACTCAAAGAACAATTTTAAATAAAAATAGCCCACAAACACACCAAATACTTGCCAATATATAGCACGAAATTCCATAACAATCATCTCTTTCAATGTCAATGGGCTAAATGCACCAACTAAGAGACACTTAAGTGGAAGAATTGATTTGAAAATTGAACCCAATAAATGCACTGCTGCCTTCAAGAAACACATTTGAACAGTCAGGGCAAACACAGGCTCAAAGTCAAAGATTGCAAGACAATTATTAAAGCCAAAAAATCCCCTCAAAATTCCACCCAGAGGGCAGGAGCGATAGTACAGTGGGTGGAGCGTTTGTCTTGCACGTGCCTGACCCAGGTTTGAGCCCTGGCTTCCTGTATGGTACCCAGAGCACAGCCAGGAGTGATCGATGAGTTCAGAGCCAGGAGTCAGCCCTGAGCATCGCCAGATGTGACCCCCAAAAAAGCAAAAAAAAAGAATCCATCAGGGCCTATTAGGGTGATAAATTTTATTTTATTCTACTCTTGGAAGTTCGGTTGGTGGGTCAAGTGACCTCTCGATGGACATATATTCCTGCAGTGCCTGGGTTGACACTAGATTTCTTGGCAAAAATATTGTGTTTCAAGCTACATTCCCTTTATTTGATTTCCATTCAAGGAATAGCTCTATGGATGCTTCTGTCCAGTTTTCATCCTGAAGTCTTTTAAGAACATAGGGCATGTATGATTGTATTTGCATTATGACAATTACTCATGATTTTAAACTATCTTGTGAAACACAGGGCAAAGTACTTCTGGTGGAAGGAGAGGGAGTGTCCCATTTAAGTTTGAGCATCAACATGTAACCATAGCAGTAGTTCTCATGTTATGATGTCATAGTCAAAGGCCTTTGGGTGCCACGGTGAGGAAGGTGACCACAGGCTGGAACCTCAACAGAAATGTGGCTTCCTGGATAGGACATATCCTCGAGGACACAACGGGAATCAACATATACTGAGAAGACAGGAGCTCTAAAACATCTATGAACATAAAGGTACATTATTTCCCGAGGCTTATTGAGAATACGTGCAGATGGATTTATAAGAAGAGCCAGGAATAAGTAGCTTTAGAGTTTTGGTGGCTGTGGAGTCAGGATGACAAGGAACATAGCGAGTGATCAGAGAATCAGAACCTCTCAGGTCCATTCAAGGTAGTGAGGAGAGCAACCAGGACTAGTCTTAGGTCCTGTAAAGTCTCAGGAGTTTGTGCTCTACTGTCTTTTC
Organism: Sorex araneus; assembly: GCF_027595985.1. Taxonomy (NCBI): domain Eukaryota; kingdom Metazoa; phylum Chordata; class Mammalia; order Eulipotyphla; family Soricidae; genus Sorex; species Sorex araneus. Next base: position 113,637,528 of record NC_073313.1, read on the forward strand.
CATTCTCAGGGACTGATCCCAATGCTCCATGGTCTCTGCTCTTTTTATCTATCATTCTGCCTCTAAGTATTCCAGTCTCTCATTACTTTGTGTGAGCAAAGGTGGGATGAGTCTCTGTTGATGGTGAAGATATCTCATGAAATGAACCTGACTTGTTGGGTACCTTTGGATTACAAATTACATCTAATAATAACTATGAAATAAACATTTTATTCTGTTTGAAATGCAGTCATTGGTCTCTTGAAATATACATGCAAGGAGTTAAAGGAGTTTTTCTTTCCCTAGAAGGGAAACAGTACTCTAAAACGAACTTATTGCGGTGGTCAATATGGCATTGTAACCAAGACAATAAAGAGAACACCAAAGAGCTATAGCTGATTAACTTCTTGACAGTGGCTGTGAACAGGCATATTCCATTTTTACCTATTTATTTATACATTTTTATTGAATCAGTCACTGTGAGATACACTTTTACAAAGTTTTCATGGTTTGTGTTCAGTCATGCAATGTACTAACAGGCATCCCTCCACTGGCATGTATTTCCCACTGTATATTCTTGTATATTCTTGTATGTTCTTCTGCACTTGTATATTCGTTGCTTCACTGTTTACAATAGCCAAAATCTGGAAAATAGATGGCGTGCCCAAGAACAGATGACTGGTTAAAACTTTGGTACATCTACACAATGGAATACTATGCAGCTGTTACAAAAGATGAAGTCATGAAATTTGCATATAATTGGATCAACACATGGAAAGTATCATGTTAAGTTAAATGAGTGAGAAAGAGAGGGACAGACATAGAAGGATTTCACTCATCTGTGGAATATAAAGTAACAGAATAGGAGACTAACACCCAAGAATAGTAGAAATAAGGACCAGGAAGTTTGCCCCATTGCTTGGAAGCTGGCCTCAGATGCTGGGGGAAAAGGAAGCTCAGATAGAGCAGGGAACACCAAGTAAAGGGTGTTGGGAGGACCTGCTCGCATGGAGAGATGTGTGTCGAAATTAGATTGTAGACTGAACATGATGACCACTCAATACCTCTATTGCAAACCACAATACCCAAAAGGAGAGAGAGAACAAAAGGAAATGCCCTGCCACAAAGGTGGTATGAGGTGGGAGAATAGGGTTGGATAGTGGGAGGAATACTGGGATCATTGGTAGTGGAGAATGGGCACTGGTGGAGGGATGGGTACTCGATCATTATATGATGGAAACGCAAACACGAACGTTTTAAGTAATTGTACTTCATAGTGATTCACTAATTTAAAAAAATTAATGAAATTTTATTCAGCTCACTTAAAAAATAAAAAATAATTTTTTGAGAATCGTCCATATTGTTTTCCAAAAGGGCTGAACAAGTCGACATTCCCACCAGCAGTGTAGAAGGGTCCCTTTCTCCCCACAAATCAGAAATGGATGGGGGATCACAACAGAAACCACAGAAATTCAATGGATCATCAAAAAGTGCTTTGAGAATATGTATGTAATATTGTAAAAGAACTTTAAAGATACAGGTGAGTTTCTGGTTTCCTATAACCTCCCAAGAATTAACCAAGAAGATTTGGAATAACTGAACAGAATTATTTTGATTGAGGAAATTGAAACGGTAATCAAAATTCTCCCCCAAAACAAAAGCCCTGGCCCAGATGGATTCACTAGTGAATTCTTCCAACCCTTTAGAGAAGACCTACCGCCAATACATTTAAGTATTTCCAGAAAGCTGAAACACTCCCAATTTCTATGAGGTAAACATCAACCTGATAACAAAATCAGAGAGAGATACAAAAGAAAAAGAGAAAAAATGCAGGCCATTATCCCTGATGAATATAGCTGCAAAGATCTTCAACGAAATCCTAGCAAATAGAACTAAATAACTCATCAAAAAGATCATACACCATGAAAAAAGTAGGATTCATCCCAGAGATACAAGGATGGTTAAACATTCACAAGTCAATCAACATAATACCCTGTACCAATAAAAGAAAATATAAAAAACATATGGTCAAACCAATATATGCACAGAAAGCTTTTGACAAGATTCAGCACCCATTCATAAAAACTCTCAACAGAGTGGGACCTGAAGGAACTTTCCTCAATATTTCCACAAGCCCACAGCAAACATTATTCTCAACGGGTAAAAAATAAAACCCTTCCCATAAAGATCAACCGACTGAACTTCTCTGTATTTGAATTTCTGTCTCTGGCTTATTTCACTCAGCATGATAGTCTCAATTCCATTCTCAGTTCAAGGTGTCATGAACTGCACGACTTAATTTTTCCTTGAGGTTGCATAATATTCCCCTGTGTATATTAATCTCAAGTTCTCTACCCATTCATCTCTTTTGCTGGAAAATTGGATTGCTTCTGGATCCTGGTTAGTGTGCTAAGAGAAGCAATGAACATTGGTATGCATGTATCCTTTCAAACTAATGCTTTTGGGGTTTGCGGGATTAAACACCTAAAAGAAGGTATCAACCCACGTAGTCAAATGGAAACTCCATCCTCCTCTCTGAAAAAATACCCATTTTATATAAAGTCTGGACAAGATGACATTACTACTGGCAGTGAATGAGGGTTCCTTTTTTCTCTACACCCCACCAAGACTTATTTCCAGTTTGAGTACATGCCATTCTATCTGGTGTAAGGTATCCCTTCACCATTTTGATTTGTGTTTCCCTGATTCCAAGTAATAATAAACACATTTCATATGATGCTTGGCCATTCATATGTCCCTTTGGTGAAAGTGTCTATTCATGTATTCTGTCTTATTGTTTTCCTTTGGGAGCCACACCTAGCTATACTTCGGCTTACTCCTGACTCTGTGCTAAAGTGTCTCTCCTGATGAGCTTAGGGGTCTTCAGGGGCTGATTTTGAACCCGGATCAGCCATGTACCAGGCCAGTGACATGCTCACTATAATATCTCTCCGCACCTATTTCTCCCGTTTTCTGTGAAGCTACTGATTTTATATTTTAGAGGTTTTTTAATGCATTATACATAATGCATGTTAGTTATTTTATTTAAAAGTTTCAGAATTTTTGTTTTGTTTCGTGGCCACATCTGGTGGTATTCGGTGTTGATTCATAGCTCTGCACACAGAGATAGCTCTTAGAAGTTTGGGAGCATATGTGGTTCAGGGTATTGTAACCAGATCTGCCTTGTCCAAATAAGTATCCTATACAGTGTAGTATCAATCCAGCCCCAATACTTCAGTCTTACTCTCATCCTGATAGGGTCACACTAATTTATAAAAACGATTTTTTGTGCTTTTTGGGTCACACCCGGCAATGCACAGGGGTCACTTCTGGCTCTGCACTCAGGAATTACCCCTGGCAGTACTCAGGGAACCATATGGAATGCTGGGAATTGAACCTGGGTCGGCCGCGTGCAAGGCAAATGCCCTAACCGCTGTGCTATCACTCCAGCCCCTAGAAAAACATTTAATTCTAAAAATCTAATTGAAATAAACCATTCCCTACCTCAATCTGACCCTCAATCAAGTATGAATGAATAGTTGATAAGCCTCAGAGAAAGAAGAGTCAACAGTGATAATGCATAATGTTAAGTGTATATTTCATATAATATGGTACTTTGGGGGGGTTAAGAAGTGGATTATAGGGTCCAAAGTGACAAAGTGATAGTTCATCAGACATGACACTTGCTTTGCATGGAGCAGACCTGAGATTGATCCCCTACATCCCACAGGGTACATGGAGCACCACATTAATTATTCCTGACTTCAGAGCCAGGAGTAATCCTTAATCATCACCAGACATGCCACACCCATTCTCAAGTCCTTGAATTCTTCAATTTGGTGTAGATAGATAAAATGATCCCATGCATATGTTTGGAACCTATAATTTGGATCAGTAAGAGACAAGATATGAATGTCCCCTGCAAAGAATTGTCTCCAAGATATTTTCAAGAGTCTGTACAAGTTACAGGCTTTCAGAAGCACCATGGATTCTGTTTACTGTTTGCAGCCATTTCATTCCGTGTCTCACAGGTCAGAGAACATGGTGGGTTACTGGACTGCACAAATATGTGCCTTTTAATCAGATGTCATTTTAAAAGGATTAAATTATGTGTTTTGGGATAAAAAAAGGATAGGAGTTGAGATGATTATATTAGCATAAAAAGTGAGAGAAAGATGGTTTCACTCATGAGAAATATTAACAATAAAACAATTAGTAAAAGACACCATCAAATTCACATCTAGTCTTTGTTAAAACAGAGCCTGGCAAGGTACCCATGACATATTCAATATGCCAAAACCAGTAACAGCAAGTCTCACAATGGAGAAGTTACTGGTGCCTGCTCGAGCAAATCAATGAATGAGCAACAAGATGACAGTGCGACAGACAGTACTTTGTTAAAACTATATTGTAATTACCAGAAAGAAAAGGAGAAAGGGATGGGGTGGGAGAATAATAAGAGTAACCTTTTGGTGGTGGGTCAGAGTATCACCATCACTTATGTGACCCCTGGACATAGCAACAAGGGAAGAAGAAAATAAAGTGTGACATTTTTATTTTTTATTTTATTTTTTTTAATTTACATTTTTATTTTTTAAAAAAGATTATAAATGGTCCTGTGAGCAATGGAGGACACTCACAGAAGAGAGGAGTGGATTATGAAATTTTAGGTGTTGAGAGATACAATTCTATGACCCGGAGTTAAACAAACAGTCAGACTACAAAATGGCGTGGGGGGAGGGTGCGGTGGCAGTGGAAGCAGATGTATCGCAATAGTTCAAACGTGAAGTTTCAGTGGTGCAGGGAAAAAGTAAGTCTTATCTGTCCAACTCTGAACCAATAGGCACACTGACTCCAGGAGCACTCCACATTCTCACCCATTTCCATCATCCCTGAAAGCACAAAATACTTCCCACAAAACTGAGAGTAGTTTCGCTGAATCAAAGATCTCTTCAACTCACCAAGGAAATGAGGCCAAGATGAAGAAATAGAGGACTCTACAAGGAGATGTTCTTAGAACAGTGACAGGAAGATGCCTTAGAATTCTCTGACTGGCCCTAAGTACATTACTGCATGCAACGTTATTAAAATGTTTGCCTACATCCAACAGAAGTGCACAAAATAGACTTGTTAATTTCCCTAAAAACTTATTCACTTCCTGCAATATGGTTTCCAAGGGGTAAATTATTTATGCATCCAACAGCTGGCACACACATGAAATACTTGTATACATAACATTTGCCAGCTGAAAAAATGTCTGGATATGACTACTTAAAACTGGAAAAACATTGAAACCAAATGTTCTAGGACTTCAAATAAAAGGTATACAACTATGTACTGAAACAGCTGCAAGATCTTTGTAGGATTTGTGTAGGAGTAAAGATTGGACACTCCACAAAAGAGAACACAAAAAAATGCTTGCTATCAAATATTAATACAGTAAGATCAGGTGGGAAGACAGGCTCAGCTTAAGTGCAACACTATATTTAAGAGTGTTAGGGAGAAAAAGTTACCGTAAATGATGGAAAGCCTTGATTGTCAATAACTTAATACACAATAAGAGACAGGAGTTAAAGCACAATTAGTGAGTTGCAAAAGAACAAACCCATACAATTTCTAGCATAATGGCTTGTCAAACTACTAAATAACAAGGACTTAGTGAAATATTGTGTTTGCTTAGCAATAAGCAGCGTGTCACACAAGTCACGAATCACGAAATCCCATTGATTGTCGATGTCTCGAGCGGGCTCAGTAACCTCTCCATTCATCCTATCTCTGAGATTTTAAAAGTCTCTCTCCACTCGGCCTTCCCAAAGATGCCGCATTGGAGGCTCTTTCAGGGTCAGGAGAATGAGATCCAACTTGTTACTGGCTTTAGCATATGAATAAACCATGGGAAGCTTGCAAGGCTGTCCCATGTGGGCAGGAAACTCTCAGTAGCTTGCTAGTTTCTCCCAGAGGGAGAAGTAGGTTACAAAATATCTTATTAGCTTCTGGGAACTTGCTTTGGATGGTGGCCTTGATGGGATTACACACACCTGGGTTCCTCTGCTGGTACCTTCATGCGTGAGGCTTGTCCGAACGTGTGGAGAGGGGCCTTGAGTATGGCTGTGGCTGGGTTCCGGTGGTCTTCGGCCGCCTGGAGCTCTGCTCGGGGCGGGGAGGGAAGCTGGAAACCATCCCCTCCAAGGGGCCCTGAGGAAGACAGCCAGGCTTGCGGGCAAGAGACTGAGAGTCAAATAAAAGGGAATTTATGTTATAACAATTATTTGAATGGAGAATACCTTTTCAGTTATCTAATTTTTACCTTAACCAACAATCTTTAAAACTAAGTTCACATTGTAAAGGATTGTTGTTTTAACTAGCACTATAAAACTCCCAGGACTACCAAAGGAGGATAATCAAAGAAAATATGAATAATAAGAGCAATAAATCTTTATTTTTTTTATAGTTTATTTTTAATTAGTGAGTCAACGTGAGGGTACAGTTACAGATTTATACATTTTTGTGCTCATGTTTCTCCCTTACAAAGTTTGATAACCCATCCCTTCACCAGTGCCCATTCTCCACCACCAGTAAACCCAACATGCCACCCCCCCTCCCCAGTCCCGTCTCCCCCACCCCACACTGCCACTATGGCAGGGTTAAATGGAAATATAATTGCTATTTTCTAATTCTATATCTCTCAATAAAGTTTACAACTTTCATATAATACAAATCTTTTATCTCTCAACCTGCCAAATGCTGCCCATTCTATCTTTCCTTGGATTAGAACACTGACCTGGCGACACCTAAGGACACACTTCAATGGCATAGTATTCATTGAAATTAATACAATATACAGATATCAACAATTTAAATACCACTTGTGATTCCATTCCATTGAATAGAAAATGTTAATAACGAATTCTGCTTGAGGATTCGAAGAGGAGAAAAGAATTAATCTTAAGCTACATAGTTGTAAACATCCGTTCTATGTTATATTTTCTGAAAATAAGCCTAGTATTTGATTCCATAACTATTTACTAAATAAATAAATGGTATAAATTAGATATAACTTCAAGTAACAACAGGAAACTATACCGAAGTTCCTGATATCTAAGCCTCCAAAACAAATATAAAAAGCAACTTAAGGGGCTGGAGCAATAGCACAGCGATAGGGCATTTGCCTTGCACGCAGTCAACCCAGTTCAATTCCTAGCATCCCATATGGTCCCAAGAATTGCCAGCAGTAATTCTTGAGATGCAGAGCCAGGAGTAACCCCTGAGCATCGCCAGGTGTGACCCAAAGAGAAAAAGAAGGCAACTTAAAGTCATTAATTTTAAGTGAAATTACACAGTTATAACTTTTGGAATTTTAATTCCAGAGATGAATGCAGTATTGTTATGTTATATTGGAATTATAAAGTATACACATTTGGAAATCACCAGGAAACATGAAACATAACTGAGCAACCTCCAAAATGAACTACAAAGAAGTTTGCAAGCACCACAGGTTGGTGTATGACCTGTGGCAAATACCACAAACATGGATGTATGATTCGTAGTCAATGCAGCAACAATAACAAAGGGAAACGGAAGGGTGACTATAGTAAAATTAATCACACTGCTTGAAATGCAATATGAAAAATTCAAATTTTATAGAATTCAATTTATTTTTCTTGGCAAAGCATAAACGTATTGTCTTATATTTTAAGATGTGATAAAACAGTACTGTTATTAATGAGCATTAGAAATAGAATTCAAATTTGGTAAACGCTGTAGTGCCATTTTTCAAACACACAAGAAACCTGAAAAAAATTGAATTCTGTTGGCATCAGTTTCTCAGTCTGACTCTATACACTTCCTGAGCACTTAAAACAACACATTCAGTTAGCATATATTCCAATACCTGTGTCTTCAACTAGGCTATGGCCTACAAGAGAAGAAGGTTTTGTTGATTTTTCATTTATGGATTGGTAATAGAAATTGGATACTTTATAAATGTCTATGGGATTATGACCCAATACTGCTAGCATTCAGGCATTATTCATTTATTACTAAATCAAGTAATTTTTTTTTGCTTTTTGGGTCACGACCAGCGATGCTCAGGGGTTACTCCTGGCTTTGCACTCAGGAATTGCTCCTGGCAGTGCTTGGGGGACCATATGGGATGCCGGGGATCGAACCCAGGTCGGCCGCGTACAAGGCAAACGCCCTACCCGCTGTGCTATCGCTCCGGCCCCTAAATCAAGTAATTTTGTCTTCTTTAGTCAGAAGTTTGATCCGAGAAGTACACTCTTCTATTAAGTTTTTGCTGCTGACAGTTTTTATTTTGATCTTTCTCTGGCAATTACTTGTTAATCAAAATTCACTATAATACGTTTTGGTAAAGTTTGCAAAGAAATACAAAAAAAAATTAATTTGTGGGCCTGAGGCTATAGCTCAATGGTATCATACCTGCTTGTGAGCATGAGGTTGAGAGTTTCAATTCCTGGATCCGTCCAGATTCTTTAGGAAATCTCAGGTGACCTGCTGTAGTGATCTCTGGCACGACAAATGTGTGATATTTCCAGTGCATTGCAACAAAGGCTGTGTGAGCACAAAAGCCAACTGTGTGAAAATCAAGGGAAGGAAAAGAAGAAAACAACAAGGAAATAAATTTGCATCATTTGTTTTATTTTGGTTGTTTTTGTTATGGATTGGAGTAATAGCACAGCAGGTAGGGCATTTGCTTGCACATGACCGACCCGGGTTCGATTCCTCTGCCCCTCTCAGAGAGCCCAGCAAGCTACCAAGAGTATCCCACCTGCATGGCAGAGCCTGGCAAGCTACCCGTGGGGTATTCAATATGCCAAAAATGGCAACAACAAGTCACAATGGAGACATTACTGGTGCCTGCTCGAGCAAATCGATGAACGGTGCCCACTTGAGCAAATCAATGAACAACGGGACGACAGTGCTACAGTGCTAATTCAAAACAAATAACATTATACAGGGATGGAGGAATCGAACCCGGGTCGGCCGCATGCAAGGCAAACACCCTACCCACTGTGCTATCCCTCCAGCCCAGTAGTATAAAATCACATATAATATGAAAATCAAATTTAATTGTATCTCTAGTGCATCGGTAGCTAATGAAAGACAAAGCTTTGTATTCCTAAAGAAATTTTTCACTTTAATAAAGACATGAGGAAGTCATTGCAAAAGCATGGATCTCAATTATCTAATCAAAGAAATGGTACATTATAGTATGACATATTTTTCTTGGCTTCACACTGCCTGTTAAAGAGCAATCAAAATTTTGCCTGTTATCCTTCATAAGATCAAAACTTGAATTCTCCTTTGTATGAAATGGTATGAATATGGAAATGGAGAATAAATGTTTAAGAACATGAAATAGAGTGCACTTTAGATTTTTTCTATCCTGTGTAACAAGATTTTTTACTATCCAATGTAAAACCTATGATTATAAGATTTTTCTCTTGTATTAAACTACTGGGCTGGAGCTATAGCACAGTGGTAGGGCATTCGCCTTTCACGTGGCCGACCCGTGTTCTATTCCTCTGCCCCTCTAGAAGAGCCCGGCAAGCTAGAAAAGATGAAGTCATGAAATTTGCATATAAGTGGATCAACATGGAAAGTATCATGTTAAGTGAAATGAGTCAGAGAGAGAGATAGACATAGAAAGATTTCACTCATCTGTGGAATATAAAGTAACAGAATGGGAGACTAACACCCAAGAGTAGTAGAAATAAGAACCAGGAGGTCTGCCCCTCAGCTTGGAAACTGGCCTCACATGCTGGAGGAAAAGGCAGCTGAGATAGAGAAGGGAACACCAAGTAGAGGATGTTGGGAGGACCCATTCGGGTTGAAAGATGCGTGCTGAAAGTAGACTATAGACCGAACATGATGGCCACTCAATACCTCTATTGCAAACTACAACACCCCAAAGGAGAGAGAACAAAAGGGAATGCCCTGCTGCAAAGGCAGGGTGGGGTTGTTGTGGGGGATAGGATGGGGGTGGTGGAAGGGATACTGGGAACATTGTTGGAGGAGAATGGGCACTGATGGAGGGATGAGTAAACAATAACTGTATGACTGAAATGCAAACACGAAAGTTCCTAAGTTTGTAACTGTACCTCACAGTGATTCACTAATAAAATATTTAAAAATAATAAATAAAAATAAATAAATAATACGTACTCTTTATATTTTTATATTTTCACAGTATCATACACAGTTACAATGTTTTTCATGATAGGAATTCATTCATATAATATTCCAACACACATCCCTTCCTGAGTGTATTTTTCACACCACCAATGGTTTCAGTTCCCTTTGAACCACTTTCCCCTGCCACTTGCCTCTCTGGCAGGCACTTTCTCTCTCTCTCTCTCTCTCTCTCTCTCTCTCTCTCTCTCTCTCTCTCGCTCGCTCGCTCGCTCTCTCTCTCTCTCTCGCTCTCTCCCCTCCCCTTTCTGTTTTTTTTATTGTTTTTTTCTCCTCCGGTACATCCACACTTGCACTGACCCATACAGCACATACATAACAGGAAGCCATCACAGTTTGTTTTCTTCTGTGTAACCCTTTGAATCCTGGACTTTATTTATTTATCTGGGTTTTGTTCCACAGCCCTAGGTGTTTAAAGGTTACTCCAGGCTCTTCACTCACAAATTACTCCTGGAAGTTCTCTGGGTGACTCTGTGGTGTGCCCAGAATCCAAATCTGGTTGAGGCATGCAAGCCAATCACATACCTGATGGACTATTGCTCCAACTCCCGGATCCTTTCTTTAATTATGTTTAGAAAACCTGTTTACTTCTCTATGCTTTATTATATAAAATTCAAAAATAAAACCTACACACTGAATAAAAAAGAAAAATCATGTTTCTCCTCTATGCTATTGGTGTTCCTGAAATGCAATATAATCTTACATTTTTTTCTTTCTTTATTTTTTAATAAGTGAGTCACCGTGAGGGTACAGTTACAAATTTACCCATCTTCGTGCTTGTGTTTCCCTCATACAAGGTTCGAGAACCCATCCCTCTATCAGTGTCCATTCTCCACCACCAATGAACCCAGTATCCCTCTCACCCTCCAATCCTGTCCCCCCACCTCCACCCAACCCCACCTGTATGGCAGTGTATTCCATTTTGTTCTCTCTCCTTTTGGGTGTTGTGGTTTGCGATAGGGGTATTGAGCGGCCATCGTGTTCAGTCTCTAGTCTACATTCAGCACTCTTCTCTCTTCTCGCGCGGGATCCCCAACCACATTTTACTTAGTGTTCCCTTCTCTATCCAGGCTGATTCTTTGTTTCTCATAAACTGAAGAACTGTCACACTTATAGCTGTTAGAACACCCAGGTAGCACCAAATGCTTTTGGATTCTGTAATGACATCCCAGCGTTTGTTTATAAAGTTTTTCATGGAAAAAATATAATTGTGCCTGTTTGAGCCTCAATATTCCTTGCATATGTGCTACATGAAAATGGTATAATAGGGGCAGAATGACAGTATAGAAACAGCATTTGCCTTGCTTTTTCTCTCCAGGAACAATCCCAGAGAGCACAGACAGGACGAAGCCCTGAGCATTGTTGAGAGTGTAGCCAAGCAAATAAATAAACGGTAAAAGAACCCAGCACCAGTGATATTCCAAGGGAAGAAAATCAACTTAATATTTTTTGTAAAAAGAAAACTTCAGGTTATTATGAAAAAATGTTTGATGAGACCTTAAAATGTAAATTATTTAACTTGTCTTAGTTAAGATTTTTATGTTCCAGGAAGTTAAAGATTAGAAACTCAATATTTTTCTCAAGGTACATGAGGATTCCAAAGTTAATAAAGACATGAACATAAAAATCTAGATTATATAAATTTATGAAGCTACAATATGAATAATATATTGTATAAACTATATGTTATAATAGTTATTATAAATTTTAATAATATATATAACTATAATAATATAATAGTATAAACTATAAGTTTTTCACACCAAATAGTGAGCTCACTACTATCTTTGGCACTGGAGATACTAGTATTCACAAAATATGTTTGAGATTTAAAGGAGAAAAATCACGTAAGGTATAAAGAAAGTACTTTTCTTTAAAGGGGTGGGATCATTGGAGTGGAGGGAACAGTACTTCTGAGCAGAAGGAACAGTGCTAAAACATTTTGTAGAAACTTAAAGTCTTTGTGGATTATGGAGTGCAGAAAGAAGAGTTTGAAGAGACCAATAAAGATTACATACTTAATGGCTTCTACATTAGTGAAGGGATAGGAGGTATGTTGTTGTCAATTAGGTATAATGAATGATAGAGGTAGAAAGAAAGAGATCCCGGAGATAGAATCTCAAGGAAATTGTCATGAAAATTGAGCATAAAATAACAGATAGAGGATGAACTGAAAGAAATATCCACTAAAGAGGGAGAATTCCAGGAACCAGGTGATACATTGTGCCAAGAAAATTGTAAAAGGAAGCTAGGTAAAGACTAAATACTCATAAAATTTAGTAATTAAGACATTTCTCTTTTTTCACCTTCAGCAGAGTTCTAACATGCCTTGTAACAAATATTTAAGATGGTTGCCAGGCGCAGTTAAGAGTTTGATAATATTTTGTCATTTAATCCTCATCATAATTGAGCCAATGTTTTTTGTTTTTTGGTTTTGGGGTTTTTTTGTTTTTTTGTTTTTGTTTTAAACATAAAAGGTGAAGGTACAGAGACACTAGAAAAATGTTCAAGTTCACATACACAGTATATAGTGAAATTGATTCATACACAGGCAGTCTGACTATAGAATTCACACTTTTTGCCACTATTTACAAGAGATAGAGTGGTACATAAAGAAACTTATATGTCACATTTATATATTACTGACTGATTGATTTTCAGGATAAACAGGCAGTTCTCAGGACCGACTTCTGGCCTGTGCTCAGGGGGACATTTCTGGCTGTGCTCAGGAAACCTTAGTCACTGCAAGAAATCTGAGGAGGGCTGTTGTTGCAAGGTAAAAGTTCTTAAACCCGTATCATATCTCTTGACTTGAATTTTTTAATTGAAAACATTTCCTAAATTATATATGTTATATGAAATTTTATAGAGACTGAAATGAAGGAAATACTGTAAGAAAAATTTAATGAGCACATTTTCTATTGCTGAACAAACATACATACTTTAAATAAGAAAACAACTGTTTATCATGATATCCTTTGAACAGCATAATCATTTCCAACTATTCTAATTAAAACTGGACCCTTCTCAATCTTACCTACCCTCAGTTCCTGACAGGCATCCAAGAAATAGCTCAATCGAAAGTTTTCACCAACTTTCAGGTCGAATTCCTTTAAACACTAAAGACATATATGGTTGTATTTGCATTTTGACCAAATTCATGACTTTAAATTCTCTTGTCCTACACAGCAAAAATTACCTCTGATGAAAGGAAAGAGAGTGTTGCCTTTAAGTTTGAGCATCCACAGGCAGCCATAGCAGCAGTGTTCATGGCAACATGTATAGTGATGTCACAGTCACTTCCCTTTGGGTGCCCATGGTGAGGAGGATTACAGCAGGCTTGAGCCTTTCAGGCTTGTGAAGTTTCCTGGTTGGGGCAGTGTCCTGGGCAAAACAAAGGAAGCAACACATCCTGAGAAGACAGGAGCTCAAAACACTCTATGATGACACAGGTACAGATGTCTACCTTGGCCTCCTGTGGACATGAACAGAGGGGTTTATAACTATAGCAAGGAAGAAGTAGCTTTAGAATTTCGGTGGCTTTGGAGTTGGGACACAGAGATAGATCATTAGGGATCAGATAAGCAGAGACCCTCCAGTCCTGTCTAGGCAGTGAGAAAGGGAAGGGTGGAAGTGGTCAGGTGTGAGGAGAGAAATCAGGGCTGGTCTTAAGACCTGTAGAGTCTTGGGAGTCTGTGTTCTACTGCTTTTTTCCTTCTCAGTGTCTGATCCCAGTGCTCCAACCTCTTTGCTCTTTCCCTTCAGCTGTCCACCTCTGCCTTTAAGTCTGACATTGCCTCATTATTCTATACGAGCAAAGGTAGGAAGAGGCATTGCTGAGACAGAGTGCAGAGCTCTCATGGTATGAACCTGACATGTTGGGTACCTTTAGATTACAGACCAGATCCTTTTGTGAAAGAAATGATTTATTCTGTTTGGAATTCAATAAGTCACCTCTGGAATTATACATCTTGATATTGAAAGGCATTTTTCTTTCCCAAGAAGGGAAGGAGCACTGTTTTGAATAAGCTTAATGTTGCAACCAAAATGGCACTGTCCCCGAAACAAGGAGGACAACTACAGAGAGGCATAGTTGTTTACCTTTGTTGAAATGGTCTTAATCAGGCATATTCCATTTTAATTTATATGTGTTTGTTGAATCACAGTGTTTAATAACTCTAATCACCGTTACAAAGCTGTTCATAGATGAGTTTCAGTAACACAATGTTCTAACAGCCGCCACCATTGTGCATTTCTCACCACCAATGTCCCTAGATTTCCTCCAGCGACCTACTGCCACCTACCAGTCTGCCTCTATGGCAGGCACTTTTCTTCGTTCTCTTTCTCCTTTTGGGAGTTATGGTTTGCAATACAGGCACTGATGGGTTCTCATGTTTGTTCCTTTCCCTACTTTCAGCATGCAGGTCCTATCCAGAGTCCGCATTTTCAAGTACCATTGTCAAATAGTTGTTTCTCTACCCAACCGCCTTCTCCCAAAGCACTTTATTTTTTATATATTTTTTTACTTTTTTATTTTTTGTAGTGAGTCACAGTGAGGGTACAGTTACAGATTCACACCTTTTCATGCTTGTTTTTCCCTCATGCAATGTTCGAGAGCCCATCCCTCCACCAGTGTCCATTCTCCACCACCAATGAACCCAGTATCCCTCCCACCCCACCCCCGATCCCAACCCCCTGCCCCACCCCGCCTCTGTGGTGGGGCATTCCAATTTGTTCTCTCTCTCTCCCCTTTTGGGTGTTGTGGTTTGCACTAGGGGCACTGAGTGGCCACCGTTTTCAGTCTCTAGTCTACTTTCAACACGTATCTCCCTCCCCGCGCAGGATCTCCAATCACATTTTACTTGGTGTTCCCTTCTCTATCTGGGATGACTTTCCCCAGCGTGTGAGGCCAGCCAGCTTCCAAGCTATGGAGCCAATCTCCCTGGTATTATATACTACTATTCTTGGGTATTAGTCTCCTACTCTGTTGTTTTATATTCCACAGATGAGTGCAATCTTTCTGTGCCTGTCCCTCTCTTTCTGGCTCATTTCACTTAGCATGATACTTTCCATGTTGATCCACTTATATGCAAAGTTCATGACTTCATCTTTTCTAACAGCTGCATAGTATTCCATTGTATAGATGTACCAAAGTTTCTTTAACCAGTCATCTGTTCTCGGGCACTCGGGTTTTTTCCAGATTCTGGCTATTGTAAACAGTGCCGCGATGAACATATACGTGCAGATGTCATTTCAACTATACTTTTTTGTTTCTCCAAGATATATTCCCAGAAGTGATATTGCTGGATCAAATGGAAGCTCAATTTCTAATTTTTTGAGAATCGTCCATATTGTCTTCCAAAGGGACTGGACCAGTCGGCATTCCTACCAGCAGTGGAGAAGGGTCCCTTTCTCTCCACATCCTCTTCAACAGCGGTTGCTTTTGTTCTTTTGGATGTGTGCCATTCTCTGTGGTGTGAGGTGGTATCTCATGGTAGTTTTGATCTGCATCTCCCTGATGATTAGTGATGCAGAGCATTTTTTCATGTACCATTTAGCCATTCATATCTCTTTCTTGAAAAAGTTTCTATTCATTTCTTCAGCCCATTTTCTGATGGGGTTGGATGTTTTCTTCTTGTAGAATTCAACCAGTGCTTTATATACCCTTGATATCAATCCTTTATCAGATGGGTATTGGGTGAATATCCTTTCCCTTTCTGTAGATTGCTTTTGTATTCTGGTCCCTGTGTCTTTTGCGGTCGGTGCAGAAGCTTCTTAGTTTAATGTAGTCCCATTTGTTGATCTCTGTTTTTACTTGATTGCTTACTTCTGTGTCATCTTTGAAGATACCTTTAACTTCAATATCGTGGAGGGTTTTGCCCACCTTGTCTTCGATGTACCTTATGGATTGTGGTCTGATGTTGAGGTCTTTAATCCATTCTGATCTGATTTTTGTGCATGGTGTCAGGTCGAGGTCTAAACCCATTCTTTTGCATGTGGTTGTCCAGTTATGCCAGCACCATTTGTTGAAGAGGCTTTCTTTGCTCCACTTCACTTTTCTTGCCCCCTTATCAAAGATTAGATTATCATACATTTGGGGTTGTGTGTTGGGATATCCCACTCTGTTCCATTGGTCTGCGGCTCTGCCTTTGTTCCTGTTTTGTTACTGCCCAAAGCACTTTAGATAGGCTTTCAACATGTACCCATAATCCTGACCCTTGTTTCTACTATGCTGTGGTATTAGTCTCATTCCATGATTTTTAATACCTCACATATGTGTGCAATCATCCTATGTCTGTCCCTCTCCTTCTAATTCACTCAGCATGATATTCATTTATAATATCCACATCAATCTATTTATAAGCAACTTGCATAATTTCATTGCTCCTGCTCTCTTTGTAGCAGTCCATTGTGGAAATGTGCCATAGGTTCTTTAACTAGTCTTCTCTTCTTGGGCATGTGAATTGTTTCCTGATTTGGGGTATTATGATTAGTGTTATAATGAACATAGAAGTGCAAATGGCATTTCTGCTTTGTTTTTCACAACCCCGGATTATATTCACAGAAGTGATATTGCTGGTCCATATGAAAGCTCAATTTCTAGTTTTTGTTAAGGTATGCCATATTGATTGGTGCTCCTGTTAATATAAACTTATGTTCTTGTGGTGATTCTTTGCTTCTCACAAACTTTAAGCACCGTTATAAATATAATTGTAAGAGCACCCACATAGTGCAGCATATTGTTTAATTCTGTAATGACACCTCTGGAGCTGTTCAAGAAACTATTTAAAGAAAAAAATTGTTCCTCTTTTTGTCTCAATAGTCCTTGCATTTGTGATACTGAAAAAGGTAGGGGAAAGACAGCATGATAATGCAGAGAGCAGAGCAATCCAAGCGACAAACTCAGCTTCAATCCCACGCAACCCATATGGTCCCTCGGGTCCACCAGGAGTGATCCTAGAGCGCAGTGTCCAGAGGAAGCACTGAACACTACTCAGTGTATACCCAGGCAATGAAATAAAGTTTTTAATGGTAGAGCAAATCCAGGTAGGGCGTTTGCCTTGCACGTGGCCGACCAGGGTTTGGTTTCTCTATCCCTTTCGGAGAGCCTAGCAAGCTACCAAGAGTATCCTGCCCACATGGCAGAGCCTGGCAAGCAACCAATGGTGTATTCGATGTGCCAAAAACAGTAACAATAAGTCTCACAATGGAGACGTTACTGGTGCCCGCTTGAGCAAATCGATGAACAATGGGAGGACAGTGCTACAGTGCTACAGAGAAATCAGCACAAGGGATTCTCCAGGAAAAAAATATGTTTAATACTTTTTGAAAAATAAAAACTTCATGTAGTTGTAGAAATCATAACATAAAATTGTTTAGTGGGATCTTAAAACATAAATTACTTAACTTGCGATGTTTTAGATTTTATGTTTCAGGAACCTAAAGAATTAAAGGTCAATCTTTTTCTCGTGGCATACGTATCTAAATCTAGATACAATAAGTTTATAAAAAGCTATAAGTATGAATGTAGATCCTATAAGTCTCTTTATAGCGAATACTGAGCTACTTACTATGTTAATCACAGAAGATACTAGTATCCACAAACTATATTTGAGACTTAGAGGTGAAAATTCACTTAAGATATCAAGAAAGTACATTAAATTCTTGAAAATAGAGCGAATAAGGGGCTGGAGCAATAGCACAGCAGGTAGGGCGTTTGCCTTGCACGCGGCCGACCTGGGTTCAAATCCCAGCATCCCATATGGTCCCCTGAGCACCGCCAGGAGTAATTCCTGAGTGCAGAGCCAGGAGTAACCCCTGTGCATCGCCAGGTGTGACCCAAAAAGCAAAAAGAAAAAGAAAATAGAGCGAATAATTGTAGCGGAAGAAAGTATTTCCTAGCAAAGTGAATAGCAGTAAAAATATTTTCTAGAAAGTAAAAGATTTGCTGTCTTGCCCTTTGGGGGGGCCAAATAAAAATTTCAAGAGTGAAGAATGATGCGCCTTCCTGCTTAGAATTCTAATTTGTAATTTTTTGACACCACAAACCGCAAGCCACTGAAGTTCATGGAAAATCATGTTACAGACAAAAATGTGGAAGGAGCTGCCAGGAATTCTGGGATTCAATTCCTAGGATGTCTGTAACACTATACAGAAAAATTTCAACTTTACTGTTTAATAGGTCAGTGCTTGTATGAAGCACAGCATTATGTGACCAATGCTAAAAGAGGTCATTATTTTTCACATTAAAAATATTGTCCAAAATGAAATTAACAAAATATTTGTACATTGTAATAAGCTGTATTCTCATCAATTAGGTAATATTTAATACCTTTTCAATGACATATTCCTCATCTCATTTAGCCTTCAATTTATTTATGTGTAAATTAAGCAAAGGAAAATGATACATGTATACTGAACATTTTCTTTCCTCTTTGAGTTCAGTGTTTGATGGCAAAGGGAAGGCTTGGAAATTCTCCATTGATCTATTTCTTTTAGGGTTTGTGTGACACAACTGTAATTGGTATATGGATACAATAGAAAACATATAATAAAATTCCCTGTTATAACAAAGCATGGGCTTTGGTTATTAAGCAGAAGTGATATGTACCAACTCCAGGGTACTCACCCCATTGTAAATCTACTTAGTTGTGCTCTTTACCGTCTTTGGGGGAGGGGATTGTGGAATAAAATATAAATAAAAAAATTACCATTTCTTGTTCAAAAAAAAAAAGATTTGCTGTATGATAGAGTGGAGAAAGAGGAGTCTGAAGAGACCAGGAGAGATTAGATGCATAAGGACTTTGGCGTTACATGAAGGGATAGGAAGAATTTCTGTTGATCAGATAAAATGTATGATAGAAGTAGAAGAAAAAAGGACCCAAAGACAGAACCCCGAGGACAACGAAATGAAAGTTGCGTAGAAAATAGTAGATAATGGACGAGTGGGGAAAGAAATATATTAGGAAAGCAGGAGAGTTACAAGAAGCACCAGGTTTTACATTGTGCCAAGAAAACTATTAAAGGAAGCTAGCTAAAGAGCGCTCATAAAATTTAGAAATTTAGATATAAGTAGCATTGCTTTTGTTTTTTTAAGGTAAAAATATTGAAGGTACAGAGACACTAGAAAAATGCTCAAGGCACACATACAGTATGTAGTGGAATTGATTGAAACTGAGACTTAAGTATAGAATTCATACTTTTTACCATAATTTACAAGAGATAGAATACAGTGGCACTTGAAAATTATATGCTTATTCACTTACCACATATATGCTTATCCACTCGTTTGGGGCATAAACAGGCAGTTTATGGGGCATAAACACGGATTACTTCAGGCTCTGCGCTCAGGGAACATGCGTGATTATGTTCAAGAAAACTTGCTTACTGCAGGAACTCCGAGGTGGGCTGCCATTGCAATGAAAAAAGCCCTTAAATATTGGTTATCGATTTGCACTTGATTTTTTCTAATTATACACCACATTTCATGAACTAAACTTATAGGTTATGAAAAATTTTATAGAGGAACTGAAATAAAATATTGTAAGGAAAATAATTAATAAACACATTGTCTATTGTCAAACCTGAAAGAACTACCCTCCAACCAAAAACAAACATATAATATAGGTAGAATTCTCTTGTCAAAGGCCTGTAAATTCCAAACATTTCCTAGCCTTCACTTTCGACCTGTCAGTATTAAGAGGAATCACATAATGCTTTCAAACAGATTGAGAACTCTATGTTTACTCCTAGCTTGATAAGTGATTTTTAAATGTTTTCAATAATAAACTGATGTCTCATATCAATTGAGTGTTCTATATCAGATCAGTTTTTGCATCTATGAAGATTTTATGCAATATTTTATTTATTAATGCATATATACCGTATCTGTAACATCTTTTCTAATATAAAACCAATATTCTCATTCTTTGGATAAAATGCTTTGCATTTTTATAGACTTAGTCAGATTTTACCCATATAAGTTTTTTAATTATATTCCTTCATACTAAAATTTGCATTTATAGGTTCCACTTACACACAAACCCTAAAAAATATATTAGCACATGTTTTCTGTCACTGTGTCACTGACATCCCATTGTTCATCGATTTGCTCAAGTGGGCACCAGTAACGTCTGCATTGTGACACTTGTTACTGTTTTTGGCATATTGAATACATCACGGGTAGCTTGCCAGGCTCTGCCTTTCGGGTGGGAAACTCTCGGTAGCTTGCCGGCCTCTCTGAGAGGGGTCGAGGATTCGAACCTGGGTCGGCCGCATGCAAGGGAAATGCCCTACCTGCTGTGCTATTGCTCCAGCCCTATGTTTTCTAAAATTAGCTTTACTTATGACAAGGAAGACATGATAATTTGTACAATAGTTTCTAAACAAAATTTAATGAAGTATATTTTAAAAGCCAGAGTTGAAAACTTATTTATGTAAATGAGAATAGGCGTTATATTGCATTAAATGATTTCAATTTATTTATGTTGATTAAATCATAGTACTCAAGAATTAAAAAATGATTCATTTACTTTTGGTTTATCTACTATTATCGGTTTATTTTCTGACCATCCCACTTGCCATGCCTTTAAGTTTTGTTAGAGAAAGTTGAGATGATCAGGGGACTACGATGGGATTTGGGGCCTGATCTTGATAGATTGATTTTGAAACATTATATGTCTGAAACAAGTTCATTAGGAAAAACTTTCTAAACTATGGCATCTTAAAAACATATTATTTTTAAAATAAGAGTTATATAAGTAAAATTCTCACAATATCAATGGTTTAAATTTCCATGCCTCTTTATTAAAATTGTTTTACTTGTATCCACGTTGCTTCCTTCATTGCTATTGCAATATGGGTCACACACATGCTCGACATGGAGAATATTCAGGCCACATATACCAGCCACTACACTCTGTCAAGTTAATCAAAGACATGTCTGCTGATCCATGCCTCTTTGCTAAGTATTCGTGTATTGTTGACATATACCCAGATCCCTGAAATATGTTTTCCATGAGTAAAACTTGAATTGATTAAAAGACATAAAACATGTACACTGTAGAAAACTAATAATTCCTATGTGCTTCCAGAAGCAGATCACTTGCTCAAAGCACTGGAGCAGCCTCTCTCTCTTGCTGCCGCCACCCTGGTTATCTTGTGGTCAGGAACACTAAGTTCTAGCAGTAACTCACCTGAGGTGGACTTGGTGTGATATTCGGAACACAATTCATGCAGTGTGGAGATTTTGAGCATAATGAGGCCCTTCCTCATGCCTACTGAAAGCAATTCATCATCCTCTCTCTCAGGATGATCAGTATTGGTTCGCTGTCAGTTCATTTCACCACCATAGGTCTTTCCAGCTGATGGCTCTCAGTCACACATGGTCGCCTGTTTTTCCTGTTATTCTCAACAGCTGGAGCCTCTGGTTGGAAACTGGGAAGCTCCTCTCTGTCCAACTTGAGAGGATGCCTCAATAGAACTCTTTCCCGTGGGGATCTTAAAGTATGAAAAACTGCCCTGTCTGGGAGCCAAATGCTAACCCATGTTCCTCTTAGGTCTTGAAGATTGCTTTTCTGCCTGACAAAAACTTCCTCATCCAGGAGTTCTTCCTGGCTTGATCGAGGGGTCAAACCTCTGGTGGCCCTCCTCACCATCGAAGTCCTTGGAATGTGAATATAACATCACTGAGCATGGTGTTCTGGTGGCTGCTGCTGTGATGCCAACGTTGCAACCTCTTCAAGTATTTCTACCAATTTCAAAGGAAAGCTTCAGGCCATTGCATGTCAAGAGGCTTTCAAGAAGGGAGAAATGGCCTAAGTGTATGGGTTAGTATAGGGTTAGGGTTAGGATCAGAGTTAGGCCTAGACATAGGCTTATGTTTGTGTAGGAGCCAGGTGTTAGCTTTTTCTGTTTAAAGTTTAAAATAAACTTTAAATATAGGGCAATTATAACATTTTTGTTAGCTGATAGTTATAGGTAGTTAAGGACACAGAAGTAGGAAAATATTAGGATTAGGTTTTGTGCTAGGGATAGGGTTAAATTTCTCTAGGAATCAAGTGTAAGGATTTTCTTTGTTCAAAGCAAAAATGCAAATTATATATTGGGCAACAGTTAAGTTTAAGCTAGTTGGCATTTAAAGCCAAAACTAGGGTCAAAATTAGCATAGGATAATTTTGAGAAAAGGATTAGAACTAGATATCGAGTTACACTTGTTTCAGTGTTAGGAATTTGGTTTTGCTATTTTCAACTTAATCCAAGCTAATATAACTTCATCTCACGGTAATTCACTAATAAATTTTTTAAAACCCGTTAAGCATTGCATGACTGTTAAAGTTAGGCTAATTGGTTGGTGTAAGCCATGACTAGAATCAGGGTTAATACAAGAGAGTTTGGATTTAGAAGTCAGCTTTGGGTTAGGTATAGGTTTAGGTTGTTGTGGGGTTTTGGGTTTTGGGTTTTGTGTGTGTGTGTGTGTGTGTGTGTGTTAGATATCGCTGTCTTTCAAGTAAAAATTGAAAGTTATGCATAGGACTTCTGTTCAATTTTGGTTTTTAGTTTGTTTAAAGAATATGGTAGTACAGGTTAAAATCAGGATAGGGGCTATGGTTAGTATTAGGGTTTGAGCAAAGGTTTCTTGTTATGTTTTGGTATTAAGTTAAGAATCAGGGTATTGTTTCAGTACTGAATTGCTCAAAAGGAAAGAGAGGGAGAGAGAGAGAGAGAGAGAGAGAGAGAGAGAGAGAGAAAGAGAGAGAGAGAGAGAGAGAGAGAAAGTGCCTGTCATAGAGGCAGGCTATCATGGGGTAGGAGAGAAACTGGGGAGATCGGTGGTGGGAAATGTACACTGGTGAAGGGATGAGTGTTAGAACATCGTATCACTGCAACCCAACTATGAACAACTTTGTGATGTGTATATCCTTGCGTTTCAGTAAAAAATAATTTAAAGAATTAGATTATTGTTAAATTTAGGCAAGTTGGTAGATTTTGGCCTAGGATCAGATTTAATGTAATATTAGAATTATGATTCGGATACGGGTTAAGGCTATTGTTAGGCGTTAATTTAGGTGTTGGTTTTGACTGTATTTTTTTCTACTTAATTTTTTTCTCTATTTTTGTAGTTTTATTTTTATTAACATTCTGTGATTTAAAGTTTAAAAGGAAGCAATATGGATTATTAAATAGGCTTAATATTAGTTTTAGGCATATGCTTGGGTCAGGGTTAGTGTAGATTAGTGTTTAGATTAAGATGAGAGCTAAGGTTAGGGTTAAGATTTCTGTAGAAATTAGGTATTATGAGTTTGCCTATGCAAAGTTGAAAGCTACGCTAAGTATAAGGCAATTATTAAAGTTTAGTTAATTGGTAGGTTTAGGCATAAATTAGGTTCAGGTTTAGTATCGGCTAAGGTTAAGATTAGGATTTTATTTAGGGTTAGTTTTAGTTTTGTGAAGGGTTTTGGTGTTAAGTTCGGCTGTGCTTAAAGTTAAAAATGAAAAGACTGGCCATTCTAGATGTAATTCTTATTTGTAGTTTTGACATGGGCTAGAGTCAAGCATTGTAAGGGATAGA
Source organism: Sorex araneus (assembly GCF_027595985.1). Taxonomy (NCBI): domain Eukaryota; kingdom Metazoa; phylum Chordata; class Mammalia; order Eulipotyphla; family Soricidae; genus Sorex; species Sorex araneus. The sequence continues at coordinate 113,661,289 of NC_073313.1, forward strand.
ATTAGGAATAAATTTAAGGTTTTGTTTAAAGTTATATTTAGGGATTGTGTAGAAATCGTGTGTTAGATTTCACAGTTTTTCCACTTAAAATGTACATTAATTAGAGGGTGATTACTAAACAGGCTTATTGATAGTTAAAGGTGAAGCCTAGCGTTAGTATAGGTTAGGGTTACTAATAGAATTATGGCTATGACTTTTTTTAGGTTTGGGAATTAATTTTGGGGGGTGGGCACACCTGGGGTGTTGATGGCTTATTCCTGGCTCTGCACTCAGGAGTTACTCCAGGCAGGCTTCGGATACCATACAGGATGTCAGGTATCTAATTCATGTCAGCCACAAGCGAGGAATACTCCCAAACCACTGTGCTATTTCTCCAGCCACGAGATTGGTAATATTTAAAGTTACAAATGAAAGTCAGCAATACGCAACATGTTAAATTAAGGCTAATTGAGAGTTTTAGGTTTTGACATGGGTCAAGGTTAGTATAGGATTAGTGTGAGGATTAGTATTAGGGCTAGGGTTAGTGTTACTTTGTGTAGTGTTTAACTGACAGGTTTTTATGCATTCCAGTTAAAAGTGCAATGTGAGTATAAAGCCATAGTTACATTTAGGCTAATTGGTAAATTAAAACTCTGACTAGGGTCAGGTATGGATTAGGATTAGGATTAGTGGTAGGGTTAGGGTTATTTTGCTCTGTTCAAAGTGAAAAATCTAGATTTGTGTGATTATTAAATTTTGCTAAATAGGCAGATTTATGTCTAGGTAGGTTAGGTTTACAACTGGGTTAGGCTTAGGTTAGTATTTGGTTTAGTGTTAGGGTTATTTATGTGTTCGATGTTAGGTTTGGCAGTATTTAATATTCAAAAGGAAAAGAAAGCATTTGGTATACTCAAATTTAGGCTAATTGGTAGTTTATGTTTAAGCATAACATGACCATTTTTTTGTGTTCAAGTTTAAAATGAAAGTTAAATATAGGGCAATTGTTAAATAAAGGTTAATTGGTTGTTTAAAGCTTAGGCTAGGGTCACTCTAAGTATAGGTAAGGATTTCTATAGGTCTTGGGTTAGGATTATGTTTGTTTAGGATTTGGATGTTGTGTTTTGCTATATTCAAAGTTTAAAATCCAAGTTAAGAATTGGCAATTCCTCAATTTTTCTAATTGGTTCAATTATGGCTATGGCATTGTCTGACCAAATAAGCCTACCATAACCCTAGTTGTGGCATAATCATACCATAACTCTAGGAAGCATAAACCTCCTATAGGCTTAGCAGAGGATTAGTGATAGGATTAGAATTTGTGTTAGTTCTACGGTTATGCTTAGGTGTGATTACAGTTAGGTGTCATGTTTGGCTGTGTTTGCAGTAGAAAAAAAAGTAAAGTATAAAGTGATTGTTAAGGGACTGGAGCGATAGCACAGCGGGTAGGGCATTTGCCTTGCACGTGGCCGACCCAGGTTCGATTCCCAGCATTTCATTATGGTCCCCTGAGCACCGCCAGGGGTAAATCCTGAGTGCAGAGCCAGGAGTGACGCCTGTGCATCATTGGGTGTGACCCAAAATGCAAGAAAACAAAACAAAACAAAACAAAAAATAAAGTGATTGTGAAATCTAGGTTAATTGGTAGTTTTAGGCTTTTGCTAGGATCAGAGTTAATATAGGATTAGCATTAGTATTAGAGTTTGGTTTATGGATAAGTTCAGAGTAGATTTGTGTAAGGATTAGGTGTTATATTTTTATTTTTGCATTAAAAGCATAATTCCAAATTTAAAATTCAATTCAAGCCTGCCTGACTTCCTCCTCTTCCTCCTCTTCCTTCTTCTTCCTCCTCTTCCTCCTCCTCCTCCTTCTTCTTTTCTTCTTCTTTCTCTTCTTCTTCCCCTTCCTTTTCCTCCTCTTCCTCTTCCTCTTCTTCTTTATTTCTTCCTAATTTTCTCCTATATTTTTTGGGTGCAGCCTTATTCTTCTCAGAAATTATTCTGGCTCTGAAAAAAGAAATTAAAATGAATAAAATTCAATTCAATATGTGGGAGATTGGTATATTTAGTGTAATTGGTAAATTCTAGTCCAAGCTAAGATCAAATATAAAAGGGGGTTATAGTACAGATGAAAATGGGTAGGGAGTGTCTTATGATATATTTCATAAAATCATATAGGAGAACATATAGATATACATATATATATAACATCTCACCTGCACGGCAGAGCCTGCCAAGCTCCCTGTGGCGTATTTGATATGCCAAAAACAGTAACAGTAACAGTTTTCATTCCCCTGACCCTGAAGGAGCCTCCAATCATTTGGAAAGACAAGTAAGGAGAGGCTGCTAAAATCTCAAGGCTGGGATGAATGAAGATGTTACTGGTGCCCACTCAAGTAAATCCATGAACAACGGGATGACAGTGATACAGTGATAGTTCAGATTACAATTAATATAAGAGACAGAGTTAGTTCTGTTTCTGTAAATGTTAGGTGTTATGTTTGACAATATGGAAAATCAAAAATAAAAAAACATATGATGCAATAGTTCAAGTAAATTTACTCGTTAGGTTTAGATTTAGGTATGGATCAGAGTTCATAAATGGTTGGAATTAGTATAGAATTAGTGCTTGGGCTAGGATTAGTGTTATATGTATAGGAGTAAGTTGTTAGGGATTTGTGTTCATAGTTAAATGATGCAAATCAAGTTTCAGGAAAATGTTGAAATTAGGTTAGTTGGGAGTTGAAAACCTTGGCTAGGCTCAGTAGTGGAATAGGTTAGGGCTAGGATTAGTGGTAGATTTAGAGGTAGGGTGAGACCTAGGGATTAGATATATGTTATGCATTAGGTTTTACTACAAAACTGTAAATTCACCTTACTGTTTTAAAGTGAAAAATACAAGCTAATGATTCAGCAATTGTCAAATTTAGGCTAATTGTTCAGTTTAAGCATAGGCTAGATTCAGGATTTCTATGGGGTTAATGTTAAGAATGTTATTGAAGAAAATATGAAAAAAGACACAAACATAGGCTCTGAAATTCATCATCGAATTTTATTGTACAGTAAACATCTTGTCACGTCTTGGGGACACAGTAATGACTCTATAATTATAAGGGAAGTGGCAATATTATCAGGCAGAACATGGGATTTCCCAGAAAACCATGCTGAAAACCAGAGCCATTTGGCATCAGTTGCTCACCAGGGGATTGGGAACTTAAAGCATATCAAGCACCTTATTCTCTGCTGTCTTCCAGGTACCCCCTTTGGCAAAATATGGTCAATCTTCCACGATGCTACTCACCTATGAATTGATCATCGGTGGTACCTGCCAACCAGTGTCCTTCTATTGGCTGCGTCCTCAGAGATGTACCGCTTCCTGTGGCGCACTGTGTTTCAAACCGTGTTCAACAGATTTGAGCTCTAGTTGGCACCTGGGAATTTCCCCTCTATACATATCTAGAGGAGACCTTAGCATACCTCCTCTTTCCCTTGGTGATCTTAGAGGGCAAAGACCTGTCATGGAGTTAGCTCTTCTTCCTTGGACAAAAGCTATCTTATTTAGCAGAAGAGACTGTTCAAACCTCTGGTGGCATGCCTCACCATGGCAGCCCATGGAATGTGATTGTGACATCATCGAGCATGGTGTCCTAGTAGCTGCTGCACTCCCAACTGTTGCTTCCTCTTTAAGGTGACATGCTCAACAATTCCACAGCAAAAAAATGTGCATTACAGAAACAGGATTTAAAGAAAAGTAACAATGGTCCAAGTGGAATCATGTTCCCAGTGTCCCAAATCTTTAATCTCAGCCGAAGGAGATGTGGGGAGGAGGCACAATTTATGTTGTTCTTGGCTGCCACTGAATAAATGAGGGGATGACAGCCCAGACAGAAGAAAGGCTTCCCCACAGAGTCAGGCCAACTAAGGCACTGGGGAAATAGTTCACATCTTCAGGTCCACAGACACATCAAAAGCTCTTCACTGGAAGAATCACACATCCACTGAGTCAAGAGTTCTCCGTGGGAGAAGATCTCATGGAGTAAAACGGGTTTCTAGGAGTCATTAATCCAGGAGCACCTGTGGAGACCCATATCCAGAAGGAAGCCCAGCTCATGGGATCCCACCTATGGATAGGTGTCTGCACACTTCTGCCAGAGGGAGTGGACCTTCCATCTGTTGGGGATTTCCCTAATATAGAAGAGGAGTCACTAAGAGTGGTTTTAAATCTAGGATAGGAGGAACATTTCTGCAACTTTCTGTAATGGATGGCCAGAAATTTACAATGGGTGCAAATAGGACTATCTTGTCTGGATACAATGATGAGAGTCTCCTGGCTTGGTTCAGGCTTGAAGTTCTTAAATTACATTCTGGTCTTGAATTTTGCCTTCTGGTGTCCGGAATGGATTCAGAACCTGAATTTCAAGGAACAAATCGATAAGATACATCCTAGTAGACCAAGTATGTCTGCCCTTGACTGGCTGCACAGACGAGTCTTTGGGTTGGGTTAGGTTTAGAAGTCTCAAAATGCATGATGGCATGGAAATTAATTGGCCAGACTGGGGCTGTAGTCAGAGCCAGAAGAGAAATGCAGAAATGGCAGGAGGGAATTGGTTTATTTCATTCCACCAACACATGTCTTTGCCAGAAATGCCACCATCTCGAAGATGACATGCTGTCTTTCTCATTGTATTCAAAATAATGGAAATCTGTTTGCTAACTGGGAAGTTCTGTCTTTTTTTCCTGTGTAATGTTTTTCTTTCCCTGAAGAAGCTGCCTCATCTAGGAGCCTTCCTGGCCTGAGGGAGGGCTCAAATCTCTGGTAGTCCACTTCACCATGGCAATCATGGAATGTTACTGTGACATCACTGAGCATGGTGTCTTCGTGGCCGTTGTTGCAGTCCCACTGATGCCTCCTAGTCAAAGTGATATTCATGCCACCCCCACCAGAAAGAAAGAAGAGACGAACTGTAGTTCAAGAGGCTTTTAAGGAACTGAGCAACTGTCCAAGTATAAGGAAAACACAACTGTCCCACCTCTTCACTATCATTTTTAATTGAATAACAGTGAGATACACAGTTATTAATGATTGGGTTTCAGTCATATAATATTCCAACACCCATCGCTTCACCAGTATATATACACCACCATCAATGTCCCAAGCTTCCGTCCTGCCCAATGCAAGCCTGTCTCTATGACACTTTTCCTCTCTTTCTCTGTCTCTCTCTCAATCTCTTGATCACTCATTTTTTCCTTTGGGCCTTGTAATTTGCAGTACTGATAGTGAAAGTTTATCAGTATATTCCTTTACCTACGTTCAACACTCAGTTCTTGTCCAAAATGATCATTTCCAATTATCAGTGTCATACTTGTCCCTTCTCTTTACTAACTGCTCTCCTCTGGACACTCTTATGGCAAATTTGCAACAATTGACTAGTCTTCCTGGTCTCTGTTTTTCACGACTTTGGATATTACTCTCATATTCTTTTATTTTTGTATTCCACAGATGAATGCAGTTATTCTTTATCTGTCCCTCTCCTTCTTATTCTTTTCAAACAGTATGATACTCTCCATATTCATCCAGTTATAAGAAAATTTCATGACTTCATTTTTCCTAACATGTGCATAGTATTCCATTGTGTAGATGTACCATAGATTCTTTATCCACTTGTCTGTTCTGAGGCACTCAGAATGTTTCCAGATTCTAGCTACTGTGAATAGTGCTGCAATAAACATCAAAGTGCAGATGGCATTTCTGCTGTGTTTTTTGCGTCCCCGGAGTATATTCCAAGAAGTGCTATATTTGGGTCATAAGGAGGCCCAATTTCTAGGTTTTTATATTTCTTTGTAGTTTCGAAAAATGCTATTATCTTTTTTGAACGTTTATGCGTTTTATTTTATTTCATTTTTTATTGAATCACCATTAAACAGTATCACTGAATCACTGTCATCCCGTTGCTCATCGATTTGCTTGAGCGGACATCAGTAACGTCTCCGTTGTGAGACTTGTTGTTACTGTTTTTGGCATATCGAATACGCTATGGGTAGCTTGCCAGGTTCTGCCGTGCAGGCATCATACTCTTGGTAACTTGCCGGGCTCTTCGAGAGGGACGGAGGAATCGAACCGAGGTTGGCCACGTGCAAGACAAACGCCCTACCCGCTGTGCTATTGCTCCAGCCCTTGTTCATGGTTACATTTTAGTCATACAATGTTCCAACATCCATATCTTCACCAACGTAATTTTCCAGCACCAGTGTTCCCAGTTTCCCTCCCACTCTTTCAAGCCACTCACCCCCCCCCCCAGCCTGCCTCTATGGCAGGCACCTCTCCTCTCTCTCTCTCCCTTTGTCATTCTCTCTCTCATTTTAGACACTATAGCTTGCAATACAAATGCTGAAAGGTTATCCTGTATGTCCCTTTATCTGCTTTCAACACTCAGTTCTTGTCCAGAGTGATCATTTCTGACTAATATTGTCATAATGGATCCTCCTCTATCTTATCTATCCTCCATCTTTCACATCATTGACCAACCATTGACCAGTCCTCCTGGCTTGTTTGACCTGGCCTTGGATATTAGTTCCATACTTTTTTCTTATATGCCACAAATAAATGCAGTTGTTCTATATCTGTCCCTTTCCTTCTGACTCATTTCACTCAGCACGATACTCTCCAAGTCTATTTGTTTATAGGCAAATTTCATGACCTCATCTTTCCTAACATCTGTGTAGTATTTTATTGTGTAGATGTACCATAGTTTCTTTACCCATACGTCTGTTCTAGGACACTCAGGTTGTTTCTAGATTCTGGCTATTGTGAATAGTGCTGCAATGAACATAGAAGTGCAGATGGTGTTTCTACTGTGTCTTTTTGGACCACCAGGTTAAATTCCCAGAAGTGGTATTGCTGGGTCAACTGGGAGCTCATTTTCTAGGTTTTTTGGGGAATATCCATATTGTTTTCCAAAAAGGCTAGACCAATCAGCATTCCCACCAGCAGTGAATGAAGGTCCCTTTCTCACCACATCCACACCAGCACTGGTTGTTCTTGTTCATTTGGATGTGTGCCAATCTCTGTGGTATGAGATGATATCTCATTGTTGTTTTGATTTTCATCTCCCTGATGATTAGTGATATAGAGCAATTTTTCATGTACCTTTTAGTCATCCAAATTTCTTCATTGAGGAAGTTTCTATTTATTTATTTTCCCTATCTTTTGATGAGGTTTGATTTTTTTCATGTAAAGTTCTACCAGTGCTTGTAAATATTTGAAAATAGTGAGAGCTTGACTTCTACCTTTCTTATCTGGATTTTTGATGAATGCCCATATTTTTTCAAAAAATTCTTGACTATTCAGCATTCACATCAACAGTGTATGAGAGCCCCTTTCTCCTTTTATCTGCCCCAGCATTGGTTGTTCTGCTTATTTTGGGTGTATTCCAGTCCTTTGGTGTGAGATCTCTCAGTTATGTTGATTTGCATACCCTGATGATTATGTAGAAAATTTTTTCATGTGCCTTTTGATGACTTGAATTTATTTTTTAAAGAAGTTTCTGTCCATTTCTTCTCACCATATTTTGATGCGGTTCGAGGGCTTTTCTTGTAATGTTCTGCTATAGCATTATTTATCTCTTTGATAAATATTTGATAAATACCCTGTATCAGATATGTACTAGGTAACAAAATTTTCCCATTCTGTGTGGTGTCTTTGTATCTTAGTCACCGTTTCTTATGTGATTCAGAAGATTTTTAGTTTAATTTAGTCCATTTGTTTATCATTGCTTCCACTTACATTATCAGGGCTGTTTCTTTTTTTAACATGCCTTCAGTTTAATGTCATGGAGAGTTTTGCCTAGGATTTCTTTCAGGTACTTTACCGATTCAGGTCTGATGTTGAAGTTTTTAATCCATTTTGACCTGACTTTTCTGCATGGCATTAAAAAGAGGTCTAAAGAGGTTTAGCAAGTTTCAAAACCAATACTCAAATGGCCATGGCGTTCATATGCAAATAATGAAAGAGAAGAAAGTGATATTAAAAGCACAATCTCATTCACAGTTATGCCTCAAAAAATCAAGTACCTCTGAATCAGCTTAATTAAGGTGGTAAAGGAACTATCTAAGATAAGTACAAAATTCTTCTTCAAGAAACAAAAGAGGACATGAAGTAATGGAGACAAATACCCTGCTATGGATATAGAGAATTAACTGTAAGAATGACAATGCTCTGCAAAGCATTATAAAGATTCAATGCAGTCCCTACAAGGATACCCATGACATTTTTAAAAGAAATGGACCAAACACTCCTGAAATTCATATGTAATAATAAACCCCCACGAATACCTAAAGCAATCCTTGGGGAAAGGAAGATGGAAGGCATCATATTCCCCAGCTTCAACTGGACTAAAAATCTGTACTAATTAAAAAAGCATGGAAATGGAATAAAGACAGACACACAGACCAATGGAATTAAGTTGAATATCCTGACACCGACCCTCAAATATATGGTTATTTATCTTTGATAAAAGAGCAAAATATAAAGCAAAGCAAGGAAAGACTCTTCAACAAGTGGTGCTGGGAAAATTCGGTAGATACATGATTTTGTCATTGGTTGCCCCTGAGGAAATAAGGATATAACAACCTAGACAGCAGAACACCTTCCCCACAGACTCGCATCAACAAGGGTGCATAGTCCACATCTTTGAGTTCACAATCAGACTGATGAAGTGAGAATCACATATCCACTAAGTCATAAGTTATGGGACAAGATCTCAAAGAGGAATCGAGTTTGGGGCTATCCATCACAATACCAAACTGAGTCAGACCCAATTCCAAACGAAAGCCCTTCCAGTGGGGTTTACTTTATGGATTAGGTCTCCACAATTCAGTAAGGAAGTGAGCAGTGAGCTGGAATGTTGGACAGGACAAACACTTCCTACCCAGATGGAATAGGAGTCCCATGAATGCTCATGGCCATTTAAAAGGGTATTCTTTTTTCTCCAAGATAAGATCAGATATTCCCATGACGGTGCACAAGATGTCTACAAGATACACAAGATGACTAGTAATTCTGTTCTTCACTTGGCCGGCCAAACAGCTGAGAGTTTCTCGCTTTGAGGCTTTCTTGGAACTCTGATTCTGTATTCTGGCCTTGAAATGAGTCTTCCATGTTCACCATAGGAGTGAGGGCCCAAAGAGTAAGGGAAAAATGGGCAATAAAGATTCACAGGATGGCTTGTACGTGTGGCCTTGACTGGGTGCACAGGTGAAAGTCTTCCACAGGGGATCAGGTTTGGACCTTTTATCTTGCATTCCATTTATTCAAATCAATTTGTATAATCAGGATTGAATCAAGGCAGAATCAGGCACTAAGTTTTCACTAGATAGCCAGGCCATCTGACTGGGAATGGCTGGTTGCTCAGGAGAGTCTCTTGATTTGGGTCTGCTTTGGAGCGTTCACATTGGACTGTGACCTTGAAGTTCCTCTATTGAGATTAGGAATGGAGTAAGAGGCAGAAGTAGACAGAAGACATGGGCAAGAAGGAGTGGGTTCAGAAAATATTTTTAAAGTTTGTATGCCTATATTGACATTTTTCATTGACTTTCCATGAGATAGACCATTACAAAGCTGTTCATGATTGGGTTTCAGTCATATAATGTTCCAATACCTATTCCTCCACCACTGTAAATTTCCTACCTCCAGTGTCCTCAGTTTCCCTCCCACCACCATCCCCCAGTATGCCAACAGACAGGCACTTATCTTCTTTCTTTCTCTCCCTCATTTTGTACATGATAGTTTGCAATGCTAATACTAATAACAAAATAGGTATCGTGTTTTTCAGGGAGTTCAGTATTTTATCTGGAATGTACACAAGAGTAGGCTTTTTAGGCTGGAAACATTGGGGTGTGGACATGAACTGCGAGGTTTTCCAGGAGTGTAGGAAAGAGGGAGGAGGTAGCCCATCCTGACAAGAAAGCCTTGAGATTTTAGTCACAAAACCCACATACCTGAATTTTCAGCACATGAGTATCGTAGTGAGGTTCATCTCAGTCAGGACAGTGGAGTCCTGAGCTGGTGGCATGGCAACGATTATGGATTTTGGAAGTAAGCAGATGCCAGGGGTTCTCTTTGTGGGGCACTGGATTAACCTGCCTTCCTCCAGTGTACCCCAAATTATTTAGCCATGCACGTCTCCAACATTTAATGCAGCTTTTTGGTCTCTTTTGAGATGTATTTATAGGTGTCTAGAACAAGGCCGGTAAAGAGCTTACATGGGAGCACTGGAGTTGTTTCATGGGGGTAACTACCAGGGCTTCTGGTAGTATAGGGAAGTTAGGGGAGGTAGCCCATGCTGAAGCTCAGAAAGGCAGGAGATTTTAGTCACAAAACCTACATGCCGACATCTTAAACTAGAACCTCCTTGAGAATCTAAATTGCAGGACCCCTCCCTGGCATACTGGGGATGGCAGAGGCACTGCATAGTATATCTTGTGAAAGAAAGAGAGAAATGTGTAATATATCCTGGGCCATCACATTTTGGACATCGTCACTGCTGAGTTCGCTTTGCTCCATTTTGTATTAACAGGTCTGGATGTTGTACCATTAGACCTAGGCCCCGGTACAGGTTTACCCACTAGGTGGCAGCAGAGAGCTATTCTTGAGTTTACCCTGACCGTTTCTCTTAACCAAGAGAGATTGCTTCCAGCTCACCCCCTGGTAAAGCGGTGTTCTGAGATGCAATGTTATGCAAGAAAATCAAAAGTGTAGCTAATTTTAAAAAATCACAGTATCACTGTCATCCCGTTGCTCATCGATTTGCTCCAGCGGGCACCAGTAACGTCTCCATGGTGAGACTTGTTATTACTGTTTTTGGCATGTCAAATATACCACGGGTAGCGTGCCAGGCTCTGCTGGGGTGGGGGGGGGCGAGATACTCTCGGTAGCTTGTCAGGCTCTCCAAGAGGGACGGAGGAATCAAATCCGGGTCAGACCAAAATCAAAAAAGAAAAAAGACCAAGAACAAAAAACAACAAATGCCCAAAGGTGACAGAAATTGAGAAAATGGTCTTTAATAGGTAACTTACCATTGGAGATGGGGGAGGTTGGGGGGACACTGGGACAATGGTGGAGAGAAGTGAACACTCTGGTGGAGGGGGGGTGCTGGAATGCCTTATGCATGTAACTCTACAATTTACAGCATTGTTAATGGTGGCTAAAATAAAATTTGCAAAGTAAATAAAAACAAAAGAAGGAAGAGATATACCAGCATGCAAAGATGTTCAGTCTGCACAAGTAGATCTAAAGATTTCACAAAGCTAGACAAATTTTAACTTTGTAAGAGAAGATTGTTAACTAGACTTGTGATCACTTTAGGCAATATATACAAATACCAAATCACTATGCTGCACAATGAAATTAATATGAAACCATTATGTTATATGTTGATGATTTCTCAGTGGAAAAAACAGGAGAAAGAAAAAAGAGAAAATTGGAAAAATGTGGTACATATAACCCAGGAAACTGACAGTAGTTAAACCCAAAGAGTTAATTCATACGTCACCAATTTTATATGTACTTATTTGTACACATACACATGCGTTTAAATCTGAGCATTTGTTTCATGTGTAGATTCATGGAATAACTGCCACAATCACTACTCCTTAGTACTCCCTCTCTCTGATTTTTAGGAGGCTAGGATTTGGGCTACATCCAGAAGTACTGAGGGATACTCTGGGTTTTGCTTTGGGGTACTCCAGGGGACATAGGTAGTGTGTGGGGATCAAACAAGGATCTTTCAAAGGCAAAGCAAACCCCTTAACTCGTATACTACCCCATCAATCCCGTTGTTCCCCTTTTGTAGCCACATCTACCACCATTCACCCGAACTCCTGGGTTCATTTGTTGTATGGATTCTCTATTGCACCCCATCAATTTGTATCTATCCCTCTGTCAATACCAAACCATCTTCACTAGTATAGCAATGTGAAAAACCTTAATGAATAAAGTGATCCCATCCAAGGCTACGTTCAAGGCTTTCTCCTGGCTCTGCACTCAGGGATCACTCCTGGTGGTCTCGGTGGACTATATGTGGTGCCAGGATCAAACCCAGTTCGGCCACATGCAAGGCACATACTATCTGAGTACTATCGCTCTGTATTTAGAGTCCCCACATTCTAAATTACTTTATGATCCTGAGAGACGATACAAGAGGTAAGGCTTGTGAGGTAAGGTAACCCATGCTGGTTCCATCCCTACACCACATACGGTCCCCCACCTCAGCGTGGTCAGTGGGCACTCCTGGGCACAGAGCAGCCTCAGAGCAATGCCAGGTGGGGGCCATACCCCACAAGAAGAAAAGATGTTTTATCTGGGTCTTGGTTTTCTATTTTTTAAAAATATAGTAAATAACTCAAATATTGTCTTATAATATTGACAATTTTGTCTCATAATTATCTATAACTCTGATCATATTGAAACATATCTCTTTGTTCCCCTTTAGTTGTTTTGACAGATCATTTTAAAGAGAGTTTTGAAAAATGGCTTTGTTTTTATCTGCTATTCAGACATAAGTATATAAAACATGGTGTGCCTTGACATTTGGTGTACCTCTATAAATGTTTTTTTTTATTCACTTATAGCATGTAACAATAGAAATGGTGCTTGGGTAAGCCAAAACATCTCAAAACCACTTATTGATATGAAGAAACATGGGGAAAAATTGTACTGATTTTGGACAATTCAAAATTGACGAACACTGGATATTTTTTTTCCTGCAGTCTACAGTGATTTTGTTGACCTAGTGATAAGAAACTACTAATTAAGAAACTTTAAACTCAGTAAACATTATCCTTACATGGGAAATTTTCAAAGCTTGCTGCCTTACTTCAGTTGTAAGATATATTTCTACCAGGTTTGAAGAAGTTCCTTCACTGTTAATTGGCACTGCCTTCTTTTTTTCTTTTTGGGTCACACCCAACAATGCACAGGGGTCACTCCTGGCTCATGCACTCAGGAATCACCCCGGCGGTGCTCAGGGGACCATATGGGATGCTGGGATTTGAACCCGGGTCGGCCGCGTGCAAGGCAAACGCCCTACCCGCTGTGCTATCGCTCCAGCCCCTGGCACTGCCTTTTGGATATCCCCTTCTGTATGATTCCTCTGATTTCTCTGTATGATGTGAGAACCTATGCATGTCTGGGATACCAAATATGAGGTAACTTTTTTCCATATTTCATAGAGGAATTTACAATTCATTGAGACATTGTCTGCAGATTTGTCAGATTCTCATCCAATTCGTTAATTTATTTCAAGTATAAAATCTTTCACTTACCTGAAGTAAATTATTATTTTTTGATTAGTCCCCATGATTTAGATCTTGTTGTTGATAGGGTGCCTTTCACAGACAATATTTTAACACCATATTCTCCACCAAGTGTCAACATAAAGGAAGGGTCTGGAGGGATAGTCATTTATGACACTCTGGTAGAAGTTGTGGTGTTGGAACATCATATGCATGAAATAAAATCTTTAACATAATCCCATATCATTATAACAAAAATTAAACCAGGCCACAAGTTAATTAGAATGTCATCACTTACAACCAAATAATTCATAACCGTTTTCTTAACCAGTCCTATATTTTTTCATCATTAAAATCCCCTTAGTAATAGGAACAAGGCAAAGCTTGCTAAAATTTTCAGTGTAATGACACTTGGGAATTAAGAAAGTAACGTGATGGGCCTAAGCACGGAAATAATAGGAACACCACCATTGGATGCTGAGTGGGTCAGGGGAATCTATCTAGTTATCTGGTTCTGCTGTTTAGAGCATATTTTAAAAAGCTATTCTGGAAACTTTACCATAAACATAAAATTCCCTACAAGTTTCCAAAGATATGGATACAACAAGCAAATTGCATCAAAATTCAGAAGAGGTCAAACTTGCAAACAAATCCCTACAAAGCTAGCTTGCTTGCCTTGCAGTTTGGTTAAGATTTCACGGTGATTCCTCAAATTAGTTAAATTCAATTTTGATTTACTGTTTAATTTTTCAAATGCTTTATAACCAGACAGTACCCAAACTCACAGACTCCTCTTCACTCTGCACAAGAAGTCCGTTTCTTCAATCTTCTGGCAACTAAAGAAGAAAAGTTATTAAAGCAAGAGTCTCCAAGGGTCCTACTTCAGAACTAAGGAGATCTAGGACAACTTGATAGGTAGGTATGTGTCTGAGTGAGGATGGCTAGGTATGTAGTTATGATACACAGTTATATAGTCTTCTTAACCATCACTCTTATTTTTTATTTTGGTAAATCAATAATTATGACTTAGTAAATATTCTGATCTCCCAACCATCCATCTTCCATTCCAGTTTATTTGTTGCACAAATGCCATATACCAGAGAGTATAATAATCAAGACACAATGATCTACCTTTAAACAGTCATTGGCTTGAATTGTAGAATAATTATATTGAGTCATTTTGTTAGGCGCACTGCACACAATTCAATAATTCCTCAAACCCTTACAATATACTGTGAAATATAAATGGTTATTGTGGCAAAAATGACAAAAAACTGAAGCTTAACATTGCATCGAGGATGCTACAATGGGAAAGCATCACTAATTCCAATCTCAAACAAACTTGTGTACCAGAGCGATAGCTCAAGGGGATAATAAAAATTATTTTCTTATTTGTATTGACCCACGTAACCCTGAAGCCACCATGTAAGTTGATCTGCCAACCTTGTTCTGGAGACCCTTAATTAAATCTTGAAAGAGATCAACTAGGCGTAAAATTTTTTTCTACACCAGGCAGCAGCTGAGACACCGTCGATGTTTTCTAAAGTGGAGAGGGCCAAATCTCCACCCTCTCAAAATCAGAGTAGCCACACTCACACCCCAAAGCTGTCACTGTGGCTCTGACCTTTCTTGAGCACCACAAATGAGTTTAATAGGGACCCCAACTTGCCACAAATTTCAGGTACACAGGCTTCTTTTGGCTGAAAACACCTAGCTTTTCCAGAGTATAGGTATGTGACCTCCCCACCGTCCACCCTCCACCTCAGGGAACCTGGACAGCAACAAGCATGTCATATGGCCACTGCAAGTGTAGGCTCTCTGCCTGGTTAAGTCTTCTGGATTCTTTGAGAGACATCTCCAAACTTTACAATCCAAACATGTCCATAGGAGCACACCAGTCTAGAAGGGAATGAAATGTAGAAGCCAACTAAACTCAACTAACAGTGAAGGCTTAACTCGCAACAGCTACATAGTAGACTTAAGTTTCCTGTGGTGAAAGACAACAATTTTCACAAAGTTTGTTTGCCTGTAGTAGTTTTTGAATATACTATTAGCCATAGTCACAAGCAAGTATGGAATTAATGGGTGTGGGCATTCTCCAGGGGCAGGCTTCAGTGTTGGTTGGGAAAATGAAGACAAAGGTGGATAGAAGGTGACAGTGGTGGTGGGATTGGTGTTGGAATATTGAGTGGATGGAACAGATCATCAGAGAGAACCTTTTGAAAAAACGTGGTGTTAAAATAAAATGGGAATTTAGAAAAATACTAAATTGCTTTGTAGTAAAGTTTGAAGTTGGGGAGGGTGATGCCTCCCATCGTCTTTTCCCCAAGAATTGCTTTAGCTATTCGTGGGAGTTTATTGTTCCATATGAATTTCAGGAGTGTTTGATCAATTTCTTTGAAGAATTTCATGGGTATCCTTATAGGGATTGCATTGAATCTGTATAGTGCTTTGGGGAGTATTGCCATTTTGACAATGTTCATTCTTCCTATCCATGAGCAAGGAATATGTTTCCATTTCCTTGTGTCCTCTTTTATTTCATTGATTAGCATTTTGTAGTTTTCTTTGTAGAGATCCTTTACTTCCTTGGTTAAGCTGATTCCAAGGTACTTGATTTTCTGGGGTACAATTGTGAATGGGATTTTTTTTATGTCACTTTCCTCTGTTTCGTTATTTGCATATAGGAAGGCCATGGAGAATGGCACACATCCAAAAGAACAAAAGCAACTGCTGTTGGTATGGATGTGGGGAAAAAGGGACCCTCCTACACTGCTGGTGGGAATGCCGACTGGTTCAGCGCTTTTGGAAAACAGTATGGTCGCTCCTCAAAAAATTAAAAATTGAGCTCCCATTTGACCCAGCAATACCACTTCTGGGAATATATCCCGGAGAGGCAAAAAAGTACAGTCAAAATGACATCTGCACTCATTGCAGCACTGTTTAAAATAGCCAGAATCTGGAAAAAAACCCGAGTGCCCGAGAATGGATCACTGGTTAAAGAAGCTTTGATATATCTACACAATGGAATACTATGCTGCTGTTAGAAAAGATGAAGTCATGAAATTTGCATATAAGTGGATAAACATGGACAGTATCATGCTAAGTGAAATGAGTCAGAAAGAGAGGACAGACATAGAAATATTGCACTCATCTGTGGAATATAAAATTGAATAACAGAATAGGAGACTAACACCCAATAATAGTAGAGATAAGTACCAGAAGTTTGGCTCCAATGCTTGGAAGCTGGCCCCACATGCTGGAGGAAGGGGCAGCTCGCATAGAGAAGGGAACACCAGGTAAAGTGTGGTTTGAGGACCTGCACGGATGGGAGATGCACTCTGAAAATAGAATATAGACCAAACACGATGGCCACGTAGTGCCTCTGTTGCAAACCACAACACCCAAAAGGAGAGAGAGAGAACAAGGGGGAATGCCCTGCCACAGAGGTGGGGTGGGGCAGGGGAGGATGGGGTGGGAGGGTGGAGGGATACTGGGAACATTGGTGGAGGGGACTGGGCACTGGTGGAGGGATATAAACAAAATGCAAACATGAAAGTTCACAAGTTTGTAACCGTAACTCATGGTGATTCACTAATAAAAAATACTAAAATTGAAAAATTTAACGGAATCAGTCATACACTTGTTTAAACTTTTAAAACCAATTCGATTGGTGCTTCGTGGGGCCACGGGATGGAGCAGACCCACGCACAGCTGGTTTTTAAGATAGAACTGCGGGGGACGAGAACGCAGATGGACCACACCAACAGCAGCCAACATTCCAGGAACTACCCTTCCTTATCCTATCCAGGTATCAGCCCGGCAGCGGGGGGGGGGGGGGTGGCTTCTTGGGGCCATGGCCCCTAACATGGCCACGAGTTATTCTCCTCCACACACCCATATTGCGTAAGAACCATTAATTAGCCTCTTAGGTGGAACTTTCACTAGAGCAGCTTAATCACCAGAAACACATTAGGTCAATAAGTCATTAGCCGCACCTCAATTAATACTGCACCAAAAACACAATAGTAGCAATGAGTGTGAAGGGCTAAACCACACAGGTCACAATGGTAAAGCAACGCAGTAATGAAGTGCTAGAAAACCTCTCTGACAAGGAACTTAGAAGGGAGCTACTGAGGTATAGGAAGCCATATTTCAATCCTGGCTCTTATCTTCAAGTAAGACAGAGCCTGGCACTTCTCAAACAGGGGCCTAATTAAAACTTCTCTAACAAGGTCGCCGTTACTGACCTTACTGACCTTACCATTCCACTAGCTGACACCTGTGCCTGACATGATAGATGAACATGTCACGATCTGTGATTGACTACTGTTTGTACGGGGTCCCGGCACGCATACCACTACCTGCCTCCCAGCAGGCAAGTATAAAATGCTGTAGCTGCCAGTGAATAAAGAGCGCTCTCTCCTTTTCTCCTCCTCCCTCTGTCTCTGCGTCTGTTCATTCGGCTGCGTCCCCTCCTCAGCCCCACAAAGGGTCCTACCTGCTGGACAGGGCGGGGCCCTCACACTGAGGATGCATAGTGAGCTAAAAGAAACAATGGAATGCACCGGCAATAAAATACAAGAGGATTTGAAAATTGAAATGTAGAAAATGCAAAAAAAATTACAAAAAGAAATGACAGATCTGAAAAAACTGGTAGGTGAATTGAAAAACTCAGTGGAAGGCCTCAGCAGCAGAGTAACAGCTGCTGAGGACAGAATCAGTGAGCTCAAAGATGAAGTGCAGAGACTCTCTAGAAAAGAGCAGAAAATGGAAAAGAAATTCAATATCAGTAAATAGATGTCAAGAGAAGATCAGGATGAAGCCAAGAAAAATAACATATGAATTATTGGAGTCCCAGAGGGACAGGAAGAAAACCCTGATGAAGAAGAAACTATCAAAGGCATCATTGCTATTATGTTCCCAGGGCTGAAGAACACATGCGACCACATTCAGGAGCCCCGGAGAGTACCCCCTAGAAGAAATTCAAATAAAAATACCCAAAGACACATCCTGATCAAAATGACGACAATCTTAGACAGAGACAAAATTCTGAAAGCACCAAGATCAAAGAAAGAAATTGCCTATAAAGGAGCATCCTTAAGATTTACAGCCAACTTATCTGATAAAACCCTCAGGGCCTGAAGTGGTGGAACATAGTGAAAAAACTCAATGAAATAAATGTCTCACGAAAAATACTTTATCCAGCTAGACTCTCATTAATATCAGAAGGAACAACACAGTTTCACAGACAAGCAACAGCTCAGAAAATTCATAGACTCAAAACCGTGGTTACAAGAACAAGACAAGACAAGCCCTTCAAATACACCAAACTTTGGCAGAAAGATTGGGTAAAAACCCCATAACAACAATATCTCTTAACGTCAATGGGCTAAACGCACCAATTAAAGACACAGAGTGGAAGAATGGATCGGAAAAATGAACCCAATATTCTGCTGCATGCAAGAAACACATCTGAATAGTCAGAGCAAACACAGACTCAAAGTCAATGGCTGGAAAACAATCCTACTGGCAAACAACTCCCATAAAAATGTTGGGGTGGCCATTCTTGTATCAGACAATATTGATTACAGATTGAAGAAGGTCACAAGAGAGAGTGAAGGTCATATCTTTTTTATTAAGGGCTCTGTACATCAGGAAGAACTTACACTCCTAAATGTATATGTACCTAATGAGGAACCAGCACAGTACTTAAAACAACTACTCAGAGACTTGAAGAAAGACATCAATAGTAACACAATACTAGTGGGAGGTTTCAACACCGCTTTATCACCTATCAATAGATCAACCAGACTCAGCTTAGCAGGGACATACTTTATCAGAGGGAAGAAATCTAAGAAAGTGGCTTAGTAGATATATTCAGGACACTTCATCCTCAAAAAGCTGAATACACATTCTTCTCAAGTGTGCATAGACATTCTCCAAGATAGACCACATGCTGAGCCACAAAACATAACTCCATAAAATTAAGATGATAGAGATTGTATCAACGATCTTCTCAGACCACGATGCGCTGAAAATAGAAGTAAATCACACACATAAAATCAAATCAAACACCTGGTAATTATACAGCTCACTACTGAACAATGAGTGGCTTAGAAAGGAAATCAAAGAGGAAATTAAAAGATTCCTGGAAATGAATGAAAATGAGGACACGAGTTACCAAAACTTATGGGACAGGGGCCGGAGCGATAGCACAGCGGTTAGGGCGTTTGCCTTGCAAGCGGCCGACCCGGGTTCGATCCCCGGCATCCCATATGGATCCCATATGGTCCCCCAAGCACTGCCAGGAGCAATTCCTGAGTGCAAAGCCAGGAGTAACCCCTGAGCATCGCTGGGTGTGACCCAAAAAAAAAGCAAAAAAAAAAAAAACCAAACCAAAACTTATGGGACACAACAAAAGCTGTGTTAAGAGGAAAGTTTATAGCTCTACAAGCATTTCTCGGGAAGGAGGAGTGGGTCCACATAAGTAACCTAACCTCACAGCTTAAGAGTTTGGAGAATAATATTCTCAATGTTTATCCATTTATAAGCAAATTTCATGACTTTATTTCTCCTAACAGCTACATAGTATTACATTGTCTGCCATGGAAGCCGGGGGAGGGTGGGAAAGGAGGGGTATACCGAGGATATTGGTGGTGGGGAATGTGCACTGGTGGAGGGATGGGTGTTTGATCATTGTGTGATTGTAAACCAAACATGAAAGCTTGTAACTTTCTCATGGTGATTCAATCACTGTCACTGTCATTCCATTGCTCATCAACTTGCTCGAGTGGGCACCAGTAATATCTCCATTGTGAGACTTGTTTCTGTTTTTGAAACATCCAATACGTCATGGGTAGCTTGCCAGGCTCTGCCATGCGAGTGAGATACTCTCGGTGCTTGCCAGGCTCTCAGAGAGGGACAGAGGAATCGAACCTCGGTCTGCTATGTGCAAGGCAAACGCCCTACCCGCTGTGCTATTGCTCCTGTCCACCAGTGTACATTTCCCACCACCAATACCTGTAGTTTCCCTCATGCCCAACCCCTTCTTCCCACTTCCCACCCTGCCATCTGCCTCTGCAGCAGCCACTTTTCCTCTCTCTCTCTCTCTCTCTCTCTCCCTCTCTCTCTCTCTCTTTGGGCATAATATTTTGCAATACAGATACTGAAAGGTATGGTGAGTGAAAGACAAGCACCTACCCATGCTGCTTTCTCTCTAGCCCATACCCTCAGCACCAGCACACATTCCTAAATAACTGTAGCCAAAGAAGACATTTCAAAACAAAACAAAGTTGAAAATATTCTGAACTAAATGAAAATGAAAACATGATTTATTATAAAGTAGAGGCTTTCCCCCTATCATATACTATTGTTTATAGGTTTTCTGCACCTCTATTTGGAGTTTAATAGATCTGTCCTCAGCAGTTGTTATGCTGGTGCTGAGGCCTTTCTCTGAGGTTTTCATTTCATCTATGATGCTAATCAGTTTGGTCATTTCTGTTTATGCTTCCTCATTTGTCTGCTCATATTCTCTTGTATTTGATTAGAGGTGTGTTCCAATGCTTCTTGAGCTCCTGATGCATTCTCAGTTTTCTCTAAATTCCTTATCAGAGTGAGTATATAGCTCATGATTACTGGTTGAATTCTTCTGAACTAGCAACTTCACTCTTTGTGCCAGGTAGTTTTGGGCATTGTTTTGCATTGTTACCTTTGTGGTGTTGAGTTGCTTCTTGTGTGCCGTTGTGTGTTTAGGATGTCTTTGTATGTTTATGCTGAGTTATGAAAGATGAAAGATTGTGGGTCCATGTTGCATAGCAGAACTGCATAGTTCTTGGGGGGTGGGAGTAGGAGTCAATCTTGATCTGGGGAGCAAAATGGTAATACTTGTTAAAATGCAGGGTCCCCAGTACCTGGGCTTCTGATGTGGCCTGGAATTGTGGCTGAGCAGAACCACGGCAGGGCGATTAAGCAGCCCTCTCCTTCCTTCTTTACTTTGTATGTGGGAAGTCAATC
This sequence comes from Sorex araneus, assembly GCF_027595985.1. Taxonomy (NCBI): domain Eukaryota; kingdom Metazoa; phylum Chordata; class Mammalia; order Eulipotyphla; family Soricidae; genus Sorex; species Sorex araneus. Next base: position 113,682,567 of record NC_073313.1, read on the forward strand.
CTACTGATTTTTCAAGACTATAGTGCTGAATTTTTACATGTTTTCCAATTTTATTTTTTCTTTGTTTTCTGATTTCACTACAGAATACTCAGATAACATATTTTAATTTTTTTAATTTTATAACCTTGAGATAGAGTATTACAAAGTTGTTCATGATTGGGTTTCAGTCATACAATATTTCAACACTCACCCCTCCACCCGTGTAAATTTCTCAGTATCAATGTCCCCAGTTTCCTTCCCACCATCCCCCATCCCTCTCCCCCCAGCCTACTTCTCTTCTCTCTTCTTTCTCTCTCTCTCTCTCCTCCTCCTCCTCCTCCTCCTCCTCTCTCTCCAGCTTTTGGGCATTTTGGTTAACAATAAAAATACTGAAATGTTATCGTGTATATTTCCTTCACCTATTTTAAACACTCAGTTCTTGTCCAGAAAGGGGTGGGGGCACTGAGGGAAGTTAAGATAGATAAGAGTCCAGTATGACAGTAGTAGGTTGAAATGATCACACTGAACATTATTTAATCTCCATTCTGAAAAAGTATTGGTTGGTTTTATGACTAGAATATGGTCTGTTCAGGAGAGTATTCCATGGCCCTTATTAAATATATGTCCGGTCACTGTTTTATAATTGTCATATAAATATGATGTCAAGTTGGTTTAAATTATTGCTCATGTTGTCATTCCAATTGTTGTTCTGCCTAAATGTTCTATCCAGTTTGAAGTGGATTATCATTTAAGTCTTTCCTCTACTGTTGACTTTCTTTTATTTTACTGTGGAATTTCTTCTATTTATTGGTGAAGAGGAGCAGTTGGGCCAAAGACAACAATGCTCAAAAACTAGTTTTGGGGCAGAGGTTTGGGAGTGCTTGTGTAGTAAATCAACAATTTGTTTTGTATTTGCTTTTTACCTCTTGATGGCATGTTCAAAAGAAGTCCAGCAAAGAAACTGTGTGAAAATTGTTGTATTTCGCCATTGGTCTCTAAATCCTTGTCTGAAGGTTTACTAAGCTGTTGTTCCCAGCTGAAGCTGCTAAGTTAATGTTTTTGTTATGTGAGTTTAGTTGGCTTCCACATCACATTCACATCCAATCTGGTGTGCTCCTGCTTAGATGTTTGTATTATAGAATTTGGAGATGTCACTCTAAAGAAGCATCAGTCATACAGTATTCCAACACCCATCCCTCCACCAGTGTAGATTTCCCAGCACCAGTGTCCCTAGGTTCTCTCCCAGTGGCTGAAATCCAATCATGAGCAGCTTTGTAATGGTCTATCTCTCAGTGATTCAATTAAAAAGTTTTAAAAACCATCAGAATCATCAGATGTGGCTGGGCAGAGAGCTTATATGCAGGTGGCAGCAGGAGGTAGGTATGGTTGCCAGGGATTCTTGAGGAACAGGGTGGGGAGGGGAAGATCGCCCACCATGATTTCGATAAAGACTGAAGTTTTCAGCAAAAGGACCCTGTGTACCTGATATTCTGTGCAGGCTGCATCTCCGTGCGGCACAGTCATGGGCTGGGGGAGTCCTGCCAGAGCTATGGTGGCAGCTGTTGGGGTGTGAGTGTGGCCTCTCAGGTTTGGGGAAGGTGAGAATTTGACTTAACCCATTTCCTGCAATCATCCTGGAGCTTTCATTGGATGACCTGTCTAGCTGAGAAATTTTTGCGGCTAGCTGATCTCTTCTGAAATTTTTGCGGCTAGCTGATCTATTTCTTTGGAAATAGGCCTGAATATGAGCTTACATGGTGGCTTCTGGAGGATGTGGATCAATACAAATTTGAAAGAAAAGTACTTAGCACCTTGAGCTATCTCCCTGGTCCACATGTGTGTTTGAGATTGAAATTAGTGATGATTCCACATGGCAACACCTTAGATGTTTTGCTAAACTTCTATTTTTTTATTTTATTTTCGTCATGAGCACCATTTATACCTCTTAGGTGATTGTGAGGGTTTGAGAGATTATTGAGATGCGTGTGTAAAGCAACTAAAAATCACTAAGTATGACTTTTCTCCCAATTCAAACAAATAAACATTTCAAACTTAGTGTTATTTAATGATTATCATAGAATTTGGTTTATGGAATTTGTACAACAAATAAGCTGGAATGAAGGAATGATGGCTGGATCATCAGAATATTTACTGATTCATAATTATTGTTTTGCAGATATGAAAAATAGGAGTGATGTTCAACAAGATTATGCAACTGTGTATCACACCTATCAAGCCATCCTATATAGCCTTAGTGCCCAAGTAGGAACCTAGGCAAATCTTGTTTAAAGAACTCTTCTTAATTTTTTGCAGTAGGTCGAGGGAAGGGGCTTTCTAGTTCATAATTTAGAGAGGGCTGTAAGTTAGTGAATTCTATGTTTATAAAGCTTTAGTGAGAGATTTATACTTAAAAACCTGAACAATGGTTCTAAAATAGCACTTCAAAATTGAATTTAATAAATTTGGATGAAACATAATGAAAAGTTAACGAAACGACAAGGGTAGCAAGTCACCCTTGTTGATGCCCATTGTCAAGTTCTAACTCTTTGGAATTTTGGTGCAATTTGCTTGTCATATCCACTTTGTTGCGAAAATTCCTGTAGGGACTTTTAGGTTTATGGCAAGGATTCCAGAATAACTTTGTTACATATGCTCTGAGCAGCAGAAATAAACATTTTATAGATTCCCCAGACCTACTCAGCATTCAGTGGTGGGGTTCCAACAATTTCTGTCCTTAGGCCCTATCACGTCGCTTTCTTATTTCTCAAAATCCATTAGTACACTGAGAATTTTAGTACTCCTTGACTTTGTTCCTATTATTAAGATGACTTTAAAGATTACAAGAGATAGGGATTAAAAAATGGTGGTGGATCTTTTCATTGTTTATACATGATAATGGGCTGGAGCACTAACACAGTGGGTAGGGCATTTGCCTTGCACGTGGCTGACCTGGGTTCGATTCCTCCATCCCTTTTGGAGAGCCTGGCAAGCTACCGAGTGTATCCCACCCACATGCCAGAGCCTGGCAAGCTACCTGTAGCGTACTTGATATGCCAAAAAAAATTATGACATTCTATTTAACTCATGAATTGTTTTAATTTTCAAAACCATTACATGGTTAGAAATCAGGATATATTTTTATGCATGCAATATGCCAACACCACATCTTCTACCAGGGTGTCACTCCCTGACTATTCCTCCAGATATCCCCTCATTGAGGACACTGGTGTGTGGAGTATGTGGTGTTGAAATATTGTCAGTAATTTGCACCCTATCATTAACAAGGTCTAAATCATGAGTATAACAATTTTTTTAAATTAATAGTTTGCTTTAGTTAAGTTACTCATTTTTGATAAAAAAAATGATCAAACTGGTTGGGAATCTGACAAATCAGCAGTGAAACTCTCAACCAAATAATTGGTTCCTCTACTAACAGTTGAAATCAATCACCTGGTCATTGGTATTCCAGACAAGCACAGGGTCATGAAGTAGACAGAGAAAACAGAAAGAAGGGGGCACCAATGAGGCAATGCCAACCAACAGTGCAGGAAACTTCTTCAAATCTGATGTAAAGAGTTTATGAACTACTCATCACGAGAATCTTTATTATTATTTGGGGCTCCAATACATGTGGATCCGTGTCGCAGACAATCCCTAAGAATAAATATTCATTGCTACTAAAATGAGGACACACCTATCTGACAGCTGAGCTAATCATATGGCTGTAAAAATTTCCCACATAAGAATAACGTTTTACTCAGTTTAGAATAATAATTTTCGATTGCTAGATCAACAAAAGTAACTATGCTGTTGGAGAAAAAAATTCTATGGACTTCCATTTTAATTTTGTCACAATCAGTACAATTTTCCACATTTTTCTTCATTTCAGTCAGTGGTTTCGAGACGGTGTGGCTTACCCAAATGCCATCGGTGTTGTTACATGCTAAAACTGAATTGAAATAGAACTCATTTAAACAGGTACAGACATACGTCAAGGTGCATCACCATGTTTATGTATTTATATCTGCAAGCAAAACAGGACATAGCTGTTTCTTCAAAACTTTCCCCAAAATACCCTGTCAAAGCAACTAAAGTCAAACAAACAAATAAAAAGATGTTGCGATGCTATCAGGGTTATGGGACAATGTTGTCGTGAAATTTATTTACTATCACTATATCACTGTCATCCCATTGTTCATCGATTTTCTCGAGCGGGAACAGTAACATCTAAATTCATGCTAGCCCTGAGATTTTAGGAGCCTCTCTTTACTTGTCCTTCCCAATGGTGCCACATTGGAGGCTCTTTCAGGGCCAGGGGAATGAGGCCCATCATTGTTACAGTTTTTGACATATTGAATATGCTACAGGAGCTTTCCAGACTCTGCTGTGCAGGCAGGATATCCTTGGTAGCTTGCCAAGTTCTCTGAGAGGAAGAACTAGACTACAAGAGGTCACGTGGCCGCATCTGTGGCCAAGCGCTTCCAGGAGCTTTGTTTTATAGTCTCTGAATCTTGGCTGTTGATGGGATAACACGGCAGGGGGGGCGTAGTTTGTGGGTGTTACTGCCTGGAAAATGGGGAATCTGGGTGGAGGAGGACCAGTCCCGATCTGAGCAGGCTTGGAGATCTCAGCCTCAGGTCCCGCACACCTGGATTCCTCTGCCGATTCCTTCATGCTTGAGGCTCATCCGAGCATGTGGAGAGTGGCCTTGAGCATGGCTGCGTTTGAGTTCTGGAGGTTTTCGGCTGCCGGGGCTCTGCTTGGGGCATGGAGGGGAACTCAACCTGCTCCCCTCCAAGGGGTCCCGGTGAAGAAAGCCAGGCATGAGGGCAAGAGATTCTGCTTTTTTATATTTACTATATTTTTAAAAATTAGCTAAAGCTGTGATTTTCTTCCACAAACAACCATTGGATCTCAAAACACCCCTTCAACTGGGTTGAACTGAAGGCAGTCTCTTTTGGCCCCAAGGAAACTTGTGAGCAAATTTAAGAATGGGACTGTGATGCTCCCTATTGGAAAGATCCCTCCACCATGGACATAGACCTAATTGCACAACATCCAAACCTGATAACACAAGTGAAAAAAGGGAATCTGTGGAGGTGTACAAAACATCATGGTTCAGGATGTGCCTTCGAGGGCACATTTAATGGCTGTTTCTGCTAGCTTTTCTGCTTCGACTCTAATCCTGATCTAGGCAGGCTGCTTTTAAGGCCAGAATGCAACAGGAGAGATCCAAGGTTGATCCACCGTGGAAGACTCTCACTTGTGCAGCCATCAAGGGCAGATGTACCAGCCATCCTTTGCATTTTTATCGCCCATTTACTTGTTATTTTTCAGGCTCTATTATCCTTAACGCGGCAGGCTCTTTCCATGGCCAGAGTCCAACATGGGTGCTCAAAGCCGGCCTCAAAACAAGGCACTTTCAGCTGCTTGGTCAGCCACTCAAGGGCAGACTTACTGGATATCTGGTTACCTTGTTGGACATCTCATGCACTGCCATGGCAATGTCTGCTCCTATCTTGGAGAAAACAATGCCCCCTTGGCTAGCCCAGTGCACTCACTGTACTCATGTTCTATCTGGATGGAAAGTGCTGGTCCTGTCAAATATTCCTGCTCATCTCCTACCAGAATTGTGGAGAACCGATACATAAAGTGGACTCCACAGATAGGGCTATCTTTTGGAAATGAGTTTCAGCCAGACTGGTGTCACGGTAGACCTCACCAAAGCTTGTTTTTCTCCCTGAGATCTTGTCCCACAACTTAGGACTCAGTAGATGTGTGATTCTCACAGAGGTAGACATACCAGTTTCAATGCTGAATAAATATTATTCCTACATTTTTTAGCATTGTGGGTCACACCCAGCGATGCACAGGGGTTATTCCTGGTTCATGCACTCAGGAATTACTCCTGGCGGTGCTCAGGGGGCCATCTGGGATGCTGGGAATCGAACCCGGGTCGGCCGCGTGCAAGGCAAATGCCCTACCAGCTGTGCTGTCACTCCAGCCCCTATTCCTACATATTTTTTACAAAGTATCAGTTTGACAGTGGACCTGGTGATGTGGAGCTATGCACCCAGAACCTTATCGGAGTGAGTCTGTGGGGAAGATGTTCTGCTGTCTATGCTGTTGTTTCCTTATTTTCTCAGTAGCAACCAAGGATAAACGGAACTGTACCACCTAAGAACATCTCTTGGGGATGAGAGTGAAAGAGGAGGGCCAGCTTGGCTTTTTTTCCACTTGCACCATTTGTCCTTTCCTTGAAAGTCTCTTGAACTACAGTAAGCCTCTCTGTTCTGGTGGAAATGGCAGGCAGGTCACCTTGACAAGGGAGCATCAGTTGTAACACAAAAGCAGCCACCAGGGCACCCTGCTCAGTGATGTCACAGTCACATTCATGGGCTGCCACGGTGAGGAGGGCAATCAGAGATTTGAGCTCTCCATGAGGTCAGGATGGCTCCTGGATGAGGCAGCTTGTTCAGAAGCAGAAAAGGCATTACCACAGAAAAAGTAGAACTTCCTAGGTACCTAGGTCCATCAGGTTGAACACTGGGAGAGACACCATACCATCTGCAAGGTGACACACTGACTAGTAAACACGTGTCAGTTTAATGACTAAACCAATTCCCTCTTACCATTTCTGCCTTTCTCTTCTGGTTCTGAATACAGTCCTAATATTGACCTACTAATTTCCAGGCCATGTGCAACTTGAGACTTCTAAGACTGACCTAAACTGGAGACTCGTCTGTGTAGCTTGTAAAGGGCAGACACACTTATCCTACTATGAGCTATCTTATCAACAACTTCTTTGAAATTCAGCCTGAGTCCAGTTCTGATTTCAGAAGGCTAATTTCAGGACCAGAGTAAAATTCCATCCCAACCCAAACCAGGAGACTCTCACCATTTTGACATACAAGACTCCTAATGGCCATCCACTCTACTTTTCTCGTCATCCATTGCACAATCTCATAAATGTTCCTTCTACTCAAACACCCTCAAGTATTTTCCATTATCACCATTGGACTCTTCCTCTATCTAGGGAAACATTCCCACCAGCTAGAAGATTTACTCCCCCTGGTAGAAGCGTGCAGACCCAATCAATTGATGGAACTCCATGAGATGGGTGTTCTTTGGAAATGTGTCTCAGCAGGCTCTCTTAGAGTGGTGACTCTTCTAAAAGCCTGTTTTTCTCCCTGAGATCTTGTCCCAGAACTCATGACTCAGTGAATGTGTGACTTTCCCTGTGAAGAGCATGTGGTGTGCCTATGGACCTGTACATGTGGAGAGCTATGTTCCTAGTGCCTTAGTTGGCCTGAATTGTGGGGAAGGTTTTCTGTGTCTAAGTTGTTGTCCCCTCATTTCCTCAGTAGCATCCAAGAACAAAGTCAATTGTTCTTCATCCCCACATCTCCTGTGGCTGAGATGAAAGAAGTGGAACACCTGGTCTATATTTCCACTAGGACCATTGCTCCATTCCTTGAAAGCCTCTTTACCTGTGGTATGCTGTTTTCTTGCTGTGGTATTGCCAGGCATATCACCCTGCAGAGGAAGCAACAGCTGGGAGTGCAGCAGCAGTCACTAGGAGACCATTCTCAGTGATGTCACAATCACATGCCATAGGCTGCCATGGTGAGTAGGGCAGAGGTTTGAGCCCTCTCTTAGGCCAGAAAGGCTTCTGGGTGAGACTGTCATGAACAGAAAAGAAATCTCCATCACCTAAGAGGAATGTGGGGCAACAGTCAGCCCACACACAGTGTGGGTTTTCACTCTCTAAAATCACCAAGGGAAAGGGGATGTCTGCTGAAGCCTCCTCTAGGTGTAGAGGGGGAACTTCCCAGGTGCCAACTAGAGGCCATATATGTTGAACACGGTGGAAAACATAGGATACCATCAAAGAGGTTGGCCTTGGAATAAAATTATGGTGAAAAAGTACTGACCATCATAAAGGGATGGTGGCAAAATGGTTCTATGAATCAAGAGGAAATACCCAATTCTTCAAAGTCTTGCCCCTTCCCATGTTTTGGAGAATCTTGCCCTAAGTCCACCCCAGGAAAGCCAACCTCCTACTGGGGCAGTCAGACAGGAGGCAGCCCTGGAATTTGAATGCAATGAAAATCAGCGGATCTGTGAGAATGCAGCTAGTGGAAGGATATGGCTTGGTAGCTGTCATTGAATCTCAATTCATGGGTGAGTGAAATGGTCAAAGATTGATCCATATCTTGCCAAAGGGGGTGCCTCGAAGAGAGCAGAGGAAAATATGACTACAGAGGTTGATAGATTTCAAGTTACCAACCCCATGGTGTGAACAACTGATGCCACATGGCTCAGATTTTCAGGAGGGTTTTGTGTGAACTCCCATCAGACTGCCTGATAACATTGCCACTTTCCTTTCATAATCGAGTGACTGTTGTGTCCCTACAGTATGACAAAACCTATGATCTAAAAGCAAATTCTGAGATGAATTGACAGTCTGTGATTGTGTCTTTATACATATTATCTTCAGTAGTCTCCGCTCCTAACACTAACCCCATAAAAATCCTTATTCTAACCTAGGCTTTAAGTTAACAAGTAAGCTAAATTATCAATTGCCTTTCCTTGCATTTTTAGCTTTGTAGAGAAACCTAATGGATAACCCATCCCAAATTCCTAGCTCTCACCCTAATCTACCCCAAACCCTGCCACTAACCCTAATTACCCTAACCTATACTAAGTCTAAGTCAAACCGAGGCTTTTAACTAAAAATTAGCTTAATTTCCACATTTTTCTGATACTATGAATACAGAAATACCTATTACCTTACCCCAACACTCTAACACCAACCCTAGCCCAAACACTAATCCTACACTAACACCAACCCAAGATGAACCCTGATCCATACCTAAATATAAAACTGTTATGAGTCTAAATTTAATTATTGCATAATATTTTATTTTCATTTGTTTTTAAATATTGTTGAATATAACAACAAACCGCTGCACAAATGGAACACTAACCCTAGCCCTTACATTAATCATAATCTGAATTATAGCTGCCTATAACTATAACTCTATATTCAAAGTTAAAAATACAAGTTAAGAATTAGGTAATAACTCAATTTTGCTGCCTATTCAATCTGACCCTAGCCTAGACTTGAATCTACTAATTACCCTAAATTGAACAATCGCCCACATCTTGACTTGAATTTTAAAACTGAACTTAAATTTTAAACTTAAGTTAAATACAACACTTGGGGGCTGGAGTGATAGCACAGTGGGTAGGGCATTTGCCTTGCATGTGGCCGACCCGGGTTTGACTCCCAGCATCTCATATGGTCCCCTGAGCACCGACAGGTGTAATTCCTTAGTGTAGAGCCAGTAGTGACCCTTGTGCATTGCTGGGTGTGACTCCCCCCAAAAAACCAAAAAATCCCAAAAACACAACACTTAAATCTAACATAATTCTAACCCTAGACCTAATCCTAATCCTAATCCTAACCCTATATTAACCCTGACCCTAACCAAAGCCTAGAAATAACAATTAGCAGAGATTTGACAATCATTTTATACTCTACTTCTATATTATGCTTAAACAATCAACCGAACCTAACATCTAACTGCTACACAGAACTATAACCCTAGTCCTAACTCAAATTTGAATCCTAACACTAATCCTCTACTAAACCTGACCCTGTCCTAACCATTAACCTCCCAATTAGCAAAACTGAGTTATTAACTAATTCTTAACTTTTATTTTAAACTTTGAATATAGAAAAAAGCAACATCCAACCTCTACAGAAACATAACCTTGACTCTAGCCCTAATTATAATCCTAACTTTAACCTATATTCAAAGCAACCCTAGCCTAAGCTTTAAACTACGAATTAGCCTAAATTTATCAATTGCCTTATACTTAACATTATTTCTTTTTTCTCTTTTTATTGAATCACTGTATGATACAGTTTCAAAGCTTTCACGTTTGAGTTTCACTCATATAATGAATGAATACCCATCCCTCCACTAGTGCACATATTCCACCACCAATATCCCCAGTATCTCCCTCATCGCACTCCTCCTCCTGCCTTTATGGCAGAAAATCTCCCCCATACTCTCTTTTGTATTGCTTGTTATGAATAGCATAAGATGTCGTGCAGCTGCTAGAGAGGCCGCACACTCCTGGAATTCTAAAATTTTAGATAATTAGGGTCTGGAGAAATCTCTGCAGCAAGATGCTTGGTTCCAAGTTTCTTTTGTGTGTCTCTGGATCATGGCTGTTAAAGAGCTTAAGTTGCAGCCAGAGACAGTTTGTGGGCCTGACCTCCAGGGTCCCATAGTGATAAGGAAATGAGAAGGACCAGCTCATCCCCTACCGCTTGAGGCCTGGAATTTGCCATCAGTGCAGTTGGAGTTTCCAAAGTGCACTTTATATGCACCTCTCATTGGGTTCTGAAAGCTGCTGTCCACCAGGATTCCTAGGGGGCAGGTGGAGGGACAACGTCTGTTCCTGTCTGAGGAGCGGTGAAATTGGCCTGCCTTAAAGTCCAGAGGCATCTCTGAAGTGAGCTGTTTGGTTCTGAGATTCTTTTGTGTGTCTCTGGATCATGACCATTAAGGAGCTTCGGGCCTTAGTTCTACTTCTAACAAGAATTCTTTTTGTTTTATTAGTTTATTTTTAATTAGAGACTCATCGTGAGGGTACAGTTACAGATCCATACATCTTTGTGCTCATGTTTCCCCCATACAAAGTTCAATAACCCATACCTTCACCAGTGTCCATTCTCCACCACCAGTAAACCAAACATCCCTCCCCCCTCCCCAGTCCCGTCTCCCCCCACCCCACCCTGCCACTACGGCAGGGTATTCCCTTTTGTTCTCTCTCTCTGATTAGGTGTTGTGGTTTGCAATAAATGTGTTGAGTGGCCATTGTGTTCAGTCTCTAGTCTGTATTCGGCCCACATCACCCTTCCCCCACATGACCTCCGACCACATTTTACTTGGTGGTCCCTTCCCTGAGTTACCCAGAATGAGAGACCAGCCTCCAAGCCATGGAGACAACCTCCTGGTACTTATTTCTACTATTCTTGGGTGTTAGTCTTATAGTCTATTATTCTATATTCCACAGATGAGTGCAATCTTTCTATGTCTGTCTCTCTCTTTCTGACTCATTTCACTTAGCATGATACTTTCCATGTTGATCCACTTATATGCAAACGTTATGACCTCATTTTTCTAACAGCTGCATAGTATTCCATTGTATAGATGTACCAGAGTTTCTTCAACCAGTCATCTGTTCTAGGGCACTCGGGTTTTTTCCAGGTAGACCCATAAATATCAAGGAAATCGAAACTGTAATCAAAAGTCTCCCCAAAAACAAAAGCCCAGGTCCAGACGGATTCACTGGCGAATTCTTCCAAACATTTAAAGAAGACTTGTTGCCAGTTCTCCTCAAGCTTTTCCAGGAAATTGAAAAGACAGGAACCCTTCCGAACAGTTTCTACGAGGCACATATCTCCTTAATACCAAAAGCAAACAAAGACACCACTAACAAAGAAAACTATAGACCAATATCCTTGATGAACACCGATGCGAAGATCCTCAACAAAATACTAGCAAATAGAATCCAACAACTCATCAAAAAGATCATACACCATGACCAAGTGGGATTCATCCCGGGGATGCAAGGATGGTTTAACATTTGGAAATCAATCAACATAATCCATCACACTAACAAGAATTCTTTACTGACCTGAATCCTATAAAACCCGTGAACTATGCCTAAACACAAATTACCAGTTATCCTCAATTTGAAAATTCCATTTATTTCCCTTTATTTATGAATATTAAATAATGTCAATCTAACGCCTAACAATAAATAACCATAACACTAAAGCAAATACTAACCAAAATCTGACTAAACTGTAAGCCTCTCTTACCTAGTCCTAAATCCAGCAAGTAGCAAAATTTAATAATCACGCAAGTCTTTTTTTAAATTTTGAGCACAGCAAAGTATAACTCCTAGACTCAAAAATAAATCTAGGAAGAGAGACACAAGCAGCAGAGATGGCTCCAGACCTTGTGCCAGGGTGAGTCTCATCCAGGGCAACCCGTAAGGGGACAGGTGAGCCCCACCACCTGCCCCAACAGAGCCCTGGCAGCCTAAAACCTCCAGCACTCAATCGCAGCATGCTCACAGCCAATCTACATAAGCTTGGATAAGCCTCATCAATGAGTGAGTCTGCTGAAAAACTCAGGTATGCGGGTTTTGTGTTTGAAATCTCCAGACTTGCACGGAATTGGGGATGGGCGACCTCTCTCATCTTCCTGTTCTGCTGGGAGTCTGTCAGTCACGCCCATGAACTGCCTCTGATGCCATGTAAGCAGATTAATGGCCGTGATCCAGAGACTCATAAATAGATCTGGAAGAGAGCCACAAACTGCAGAGATGCTTCTGGACTCCAAAGTCACCATCCACTTAAACATGTAACTCCAGCTGTATCACCCTCTGTAAAATTCTTAGAATTTCTGGAGCTTGTGGCCACACTCATAGCCATGCAACATTTCATACTCTATGCCACTGATGTACCAAAAGCAGCACACCACATTTGATGGGGTGAAAAGTAGAAGGCAACTGATCCTAATCAAATATATATACATATATGCATACATATGCACATAGGCTCAACCTGTAACAACATGTTAGTAATCCCTTGAACAAGGGCCTAATGGCTCCAGGGTGGGATACAACAATCTTCACACACTTTCCTCTAAGGAAACTTTTTCACATCATTTTTAGTGAATATTCATAGCAATACAAAATAAATTATTTAGATCCTGCTTTGGGGTCAGGCCTTGAAGGTTGTGGTAATATTCAAAATAAAGGTGGTGGGAAGGTGTAATGGTGTTTGAGCTGGTGTTGCAATATTGAATGTAATAAATTATTGTGAACAACTTTATAAAAATTAAATTAAATTTAAAATAGAGTAGCACCTGTCTCCTATAAACAAAACCCTAACCCTAGCCCTATTTTTATCCTAACCCACAACTCTACTAAGCCTGACCCTAGCCTGAGATTTAACCTACCAATTAGCCTAAATGTTACTGTTGCCTTATACTTACCTTGCATTGGTAACAAACACAGTAAAAAATAATGCTGAAACACTGTGTAAACTACCACTTACCGTAGCCCTAATAGTAATTTTAATACTAACACTAATTCAATAATAACTTTGACCCTCAAAACTATCAAACAAAACCTCAAACTATCAATTAGCCTCAATTTAACATTTTCTACATAATTTACTTTCATTTTTAACTTTAAGTATTTCCAAACATGGGGCCAGAGACATAGCACAGTGGTTTAGAAGTATATGCCTGGCACACAGCTTACCTCAGCTCCATTCCCAATATTTCTTATTGTCCCCCTAGCCTGTTTGGAGTAATTCCTGAGTGCAGAGCCTAACACCTAACACCTAATAACTAATTAAACCTAACACCTAATGCTTCAACAGACTAACCAAAACCCTAGCCCTAATTCTAATACTAACCCTAACCTATACTAACACTAACCTTTGGCCTTGCTTTTAACTATCAAAAAGTCTAAATTTAGCCATAGCCTAATTATTAATATACATTATTAGCATGGAAAACTGTCAAACCTAGAACACGATTCCTACACAATATCTAAACATAACTCTAACCAAAACCTGAATCCTACTCCAAACTCTGACCTTTACAATGCTTGACCCTAGCCTATACCCCAAATTACTAATAACACTAAAATTGACAATTACCCTGTATTTTAATCTTTAACTTTAAGAAGAGCCACACCAAACAGCAAAGCCCTTCAAAAAGCTAAGAGTATCCGTAGCCCTAAACAAAATCCTAATCCTAATCCTAACCATACACTAAACCCAAAACTACCTTATATCTAAACCTATCAATTAGCCAAAATTTTACAATGGCCTTATACTTAATGTACATTTTTATTTTGCATAGACAAAGACATAATACCTAATTCCTACCCAAATCTTGACCCTAACCCTAGCCCTCATATTAATCTAAACTCTAATCTATACTAATCCTGACCCTAAAATATGCCTGAAACTATAATTTAGTCTAAGTGTAAGAATGCCCAATACTTTATTTTTAACTTTGAAGCACAGGATCTCAATAAAAATAATAAAACCAGAAAAAGATCAAAATAAACCTGAACAAATAAAAAAGCAATACAGCCGAATTTAACAACTAAACAGATGCCTAAACATAGCAGAAACTCCATCTGAATCCTAACCCTAACATTTTGCTAACTCTAGGCAAAAACCCACCAAGTAGCCTAAATTTAACCATAGCACTGTTTGATTTTTTTACTTTTTTTTTACTGAATCACTGTGAGATACAAAATTGTTCATGATTGGATTTCAGTCACTCATTGTTCCAACACCCTCACCCTTCCACCAGCGTACACTTCCCACCACCAATGTCCCCAGTTTCCCTCCTCTACCACTCCAGCCAGCCTCTATGGCAGGCACTCTTTTCTCTCTCTCTCTCTCTCTCTCTCTCTTGCTTTCTCTCTCTTCCCTTTTGGGCATTGTGCTTTGCAATGCAGGTACTGAAACAATAACTCATTATTTATCAAAACATAACACCTAACCCCTGTACTCACACTATCACTAACTAACCCAAGGCCTGATCCTGATTTTAACCCTAGCCGGTTCTAACCCTGACCCTGCTGTATTCTTCAAACAACCTAAAAGCCTAAATTGAACAAAAGGTCTATACTAAACTTTCATTTTTTACATGAAAGAGATGCTAAAGCTAACACCTACAAAATACCTAAAGCTACATCTAACCCAAAGAGGAATTCCAACCCCAATCCTAACCCTATACTAACCCTGATCCTAGCTATGCCTTGCACCAACCAATTAGCCTAACTTTAACAAATACCCAATGTTTAACTTGAATTTTTAACTTGAGCAAAGCAAAACCTAACACCAAATAAACGTAACCCAAAATCTAGACCTGATCCTTCTCCAAAACCTATTCTGTACTAATCCTGACAGTAGCTTTTGCTTTAAATTCCAAGGACTTAACTTGCACTTTTAAGTATGAAAACAGAAATTTCTTACATTTACCTCCAAGAGAACTCTAACCCTAACCGTGCCATGAACTCATCCTAATGTTTTCCCTAACCAAATAATAACCATGCTTTAAGCCACTGCCTATACCTACCAACAAAGCTAAATTTTAAAATTGCCCTATATTTTACTTTGATTCTGAACTTCAAACACAACCAAAGCTAACACCTTGCTCATACACATATGTAACATATGCATAATCCTGTTCCTAACCCTAACCGTATACTAACCCTGATCCTCGCCTAGGACTAAATCCAATTAGCCTAAATGTAACAACCACAAAAAACTCGACATACCTTTTTAGCTTTGAACACAGCAAAACCTAATACCTAAACTATACACAAACCCTAACCATACGTAATCCTTGTCTAAACTAACCCGAACCCAAATTAAACCTGATTCTATCATTTGCCTTCAACTGCCAATAAGAATACAATTTAAAAGAGCTCTACATTTAACTTTATTTTTAACATGATTAAGAGCCAGTCCTACCATCTATCACCTAGACAATCCCTACACATAACCCTAATCCAAACTCTAATTCTCATCCTAACACCATGTGTTACTAAGCATGACCCAAGTCTAGGATCAAAGCTTTCAATTATACTAAATTTAAAAGTCACCACATACTTACATTATAACTTTAAACACTGGATTTGTCTGAGAATTCATGACGCAGTGAATGTGTGAATCTCACAGTGGTGAGTCTGTAGTCACTGAGATTGAGACGTATGACCCATTGCTTTAAGTGGCCTGAGTCATTGGGAACATGTTCTGCGCCTTAGTAGGTAGTTGTTCCCTCATTTCCTCAGTGACATGCAAGGATAAAGTCAACGGTGACACCTCCCCACATATGCTGGGGAAGAGAATGAAGGAGATGACAAAGGGTGACTTTGTTTCCACTTACAGCATGCTTCCTTCTCAAAAAAACTCTTGCCATGCGGTTTGCTGCATCCTTCCTCTGGCATTGGCAGACATACATTCTTGAGAGGGAGAAACATCTGAGAGCCCAGCAGCAGCCACCAGGGCTCTATGCTCAGTGATGTCACAGCCACATTCCATGGGTTGCCATGGTGAGGAGGGCCACCAGAGGTTTGAGCACTCCCTTGGGCTAGGGCTAGGAAGGATCCTGCATGAGGTTGTTTTTTGTCAGGACATAAAAGGAATCTTCAAGACCTGAGAAGAATATAGGCTAACGTTTGGTCACCAGACACCGCTCAGATCACCAAGGATGGAGGTCCGCTGAGGCCTCCTCTGGATATGGACAGAGAGGAGCTTCCCAGGTACCAATGAGAGACCCTATCTGTTGAAAACAACAGGAAAGTTGAACATCACGTGAGAGGAGGAGCCATAAGCTGGTAAACACATATGCTGATGGAAAAAAATTATAATGAACAAGTATTATCCATCTAAAAAGGATGAAGAATCGTTTCCAGGAGACAAGAGGAAGGACCCCACTATGCCCAAATTCTAGGAACTGCTTGTATTGTGTTCAGAATGACACCTCAGGAGAGGGAGTGCCACATCGTTTTCCTGACCACAACACAGCCAGGCTGGTGGAGAGGACAAGGGAGCAGCCATGTCGGTACTATGGGTAAGAGGTTCCTGCCCTGGCGGTACATCTGAGTTCTTATTTTCCAGTAACCAGTGTATAATTTTAATGTCTTTTTATCTATTCTTGTTAGATCCATGGCAGACGTATTTTAGGGAACTGGGTGAATGTCTACAATACATGAATGCTTAGACACTGAGAGCACAGAGGCATGGATCAGCAGACATGTCTTTGATTACCTTGACGGATTGTGGTGGCTGGTATATGCACCAGAGCTATGGCCTGAATATTTCCCATGTTGAGAAGGTGTGTGATCCATGTTGCAATAGCAATAAAGGAAACAAGGTGGGAAGAGGTAATAAGAAAATGAAATTTTCACAAATAGACATGAAAATTCAAACCATTGAAATTGTGTTAATTCTATTTATGTAACTCCATTTTTTAAAAAATAATGAATTTTATTAAGATACCATGATTTACAAAGTTCTTCAAAATGAACTTGACTGACATACAGTGTTTCAACACCAGTACACCAGTGTGCCATAATTGATTTGTATATGATTTATCCTACATAAATAAAATGAAATCATTTAAAGTATTATAATGCCTATTCTCATTTACATAAGTAAGTTTTGAACTCTGGCATCTAAATTATGTTGAATTAAATTTTATTTTGTTTTTGAATCTGATTGTAGTCATTATCATGTCTTCTTTTTCATAAGTAAGTCCTTTTTAAAAATTGTGACTTCAATCCCCGGCATTCCATATGGTACCCCAAGAACCACCAGGAGTAATTCCTCAGTGCAGGGCCAGGAGTAACTCTTGAGCATCGCTCAGTGTGACCCAAAAAGAAAGAAAAAAATTATGTGCAAATATTTTAGAGTTTGTGTGAACTAGGTGAAACCTAAAAATGCAAAATTTAGTAGGAGTGAAGAAATTTTAAATTTTTAACTAGAAAAAGCTGAGTAGGATTATAAAGTTGCAAAATGTATTGTCTCAAGAAAAGGAATATCGGTTTTATATTAGAAAAATATATTATTGACACTGCTTAAGTATCTGCATTAATAAGCAAAACTGTCACTGTCGCTGTCACTGTCATCCCGTTGCTCATCGATTTGCTTAAGCAGGCACCAGTAATGTCTCCATTGTGAGACTTGTTGTTACTATTTTTGGTATATTGAATATGCCACAGGTAGCTTGCCAGGCTCTGCTGTGCGGGCGAGATACTCTCGGTAGCTTGCAGGGCTCTCCTAGAGGGGTGGAGGAATCGAACCCAGGTCGGCTGTGTGAAGGCAAACACCCTACCTGCTGTGCTATCAATCCCTATAGATGCAAAAAACTGATCTCATATAGAACATTCTGCATTAATGAGACATCGATGCATTATTGAAAATGCATAAAAATCCCTTAGCAAGCTAGGAGTAAATATATAAGCATTATGTAATTTCTCTTTGCACTGACAGATTGAAAGTGAAGGCTCAAAAATGACTGGAATTCACAGGCCTTTTTTTCCATTTACGAGAATTCTACCTTTGTTATGTGTTTATTCTTGATTAGAGGATAGTTCCTCCAGTTGCTTTCTTATTTCAAGTATTTCTGGGTTTTGACAATAAAAAAATGTGTTCATTATTTTTTTCTTACAATATTTCCTTCATTTCAGTTTCTTTATACAATCTCCTACAACCTATATGTATAGTTTATGAAGTGTTTTACAACTTAAAAAATTCAGGGTCAGAGAAATAGCAGGTTTAAGATTTTTCCCTTGCAGTGGCAGCTCTCTTCAGATTCCCTGCATTGACTTAGTTATCTTGAGCTCAGCCAGGAATGTTCCCTGAACATACTGCCAGGAGTAGCCCCTGAGCACTACCTGTTTATCCCCCCAAAAGTAAATAAGTATATAAATGATAAATATATGTATTTTTAAAAGTACCACTCTTCTATCTGTTTTTAAATGGTGGTTAAAAAAGTATGAATTCTATAGTCCAGTTGCCTGCGTGTCAGTCAATTTCACTATATACTGTATATGTGCCATTGAGCATTTTTCTGGTGTCTCTGTACCTTTACTTTTTAACTTTAAAATAGAAAACAGTGCTAGTCATTGATGCAGTTATTCACGAATCACAAATCACAAAATCCCGTTAATCACCGATTTCTTGGGCAGTCTCAGTAACATCTCATTTCGTCCTTTCCCTGAGATCTTAGAAGTCCATCTCGACTCGTCCCTCCTAACGATGTTGCACTGGGGACTCTTCAGGGTCAGGGGAATGAGATCCAGCTCGTTACTGGATTTTACATATGAATACACCATGGGAAGCTTGTAAGGCTGTCCCATATGGGCAGGAAACTCTCAGAAGATTGCCAGTTTCTCCCAGAAGGAGAAGTACGCTACAAGATATTGCTTCTGAGAGCTTGCTTTTAAGTCTCTCTCTGGATGTTGGCCGTTGATGGGATTACACACACCTGAGTTCCTCTGCCGGTACCTTCATGCATGAGGCCTGTCCAAACGTGTGGAGAGGGGCCTCCAGTATGGCTGCAGCTAGGTTCCGGTGGTCTTCGGCCACCGGGCACTCTGCTTGAGGTGGGAGGGAAGCTGGAGCCCATCCCCTCCAAGGGGCCCCGGGGAAGACAGCCAGGCGTGCGGGCAAGAGACTCTCTGCATTACTCTCTTCTGAGAGCAGTTTTTATAAGGATTAAATGAGGAAATATTTTAAACTCTTAGCTGTGCCTAATACTCCATTCTAGATGTTTGTTAAAAAATTATTAGTTTATCAATTCTCAACTGAAGCCATGTTAAAAATGTGCAGGTAAAAAGAAATGTCCTAATTTCCAAATTTAATCACTATTTAGTCTTTAACTAGCTTCTTTTTTACATCTTGGCACAATGTAGCAAGTAGTTCTTCTTAGAACTCTCTCTATTTCATGGATATCTCTGTCATGGTTCTACCTCTCTGTTATTTCCTACACAATTTTCATGACAATTTCCTTGGGACTTTGTCTTTGGGTTCTCCTTCCTTCTACCTCTATGACTCATTATAAAATACACCTATCCCTCATGTAGTGAGAAATTCCTTAGATCTCTAATCTCTACTGGCCTTTCAGACTTATCTTTCTGCACTCTATCACAGAGAATGCCTAAAACTTTGCAGAAAATATTTTTAGTGCTCTTCTTTCTGCTGGGAAATACTCTTTCATACTCTACTAGTATTCCCTGATTTTTCAATAATTAAAAGTACTTTCTTGGTATTTTAGGTGAATTTTCTCTTGTAAATATCAAATCCCCAGTGTCCAACATATTAAGGAGTGAAGTGTTAGCTGGTAAAGAGACTTAGAGAATATACATTCATATCTAAAGCTTTTATAGACTAATATCATTTACATTTATGTGTTCTTCTTTTAATTATCTTTGGAAACTACATTAAAACTGAAAAATGATTGACTTTTAATCTTTAGTCTCCTGGAACATAAAATCTCAAATATGGCAAGTTAAGTAATTCACATTTTAAGAGCATATAAAACATTTTTATATTTTCGACTACTTGAAGATTTCGTTTTTCAGAATGTAGTAACTTGATTTTTTTCCTGTAGAAACACTGGTGCTGGATTCCTCTATTATTTTATTTATTTATTTGCCTAGGTACACACCCAGCGGTGCTCAGGGCTTCCTCACTCTGGGTTCACTCCTAAGTACAAGACAAATGAGAAGCTAAAAATCAGTCCCCTGAAGAATATAAAGTTATATTAATTGTGAACATCAATAGCAAAGAAGAGAAATGGGTTTTTTTCTTTTTTATTCAGTGTGTAGGGTTTACTTATTTTTAAATTTTAATTAATAAAGCACGTAAGCCAGAAATGGGTTTTTCTAAGCAATATTAAAGTCAAGAGTCCGGAGACAGAGCGATAGTCCAGGGGCAGTGGCTTGGACTTGTGTTGTGGCTGATCTTGTAAGTTGCTGACCAGTGTTCGACCCTGGGCACCTCCAGGAGGAATTCCTGAGTGTAAAGCCTGGAGTAACTCTGAGTACCACTGGGTGTGGCCCTCAACCCAAATAAATAAGCTAAGTCAATGATTCAAGGTACTACAGAGAATAAAAATGTGATGGTTTACTTGTATGTGTGTGCATATATGTGATGTATGCATGAGTGCAAGTGTGGGTGTATTGGAGGGAAGAAAGTAAAAGAGAGAGTTGGCAAGTCTGTTGTTTATGTATTTTTATTTATTATTATGGCGGGGATAGAAACGGAATAATGGCATTGAGCAAGTTTCAGTTAGGGTTGATCCCCAGCTCTGCCCCTGGGGCTGGTATCAGTGAACTGATAGGATGAACAGTTTAACCAATCAGGGATGTTGGAGGGTCTGCTCCACTACAGGATTCTTACAAATGGGGAGCAGTTGCACTGGAAGGATAGCTGAGCTTTTCATGGTAGTATTTATCGGAAAGTTGGTCCCAAAGCCTAACAACTTGAGTGTCCTAAAACAGATGACTGATTAAAGAAACTTTGGTACATCTAACACAATGGAATGCTATGCAGCTGTTAGGAGAGATGATGTCATGAATTTTTTTATAAATGGATAAACATGGAGAATATCATGCTAAGTGAAATGAGTCAGAGAGAGAGGGATAGACATAGAGGGATTGCACTCATTTGTGGAGTGTAGGGTAGCATCACATGAGGCTGACACCCAAGGACAGTAGATACAAGGGCCAGGGGGGATTGCCCCATTGCTGGAAGACTGCTTCATGAGCAGAGGGGAGAAGGCAGATGGAATAGAGAAGGGATCACTAAGAAAATGATGGCTGGAGGAACCAGTTGGGATGGGAGATACGTGCCGAAAGTAGATAATGGACCAAACATGATGACCTCTTAGTGTTTGTGTTGCAAACTATAATGCCCAAAAATAGAGAGAGAATCTGGGGAGTATTGTTTGCCTTAGAGGCAGGGGGAGGGTGGGAAAGGGGGGTATACCTGGGATATTGCTGGTGGGGAATGTGCACTGGTGGAGAGATGGGTGTTTGATTATTGTGAGATTGTAACCCAAACATGAAAGCTTGTAACTATCTCACGGTGATTCAATAAAATAAAAAATAATTATGTACCAATAAATTTTGATACTAATGTTAAATAAAAGGACAAAATGAAAAAGTTTCTGAGAAACTTATCTTTGGGTATGTAGATCCTGGATCCCACAGGCCCCTAGTCCACGCATTGAATGGGAGGCCCCGTGTACTGGGGACTGGGACTTGGGATGGGCTGGGCTGGAAATGCCTCACCGGGCACAGGCCACTTGACCCACCACAGACCCGTGTCCTTGCACCCTCTGCTTTCACTTTCCTAACCAGGAAGATCTCGTTTTAGGGTGTTGGGGTGCAAGAGTTCCATAAAGGTGTGGAGGCCTAGTAAAAGTCTACCATATCGGGCTGGGGTGATAGTCCAGCGGGTTGGGCGCTTGTCTTGCATGCGGCCGACCTGGGCTCCATGCCCGGCAGCCCAGATGGTCTCCAAAGCTCCACCACTAGTGATTTGCCTGGTGTGGCCCAAAATCAAACCAACAATAAAGAAACAAAAGTCTGCGATAGGGTGGGAGAGATGGCTTCTGACCTCGTTGAACAAAGTGATTGAATGACTCCTCAGCACTACCTCTGTGGCCAGCGTAATAGTCCCTAGAATTTCGGGGATAAGTAGCACCGCATTTTCTGGCCTTGGCATTGAGTTTCAGACCAGGTGAGCTCGGGAGAAAGCTCCCTGGGGTCGTCCTGCACACCACTCGGGGACCCCTCCCCCAAGGTCCTCCATTTCCTCCTTTTACTGTGGCAGGGAAGGCTGGCTCTCATTCCTTTCTAGCAGGTGCAGACATGTAGTCAGCCACGTGATCTCTCCCATGGCTATGGAGCAGACTTGGCTCTAGGGGATAAAAGTTGTGTGATTGTAACCCCAAATGAAAGCTTGTAACTATCTCAGAGTGATTCAATAAAATTTTTTTAAAAATTTGGAAAGTGGGGGCTGGAGCGATAGCACAGCGGGTAGGGCGGGCGTTTGCCTTGCACACGGCCGACCCGGGTTCGATCCCCGGCATCCCATATGGTCCCCCAAGCACCGCCAGGAGTAGTTCCTGAGTGCAAAGCCAGGAGTAACCCCTGAGCATCGCTGGGTGTGACCCAAAAAGCAAAAAAAAAAAAATTTGGAGAGTGGAGAATGGACACTGGTGGAGGGATGGGCTCTCAAACATTGCATGAGGGAAAAACAAGCACGAAAATGTGTGAATCTGTAACTGTACCCTCACTGTGACTCCCTAATTAAAAAATAAATAAATAAAAAATAAATAAATAAAATATTGATAAGTAGTGAAGTAAAAAAAAAGTTGCAAGCCCGGAGGGGCGGGGGGTCTGGGGGAAGGCAGTGGAGGGAGCTGGAGAAGAATTTACCTAACGACAAAACGAAGGCATGTATGAAACATTTGTTCCGAGGGTGGGAGAGGAGTGGGGGTGTCTGGAGAAAACACTTAGCTCTGGGGGAAAGGACTGGTGGCAAGAGATAATTGAGGGCTGAGCTCTGTTGCTTACAGCTTGCCCCTGAATAAGTGTAGCGGTTTTGCACCAGTCTCCGTGCCTGCCACCGCAGGACTGTGTGGTGCGACAAGTAGCAAGAAATGTAGCGAGAAGTTCTGAAGAAAGAGGTGAACATCTGGTCAGCCTGTCTGCATAGTTGTGCTTAAAATAGCTCATAGTAACTGGAACTGTTTCTAGGGAGAGGTACTCTGAGTTCAATGTCAGACTGAGCAAATGGGTGGGAGATCTAAGAACTCCTTAAACCTTTCTCCTTTTAACCTGAGAATTGCACTGGAAGCGAGCTAGGGGCGAGTGGTGTTAGAAAAATACCTCAGGTGCTCTGCAGGTTTACTTAGACACAGTGATTCAGACACTTTTTAGCATTACCAAGGTTTTTGAGACTCCTTAATACAATTTCGTGTCCACAGTTTAAGTTAACTTCCTATTGGTGCTCTTGGTTTTAAACTACATTCTAGTATGATCCACCAGTGGTAAGTACAGGGTCTGGGTGTCACTGTGTTAAGAAGCTCGGGGCCATATGAGATAGGGCTGGGGTGAGTTGTGGGATGCCGAAGAGCAACCGAGCAGGGAAGGAGCTAAACAGTGAGGATGACTTTAAAAGTAGAAAAAAAAAAGAATCTGGTTATTAACAGAGGAAAACACAATGGAGGTTGGAGGAATGAGGAAATGGGTCTTTTTGATAGTATGGCACTGGGACTTTCCTGGTGTGAGTCATAATAATAACATACACATAAAAATACGTGAAGCTGAAAATCCATAATACTGTAAGCCAAAAATAAGTGAACAATATTTAATTTTTATGTTGCTGTTTGGGGGCTGGAGTGATAGCACAGCGGTATGGCATTTGCCTTTCACGTGGCCGACCCGGGTTCGATTCCTCCGTCCCTCTCGGAGAGCCCGGCAAGCTACCGAGAGTATCCGTCCGCATGGCAGAGCCTGGCAAGCTACCCGTGGCATATTGGATATGCCAAAAACAGTAACAATAAGTCTTTCAATGAGAGACGTTACTGGTGCCCGCTCGAACAAATCGATGAGCAACGGGATGACAGTGAACAGCTGTATGGGGGGCCACACCGGGCAGTGCTCAGGGCCTTACTCTAGGCGCAGAGATGACTCTTAGCTGCATCATTGATAGTGCCACATGGCATGCGGAAACCAAACTCAGCCACGTGCAAGGAAATATAAAGAAATGTCAGAGAGTAGCTGAGAAGTGAGGGCGACATTCATAAGATAGGGAGGAGCAAGGCGGGCGAGACTGGGAGGAACAGCGCAGAAAGGTTTCACTTCAGTGAAGAGTTTGGAGGAACCAAACTTAGACTTACCAGTACCTCCTTTGTCTGCCGCCATTGGATGCTTAAAGAATTCCTCCCTTGGGGAAAATAAAACAACTATGGTGGAGGGAACATCAATCAGGAGAAGGAGGCATGCTGAATGGTGGTCAAGTGTTAGACATGAAATCCTATCAGCAACATTACAGTAAAACACAATGCAAAAACTTAAATATTTTAAAAAGTATTCCTTGTAAAGGTAGACTGATAGGTAGAAGTAAGTAGGGGGAAGGGTTGAAATTGGTGGAGGCATGTGGGCACTGGTGAAGGAAATAGTGTTGAAACAATGTATGCCTGGAACCCAATTATGAGAAACTTCGTAATGTCACAGTGACTGATAAAAATTAATAAATAAAATATATTGCCTTAACTAAAAAAAAAAGAATTCCTCTCTTGGTAACAGTATTTCAAGAGGCGAATAGATGATTAAGAAAATTAACACTTCTATTTGGTTGGCTTATATTTGGATTTAAGCCACCGTTTTAATAATGTTTTGTGCAAAAATGTGCTTGAGGGCAAACAGAATCCTAAGGCTTCTCCTTCTCCTTGTCCTAAGAACATCTCCTTATAGCATCCTCTATCGTTCATCTTGGCCTCATTACCTTGATAAGTTGAAGCGTTCTTTGGTTCAATGAAAGTACTGTGAGCTCTGTGGGAAGAACTTTGTGCTTTCAGGGATGGTGGAAGTGGGTGAGAATGTGGAGAGCCCCTGCAGTTAGTGTGCCTATTGGATCTCAGGGGAACAGAGAGGATTTACTTTTTCCCTGACAACACTGACTCTTCATGCTTGAATTATTGCAATACATCTGCTTCCCTCAAAATAGTCTTCCATATTGTAATCTCGGTATATTCTATACTTAATTCTTCATCATAGATTAATACCTTCCCAAACAATAAATTTAGTAATCCCCCTCCTCTGTTCTGTGAGTGTTCTCATTGTTCACAGCCACTTCTAATCATTTTTATGTGACATTTAATTTTCTTCTACCCTTGTTGATCTGTCCAGGGATCATATACTTGATGGTGACACACCTACACATTTGGTTGAAGTGCACTGGAGATCTCAATTGTTTTGTTCCCAGGGGTCATACTGACAGTGCCAGGGACCATGATTTATGATGTGGATTGGGATACAGAATATTAAACTCACAACCTCTGCATGTAAAACAGATTCTCTACAACTTAGACAAACTTCCATACTTTTCTTTGCACTCTGGACTAATAAATACCAGAATTACTTGGAGGACTTAAAAAAATACCAGTACCTTTTTACCACTTCAGTTCTACCAGTCATAATCTTGGAGAGAGTTCTTTATTTTCCTTCCTTTTTATTTTACTTTTTAATTGAATCACTGTGAGATAGATCCTTACGAAGCTGTTCATGATTATGTTCCAGTCGTAGTGTTCCAACACCCATCTCTCCACTAGTGTACATGTCCTAGCACCAGTGTCCCAGGTTCCTTCCCATCACCTCCACTCCTCCCCTCAACAGGCTGACTATGGCAGGCACTTTCATTCTCTCTGTCTCTGTCTCTCTCTTTCTCTTTCTCTCCTTTTGGGCATTGTAGTTTGCGACATTGATACTGAAAATTTATCAAGACTATCTATTTACCTACTATTCACACTAAGCTCTTGTCCAGTGTGATCATTCCCAGCTATTACTGTCATACCCATCTCTTCTCTATCTTACCTACCCTCCACTCCACACACACTTGTGGTTGATTCCAACCAATGAACAGTTTTCTTCCTTTTTTATTCTTTTTCCTTCATGTCTAAATTGATATATAGTTGACTTTCAGTACTGTAGCATTTCAGGGATAAAGCTTGACACATATTATACTGAATTTACTGCACACACCAACAAAAGTGTAGGTCTAGAAATCCTCCTACCCCTTTCCTTTCCCTCTGGTAATCACTATAGATTTCATTAAGACCAGAAGTGAATTTTTGGTGTTTTTTACTATTTGTTTGATCATTAATATTTCACGTGAGTGAAAGCATTTTCCCTTTTTTATTAGTGAATCACTGTGAGGTACAGTTATATACTTTCAAATTTTTGTGCTTGCATTTAAGTCATACAATGATCGAGTATCCATCCCTCCACCAGTCATTTTTCGGTTTTTATGTCATTAACATAATTATCTCAAGTTCTAATTTAATCAAGCACACATGATTTTTATTTTATCCAAACACACACAATTTCATCCTTTTTAGGTGACATTTAAGTAAAAGGCACATATTGATGCAGCTAAGTAACCCACCGTGTTCTCTGACCTGTGAAACCCGGAATGAAATGGCTGCAAACAACAAACCAACTCCATGGTGGTGCAGAAGACTGTTACTCATACAGATTCTTCAGCAGAAGCTGGGAGACAACTCTTTTCAGTGGACAGTCATATCTTCTCTCTTGCTAGTGTCAATCATAGGCTTCATATACACATGCAGGGGTCATCTTATCTGTCCATCCGAAACTGAAGAATAAGAGTCTTTGATTGAGTCTCAGCTCAGAACCTAGTCCAAGTTCCATGTATCCCTTAGCTATCACCCATATGATTGACTGGAAGTAGCACAGAATCATAGGTGGAGGTTTGAGAACACATGAGTGATAGCTAAGGGAGGTAACAGCATGCAACAAAACCGTGTAAATGTGAATCAAGAAATAGAAAGGGCATGGGGAGATGGAGAAATGTTGTATCAGTGGGTGGACGAAGGGTCAAGTGTACTTCAGTGACAGTGGTACATAACTGCGTATCAGTACCAGAAAAGCAAACACTATTGTAACTATATTATCTAAACTGTAATGAGAAAATTAGGGGCTCAAGAGATAGTACAGTGGGTACAGAGTTTGTCTTCCATGCAGCTGACCCAGATTCAATCCCTGGCACCCCATATGAACTGAGTTTGATCCCCTGAGCTTCAACAATTGTGATTCCCGTGCACAGACACAGAAGTAAATCACGCCAAGGGAGGTCTAAAACCAAACAATGTTTTTTAGAAAATAAAAATGTCTTGAGCCAAAGAGATAGTACAGCATGTAGGGTATTTGCTTTGCATGCAGCTGACCCGTGTTTGATGTCCGGCAGGACGTATTGTCCCCCAACAATGCCAGAAGTTATTCTTTTTAAAATTAATTTATTTTATTAATTTTTTTATGAATTACCATGGGGTAGAGTTACAGACTTACAAACTTTCGTGCTTACGTTTCAGTCATACAATAATCGAGTACCCATCCCTTCACCAGTGTCCATTCTCCACCACCAATAATCCCAGTATCCCTCCCACCACTCCCACCCTCACTCAACTCAGCCACACTCACGGCCGCTCTCCACGTGCTCGGGCCAAGCCTCACCCACAACTGCATCTCGGAACTTCAAACCAAATACCCCCCCACCCCCCGCGCCATGATTACTGCACCATATTTGACAGGATTCGAAATAGGAGGCAACCAATCTCAGAGAGAAATATACATTTTTTACAGATATATATATAAACATATATATATATTAACACAAGGCTCAGCCTTTAACAACATGTTAGTAATCTCTTATAGAAGGGCTTAGTGGCCCCTGGGTGAAATACAACAATCCTCACACTCTTTCCTCTAAGAATACTTTTTTTCTAGCATTTTCAGCAGATTTTCATAACAAACAATACGAAATATATTATTTTGGTTCTGCTTTGGAGCAGGGATTGGGCTCTGGGATGGAAACATCTGAAATATGGTGGTGGGAAGGTGTAATGATGGTGGGATTGGTGTTTGAATATTAAATGTAATTAAATATTGTGAACTACCTTATAAAATAAGAAAATTCAGAAACTGTTCAGTCTAGAAATGTAGAGGTACTGAAATTGTAAATAAAAGAGCTGTTCAGAAAAATAATCTTTGGAAAATTTTGCTAGAACTTAATAAAATCATGGTGTGTATATTTCATTTGTATTTTTAAAAATGTTATTGCTTTTTTCAGGAAGAGCACAGAGGTCGTTATAAGACCCACTCAAAAAAGAAGCAGCATTAGTTAAAAGGAAATCATGTCTCTCTGGGAGAAAATCAATACCATTCAGAGAAAGCTCAAGGCCACTTTGAAATATACTATGACCACACAGAAAAATCTCATGGCTGCACAGAAAGATATTGTGACCACAAAGAAAGATCTTGTGGCAAATCAGGAAGATTTTATGATCAACCTGAAAGATCTTTCAGGCAATTGGAAAGATTTCATGGTCACAAAGAAAGATTTAGTGGCTCACCAAGTATGTTCAATGATCAACCTAGATGGTTGTGTGGCCAATCAAAAAGTTCTCATGGTCGCAAGATTTCAGGGGGATCTCATAGGCATTCTATCATGAGAGATTTCATGGTTACTCAGAGATCTCTCATGTCCTATCAGAAAGATATTGAGTCTACTCACCAAAGCAAAAATTCAGAATATCAGATACTGAATCTGAATTTGCCAGGTAAGAATACAATTAGTAGACTGGGGGACAGGAGGAACTGGGGACATTGGTAGAGGGAAGTGGACATTGGTGAAAGGACTATGGTGTTGGAGCACTGTGTGCCTGAAACTTAATAATGAATAATTTAGTAACTGTAATTCATGGTGATTTGAAAAAAATTATAAAATAAAAGATGTCTTTCATGGAAAAAGAATATTAATCATTAATCATTAGCATTCCCACTCAGAAAGCCCATCAAGCTACTGAGAGTATTCTGTCCACACGGCAAAGCCTGGCAAGCTACCCGTGGCATATATGCCAAAAACAGTAACAACAAGTCTCACAATGGAGACGTTACTGGTGCCGCTTGAGCAAATCAATGAGCAATGGGATGACAGTGCTACAGTGAAGTGCTAATTATCAGCACATTGATTCTGGATGATATGGAAATGTAAGTATATGCATTAAATATATTTTAATGGCTAAACATATATTAAAACAAAGATATTACTAGAGGTAGTATATACATGGCATCAATGAATTCTTTTTTTAATGAATTATTTCAACTCCTGATGTCTTCTAATAATCATCTAGTTTTTCTTTTGTGTGTGGGGTAGGGTAATGCCCAACTATGCTCAGGACCTATTCCTGCCTCTTTGGTCAGGAATGACCCCTGGCAGTGTTCACAACGCAAAATGCAATTCCAGGTATCAAATCAGTATTGTTCAAAGCAGTAGCATGCAAGATAAGTGCTTACATCCTATACTGTTTCTTGGGCTAATTCATCCAATTTCTTTCAGTTGTGCCATTTAGATTGGTTTTTCCTGTAGAGCCCCATGTACTCATCTCTGATAGTGAGTTGACTCAGTGTTCTATTCTATCCACTTATATATTGATAGTATATGCAATCCCTAATAATCAATTTACATTCTCTCCTCTAAACTCCTTGCTTAGTAGTCTTCAGAAAGCCGGAGTGATAGTACAGTGGGTAAGGCATTTGTCTTGCATGTGGCTGACCCGAGTTCAATCTCCGGCATCCCAAATGGTCTCCCAAGCACCGCCAGGTGTAATTCCTGAGTGCCAGGAGTAACCCCTGAGCATCGCTGGGTGTGACCCAAAAAGCAAAAAAAAAAAAAAGTCTTCAGAGAGACCTTAGCAGGCAAATTGTAGATTTTTTCCTCTTTTTTTGAATTTTTTTATTTCATAAGTTAGTTCACAATATTTGGTTACATTTAATATTCAAACACTCATCTCACCACCATTACACCTTCCCACCAACCAAATTCGGGATGTTTCCATCCCAAGCCCCAAGCCCTGTCCCAAAACACAACCAAAATAATAATTTCATATTGACTGTTATGAAGAACTGCTGAACGTGCTTACCAAAAAAGTGTTCATATAGGAAACAGTGTGAAGATTGTTCTATTTTGGCAGGAGCCATTAAGACATTATATAGGATATCACTAACATGTTGTTAAAGTTTGGGTGATGTGAGCTTTGGTATATATATATATGATAATATGCATATATGCATATATATTTCCCTCTATGATTTATTGCCTACTATCTGAACCCCATCAAATGTGGTGTGGTAATTATGGAAAATGGGTAGGGAATGTCTTCTGATGTGTCCAGGAATGTGTTTACTCATAAACAGCCTTGAGCGTGGCAGCAGTTGGGTTGTGGAGTTTTTTGGCTGCCGGAGCTCAGTCCCTTGGGGCAGAGAGGGCTCTCACCCATCCCCCTCTGGGGCGCCCCATGTGAAACCACCTGGTGCGGAGTCTGGTGGCATGGTTATGGGAGCCTTATGTTATGCTCCCTTCCGGGAGAAGCAGCTGTGGGATCTCAAATTGCAGATTTTTAAGCAGCTGAGCTTTCCTGCCTTCCTCAAATAGACCTTAGAAGAGGGAACTATTCATATGTAGATGTAACTCAGGCCTTCTGATTATATTTGTACTATAGTACATTAATGTTCTAGCAAAAGAATCAAATGTAACTAGTACTGCGGATCAAGTAGTAAAAAAGTGCTCGATGTTTTTATTGTAACTGATAGGTAAATGAGCATTCATTTTAGTTCTAATGTCTCACTGATAAACCTTCAGTTTGCATTGCCTATAAATGTCAAGTCAGGTAGTTTAGTCCATAATAACAATTGCACAGAAGTGCCAATAATAGCTAAAATTGATTTTTTCAATTAGTACACAGTAACTCTTATGCAAGTAATTGTGTACATAGAGAATGTTTTATGTAGGCTCTACTTTAATGCCAAAGGCTCCATTGTATTTATATTAGCAGTATACAATTTGCTGTAAAATTTAAATATTTCATGCTAATAGCATGCAATTGGGCTGCAGCGATAGCACAGTGGGTAGGGCGATTGCCTTGCATGTGGCGGACCCAGGTTCGATTCCTCTGCCCCTCTCAGAGAGCCCAGCAAGCTACTGAGAGTATCCCGCCTGCACGGTAGAACCTGGCAAGCTACCCGTGGCATATTCAATATGCCAAATACAGTAACAACAATTCTCACAATGGAGACGTTACTGGTGCCCACTCGAGCAAATCGATGAGCAATGAGATGACAGTGATACAGTGAATAACATGCAATTAATAGTCTATGTTTATCATAAATCTCATTTTACATGTCAATTATATAAAAGGGTGTAACAAGACAAACGTATTGAAATTTCAGTTACATTGCTTTTCAGTGATACATTCCTGTCATTTTGCAAGTTCATTTTATCTATTTCTGCTTCCTGTTTGCTTTTGGATCACCTGGCAGTGTTCAAGGGACCATCTGGTACTGAAGATTTAACTCGTACTTCCTGCATGCTCTCTCACGTAAAGCAAGCAGTCATCCCATTGAACTCTCTCTCTGGCCACAAGTACGTTTTAGTCAACAATTTCGTATTATTCTAATCTGTCATTGCTTTTGTTTTATTGTAAGTACAAGTTAGTAATACTGTTTAGTAAAGGTTAAATATCAAATGTAAAGTTATTACCAAAGAAAATATAGCAAATATTATTTTATGAAGATTTACAATAACTTTTTCAATTTTAAAAACCAATATGTTTCAGTTTGGGGACTGAGCGATCATACAGCAGGTAGGGCACTTGTTTTGCACACAGCTGAGCGGAGTTTGATCGACAAATGGTTCCACATATGGTTCCCCAAGCCCAGAAGGAGTGATCCCTGATTGTAGAGCCAGGAGTAAGTCCTGAGCACATCTGGGTATGGACGCAACCCCCCCCCAAAAAAAAATATGAAGCAAAATTCTCTGAACATGATTTATCATAGACAAATTATAAATGTGTATTTTTACACCTCAATATATCTGATTAAAATTTCAGCTTTTGCACTGGTTGAACTCTACAAGAAGAAAACATCCAACCCCATCAAAAAATGGGGTGAAGAAATGAACAGAAACTTTACCAAGGAAGAGATACGAATGGCCAAAAGGCACATGAAAAAGTGCTCTACATCACTAATCGTCAGAGAGATGCAGATCAAAACAACCATGAGATACCACCTCACACCACAGAGACTAGCACACATCCAAAAGAACAAAAGCAACCGCTGTTGGAGAGGATGTGGGGAGAAAGGGACCCTTCTACACTGCTGGTGGGAATGCCGGCTAGTTCAGCCCTTTTGGAAAACAGTATGGACGATTCTCAGAAAACTAGAGGTTGAGCTCCCATTTGACCCAGCAATACCACTGCTGGGAATATATCCCAGAAAAGCCAAAAAGTATAGTCGAAGTGACATATGCACTTATATGTTCACCGCAGCACTGTTTACAATAGCCAGAATCTGGAAAAAACCCGAGTGCCCTAGAACAGATGACTGGTTGAAGAAACTCTGGTACATCTATACAATGGAATACTATGCAGCTGTTAGAAAAAATGAGGTCATGACGTTTGCATATAAGTGGATCAACATGGAAAGTATTATGCTAAGTGAAATGAGCCAGAAAGAGAGAGACAGACATAGAAAGATTGCACTCATCTGTGGAATATAGAATAATAGACTATAAGACTAACGCCCAAGAATAGTAGAAATAAGTACCAGGAGATTGTCTCCATGGCTTGGAGGCTGGTCTCTCATTCTGGGTAACTCAGGGAAGGGACCACCAAGTAAAATGTTGTTGGAGGTCATGTGGGGGAAGGGTGATGTGGGCCGAATACAGACTAGAGACTGAACACAATGGCCACTCAACACCTTTATTGTAAACCACAACACCTAATCAGAGAGAGAGAACAAAAGGGAATTCCCTGCCATAGTGGCAGGGTGGGGTGGGGGGAGACGGGACTGGGGAGGGGGGAAGGATGTTGGGTTTACTGGTGGTGGAGAATGGGCACTGGTGAAGGGATGGGTTATCGAACTTTGTATGGGGGAAACATGAGCACAAAGATGTATGGATCTGTAACTGTACCCTCATGATGACTCTCTAATTAAAAATAAACTAAAAAAAAATTTCAGCTTTTGTTCCTTTTCTCTGATATTGTAGTTATAGTAATCAGTGCCTTCCTTGGTTGGAATAAGATTTAAACAGAGAAGCGTAGAAGAATAAAATATCCCACCAGTTTACATGAAATCTTAGTCATGGAGTGCTTCCCACTTAACAATTATACAATGACAACTGGCTTCTCATTGCTACTCCAACATAACAAGTAATTCTTGAAATAGATTTAAACCTGATTATAGTTGACAGATCAGATCTCTGGGCCTCAAATCCCTAATGTCTATTTATCTACCCTGAAAACTATCAGCATTATAGGTAGCTGTCAAACCACACCTGTGTTCCACTTGATATACTCAGCCTGAGATCTGGTCATTACCACCTGAATTTTCAGTAAGCCGTAGTTTTCAGGTTGAGTTAAAGTTACGTTCTTCACAGAAAACATCTGTCCCAATCTTCATTCAGGACTTTTCTAGGCACATTGTTCTCACATAAAGGATTTTCAGGAGAAAATAAAATTGTGAATTAGGGAAATTTTATTTAGTAAGTGTGTGTGAGAAAAGAGAATCCCATAAAGATCATTTGTTACTCACCCATACAGAGTAGGGGGTGTGGGTGACTCCAAAATAGAGTGTGCCCTCTTATTAGGTAAGGTTTTTTTTTTTCTTCTCTAGCTGCCTCAACTTGAGCTAAGGGTCATCGTGAGGGAAGAACTTTTAGCTCTGGTAGTCTCTCCCAGATGAGATCTGACCTTATTCTTGAACTGGTAGCTGAATACTCGGAATGGTAGCACAGCGGTAGGACATTTGCCTTGCATGCAGCCAACCCCGATTTGATACTTCTGCCACTCTTGGAGAGCCCGGCAAGCCTCTGAGAGTATCCTGCCCGCACGGCAGAGCCTGGCAAGCTACCCGTGGCATATTCAACATGCCCAAAACAATAACAAACAAGTCTCACAATGAAGACGTTACTGGTGCCTGCTTGAGCAAATCGATGAGCAACAGAGTGACAGTGATCTTGTCTTTAAAAAAATTTCATGGTATTATATTTTTTAATATATTCAAACATTTTTTGGTTTTATGGTTCCCTTAACTTTACTAATAATGAGTCTCCTACTTGTTTGTATCAAGTATCAAGTTTTAAATGAGATGCTTCTGTATGTACAGTAAAATAATATCACTTTAAGATACCTATTTTAAATAACATTTTTGTCTAAATAAGAGACTTTATTAAAGTGTCTGCATATATTATTTATATTAGGCTTTTTATGGTGACAAAAAGAATAAAAACTTCTGCAAAAAGATGCAGCAAAGAGATGATTATATGGACATTAACCAACAAGTATCACTTTCAACTTTAGTACTGAATGCGAACAGTTTTATATATCATTTTTCATTTGAATAGACTTCTTTGAGCAACCTTGATTCTCCTAGTAGGTGAATTTGCTTATATTAATGAGTACTTTCACTTTAAAAAAATTGATGTTTACCAACATTAATGTAAGAAAAATTACATGTCATCATAGGTATCATTAAATAAGTCATGTATCATTAAATAAATCAGGAGTTTCTAGTTTCATAGGGCAATGACACAGAAAATATGTCCTCTTCCCTCAACCCCATCCTACTTTATATTACTTAGCTCTGAAATCAACTTTAGACAAATGTGTAAATTATGATACAAATAGATTTATTAGTAGTATATACTTTTAATTTCTTTCTTATTTAAACTATTTTATGCAGTGACATTGGCTTACAAGGCTGTATATATTTTGTGGATAAAATTTTATTCCTAATGCAGAAGTTATTTCATTTTTTCCAGGGGGGCACCAAATAATGTTCAGGGTAACTAGGTACTGCACTAGTTGTTGGCCAATTTTATCCGTGGTTCATTGAAAGATCCTATGGATGCCATGTTGCTCGGGCCTTGAAGTGCGAGGCATTCGTAGGCCACTTCAGGAGTTCTTGGACAATTTCCCAGCCTCCAGCTCGTGTTTTTAATTTTTTTCTTTTTGAGTTACACCCGGTAATGGACCGGGCTTACCTCCTGGCTTTGCACTCATGAATTACTACTGGCGGTGCTGAGGGGGACCCTATGGGGTACTGGGAATCGAACCTGGGTCAGCCACTTGCAAGGAAAATGCCCTACCCACTGTACTATTGCTCCAGCCCCATGTTTTTAATTTTTTATATCAAATATTCACACTTAAGCTTTTATTTAAGGCATCATGATTTACAATACTGTCAAAAGATAGGGTTTCATGCATACAATGTTCCAACAACACACCCTCCACAAGAGTGTCTGTTTCTCTCCATAATTGTCTCAGGGCCTCCTTTAGTCAACCCCAACCCCTTGCCTTGGTAAATTCAGTTCTGTAGATCAGTTCTTGTGTTCGGTATCTTTTGGCTATTTGTCATTCCCTTACTATGTTTCTTTATATGCTGCACACGAGAGAGATCATTATCCTGATTTAATTGTACCTTTATATTGCTTTTTGACTTATGTATCATTACTTTCTGCTCTAATTGTCATAATTTCCTTCCTTCTGCTGACTATGGGATGTATTTGTTGTTCTTTTTCTAGTTTCTCCAGCTGTGTGGTTAGGTAATTGGTTGAGCTTTTTCGTCTTTACTTATGATAATGCACTATTTTTTTGTCCATTCATTCATTGTTGAACATTTGGGATGTTTCCATATACTGGTGATTGTACTAAGTACAGTAATGAACACGGGAATGCACATATCCTTCTTAATTAATATTTTTGTGCTTTGGGGGTAGATGCCAAGTATAATTATTGTATTGTGTGGAAGTTCTATTTCTACTCTTTTTGAGATATCTATGTCTCATTTTGAGATATCTATGTCTTATTTCCTTTAGAGGCTGAATCAGATAACCTTCCTAGAAAAAGTGAAAGAAGGCTCCTTTTTTTGCCATATCCCCAAAAATATTGGATCTTCCAGCCTTTTTACTATCGGTTATTCCTATGGTACGAGGTGATATCACAGCATCATTTTGACTTGGATTTCCTTAATAATAAGTAACAATGAACATTTTCATATAGCTGCTGGCCATTTGTACATTCTCTTCAGGAATGTGTCTATTCATCTCCTCTCCTTGTTTTTTGATGGAATTATTGGTTTCTTTGTTGTTGAACTGTATCAGTGCTTTATAAATCTTGGATATTAGCTCTTTTTCTGATGTCTTATGTGCAAATATTTTCTCATTTTGTATATGTCTTCTTATTTCAGACTGAGTTTCTGTTGTCACACAATTTCTTCTTAGTTTGATGGAGTTCCATTTTTTCAATTTTGTGTTTGTTGTTTTTGTCACCAGAGTCAAATCATTGAAAACACCTCTGAGGTCCATGTAATGGAAAACTCTTCCTATGCTTACCTCAATGTATTTTATGATTATGGTCTAATCTTTTTTATTTGCTTTTTGGGTCATACCCAGAAATGCACAGGGTTTACTCCTGGCTCATGCACTCAGGAACTACTCCTGGAGGTGCTCGGGGGACCACACAAAGATGCACACAAAGATGCTGGGAATCGAACCCGGGTCGGCCGCATACAAGGCAAACACCCTACCTGCTATGCTGTCGCTCCAGCCCAAATTCTGGTCTAATCTTAAGACCTTTGATAAATTTTGAATTGCCCTTTGCTTTCATGTATCATGTGAAAAATAGATGAAGTTTTATTTTTCTACATGTGACTAATTTTCCCAGTGACAATTGTTAGTCATTCCTTGCTCCACTTCATGTACTCAGCTTCTTTTAGAAACCGTCATAGATTAACTGTTAAAGTATCTGAGGGTTTATCTCTGGACTCTTAATTTTGTTCCATTGGTCTGAGAATTTGTCTTTATTACAGTACTACAACATTTTAATTACCATAGCTGTAAAGTATAATTTAAAATTAGGCAATTTGATACCTTCCACCCTTTTTCTTAGAATTGTTTTGGCTACATGGGGAGTTTTATTAATCCATAAAAATTTTAGTAGTAATGTCTTTTCTAAGACAAATGAATGGCAGAGGATTATTATTTACACTATTTAATAATGTTTATAACATTTAATGACATATTTGGTTATTCTAAGACACATATTTTAGATTCCATTATTTCTGATATCAGATATATTTTAATGGTATATCATAGTAATATTGAGATCTTAAACTCTTTAGCAGTACATGAAATAACAGTATCTGTGAGACTGGTGAAAGTCAAGTACAGTGGGTAGAGCACTTTCTTGTATGCAGCCGTCCCGGGTTTGATCCCTGGCACCCTATATTGTTTCCTGAGCTACATGAAGAGAATCCCTGAACACAGAGCCAGGAGTAAATCCTGAGCACTTCCAGGTACGGTAAAAAACCTAAAAATAATAAATAACTGTATCTTTAATAATAATGTATCTTAAATTTGATGAAACATGGCAACTGATGAACTCTGGGAAAGTCCCATTGGGGCAGCCTGTTTTTTTTTTTCAAATATAAAATGGGGATAATGTTGAACTCATAGGCTGTCATAATTAGTTGAAATGTGTGTAAATATTTTAGAAGTACTCACATAGGCTTAAATTTCTTTCAATCATTTCCAATTCGGGTTGTTGCCCTTGTTTCCCCTGTATCTATGGCTTCTGTCTTCATTCACTTTGGTTTGTCTACTACCTACTTCAGCCCTCATATAAGCTGCTGAAATTGCATGGAAACTATACTTTCATTCTATTGGCATCCTTATTGTTCTTTAGTTCTTAGCAATGATCCTGTTAACTAGTGACTGTGAGACTTTTAACTCATGAAATCATTGCATTAGAAACACATCCATCTTGAATTTAAGGCTGCCTTCTACAGTATGTTTACTTGATGCATTTCTAACTAAATGTGGACTTTTCATAACAAAATATTTGATCTGTAAATATTACCTTTTAAAAACTCCACCATCAGGTGTAAGGAGATAGACAAGAGTTAGAGCATAATCCTTACATGTATGTGCAAGTTACTGAGTTTGATTACTGATACTGCATGGTACTCCCTTTCCTCACCAGTCCTGATGAAGCCCTATTGGCTCTGAGCATCCCTATGTGTGCCTTGTGACCCCTCTGTCCCACAGATGAGCTCTGCAAGGAATGGTTCTGTTTCAAGCACTGATGGTTGGGTCTCTGTATTAAAAAGGAATATCTCCATTTGTTATTTGTTTAATAGTCTACTGGCTTTATGGACTTATTTACTACTACTTTATATATATTTATATATGCTACATATATAATATATAGGGAATATATGTATTCCCTAATTTTTTAGTAAAATCTTGTTATATTAGAATGTTATATTAGTTTCAGATGTGTGCTACTGGAAATCAACACATATTTGTAAGACTCTTAATAACAAAGCCACCTATAAACTTAAACAATGGTTAGTACTTTATATAAAAATAGTTGGACCGCCAGACACCAGTGTCATATAAGTGGATGCACTAAAACAAGTTCAGTTATGGAGTTATCTGGCTTAATGAACACCTAAGTATAATGTTTTGATTATTCTTTGATTTTTTTTCATTGATCATATGTGGATGTAACCTAAGTTTGTCACTTATAAAGTAATGACAAGAATATGGGAAATAGTTTATTAGAAAAAAATTTCTTCTGAAATATTCTCTTAGAGTAGGAGAGAGACTTTCTAAAATTACAAGATGAAGCAGTTTTCCATCTCACTGTTCTGCCTTGAATAGGGTCACAAGTCACATACCTATTGCTTACAAAGTATAAGACCACCCTTTATATTTTTTTAAATTTATGAATCACCGTGAGGGTACAGTTACAGATTTACATATTTTCATGCTTGTGTTTCAGTCATACAATGCTCAAGTACCCATCCTTCCACCAGTGCCCATTCTCCTCCACCAATGACCCCAGCATCCCTCCCCCACCCCACCCCGCCTCTGTGGCAGGGCATTCCCTTTTGTTCTCTCCCTCCTTTTACCACTCTTTATAATTTTATCTCCAAATACTATCTTTCCACTTGATCCAGATAGCGTATGCATCCAGACCACATTTAGAACTTAAGATTTTTCCTTTAGGTGTCACTACTAGTAATACTCTTGGGAAAATTGTATGGCTGCTTGATTTGATAGAGTTAACTAGAGTTAATGTTTTCTCATAGAGTTTACTAGAGCAATGTTTTCTGTCTGTGACTAGGGAAAAACAAATCTGAAATTGAATGTTAGACTAAGATGCACACAAAGAGGATATTTTATTACTGAAAAAAGGCATGAAACTAGAAAATAAGTACCTTGTGTTTAAGAAGTATGGCTTTCACATGATTTATTTCAACCTTTCTCATTTAGATAACACTGGAAAAGTATCAGGACTCCAATGAAATTTATGGAAGAAATGAAAGGTAATTGCAGACAGGTATCTTTACAACTTAATTTTTTTCTTGGGGAAAATAATGAAACAAGATTTAAAAATTCTATAGGCACTTTCTAGAAGATTATTCTGAGTGTTCCATAATTATTTCTGCAAGCAGTCAGAAAAATCATAAATAAAACTGCCTGGCTAGATTTATTTTTACTTTTCTAAGTATAATTTTCTTTTGTGAGTATTAATGTCTTAGTGTTGTATCCTTTCTACATAAGCATGCACGAACTGTCACCCCGAAAAATTCAGTGCCGAGGTATTTCCTCATTTTAAGTCCTAAGGTCAAAGTTTTTCTGCCTTTAACATAATATATTAGATACTCTAAGTAAAGGGCTGGAGCAGGGGCCGGAGCGATAGCACAGCGGGTAGGTCGTTTGCCTTGCACCCGGCCGACCCGGGTTCGATCTCTCTCTCTCTCTCTCTCTCTCTCTCTCTCTCTCCCTCTCCCTCTCTCTCTCTCCTCCGCCTTTTTTGGCCATTGTGGTTTGGAATATTGATACTGAAAGGTTATCAAGAATATCCCTTACCTACTTTTAACCCTCAGATCTTGTCCAGAGTGATCATTCCCAGCTATTATTATCATAGCGGACTCTTCTCTATCTTACCTACCATTAGCCCCACACACACTTGTGCTCCACCATTTTTAAGTCAACAACAGCGTCATGTCTTTCTCACACCTTAAATCATTTTGACATCCACATTTGTTTTTTGATTTTATTATACAGGTTAGATCTGTAGCACTGTAGCATTGTCGTCCCTTTCTTCATCAATTTGCTTGAGCAGGCACCAGTAACGTCTCCAGTGTGAGACTTGTTACTGGTTTTGGCATATTGAATATGCCACCGGTAGCTTGCCATGCTCTGCTGTGCGGGTGAGATACTCTCGATAGCTTGCCAGGCTCTCTGAGAGGGACGGAGGAACCAAACCTGTGTCGGCCACATGCAAGGCAAACGCCCTACCCACTGTGCTATCACTCATGTCCCAGATAATCCATTTTTAAAGTCAGTTGGTTAGTAACTGTAATTACATCCACAAGATCACTTTTTTCCATCGAAGGTTAATTAATATACTGGTGGTTATATTTGCTCATGATGTATCACAGTCCTGAGAGAATCTTGGAGGTCATTTAAAAAATTCTGCCTACACCTTCTCCAGATGGAAGCCTGGCAACCATGAGCTCCTACAAGCAAGGCCCCTGGGTGTCAGGACTAATTTTCCAACCCGCATGGCAGCACTGGAGTCGGGCAGTTTCGTCCCGGATCCCAATCTGCTCCTGATGCCAGAAGTCAAGTCATCAACCCACCCCCAGTGCCATCTTGCTGCACAGCTGGCACCAGAGCTATGGAGAATTCTACAGGCCCCATACTGAGCTGATTTTACCAGGACACCCCAGATGGAGTAGGAGCAGTCTCCCTGCCTTCTCCAGATGGAAGCCCAGCAGCCGTGAGCTTCTGAAAGCAAGGCTCTGTTATGTGGATATCAGAACTAATTTTCCAAACTGCATTGGAATAGCTCCCTACAGAGATGTCTCTGGAATGGAACCATTTATAATTTAGAATCTCAAAAGCACGTGGCCACTTATGTGGCTGCACGACCTTTCATGATATGCAAAATTAGCAATTGAAAATAAATGATCTAGCATCTGCCCCTGGAAGGCAGGCTTGAATGGTGGTGAGAAAATTTGAGCAAAATATAATGCCCAAAAGTAGAGAGAGAGTATCTGAGCAATTTTCTGCCATAGAGGCTGGGTAAGGACTGGGATGGAAGTGAGGGGATGGGGAGAACATGGGGACATTGGTATTAGAAAGTTTGCACTGGTAGAGGGATGGGTGATTAATCATTGTATAGCTGAATCTCAAACATGAAAGCTTTGTAACTGTATCTCATGGTGGCTCAATAAAATTTTTAAAAATATAAACAAAAGAAGGTTTTGCAACAACAAAATAAAAAATATTTACTAAAAAATAAAAAATAATAAAAATTCTGCCTAGATATCTAGAATTTTATGCTTACCCCGTCTTAAAATTCAGAATTTGGAGCCCTGGGGATAGCTCAAAAGGATGGAATGAATGTTTTACATGCTGGAGGCATGGTTTTGATTTTCAACAGTGCATGGTCACCTTAGCACTCTTGGAACCCCCAAATATTGGCCCGGACTAGCCCCTAAGGATAAGTTGGCGTGTTTTCCACCCAAAATTAAGAATGCCATGTGTTTTGCTCAATTAATAAATGACATGTTCATGTTATTTAAATAAATGGAAAGAAAGAAATTGTAACATTACTTAGGAAATAAGAATTCGCTTAATTGCTCAAGATCAGTTTCTTTTTTTCCAAAGTAAACACTACTTAGGGTTCACTTGTGTCTTAATAGAAATATTAAGAACCAGAAAAAGAAAACCAATGCAAAATATCTAACTTACAGCAACTTGACTGACAATATCAAGATACTTACCATTAGATGGACTTCTATTACATTCTACCTCTGACAGCAATTGATTGCATGTTGTCATCTGAATGTTTATGTCAGCCCCTAAATGTGTACGTTGAAATTATAAGGCTCATTTGATTGTTTAGGGAGTAGGCCTTGGGATGGGCCAATGGAATCAGTTTTTTTTATAATGTAAATCCCACAGTTTTTATTCCCCCTCATCATGTGAGGATTCATGGTGAGAATCTGCAACCTAG
Organism: Sorex araneus; assembly: GCF_027595985.1. Taxonomy (NCBI): domain Eukaryota; kingdom Metazoa; phylum Chordata; class Mammalia; order Eulipotyphla; family Soricidae; genus Sorex; species Sorex araneus. The sequence continues at coordinate 113,725,085 of NC_073313.1, forward strand.
AAGAGAGTTTTGATCAAAACCTGAGTATTCTGACACCTTGACCTTAAACTTTCCAGCCTCCAGAACCATGAAAATTAAATTCCTGTTCATAAGCAAGCCAGTCTGTGCTGTTATGTTGTAGCAGCCCTAACAAATTAAGATGTATGTAGTAAAAATTTTCACTTGAACTATTTTTCAATTCGTCCATTTTTTGAGGAGGTGGAATTTGGGACCACACCCAGCTGTGCTCAGGACTTATTCATGGCTCTGCATTCAGGGGATCACTCCTGGTAGTTCTTGGGGGGATTATGTGTTGCTGGGGATGGAACCCAGGCAGGCCACACGCAAGGCAAGTGCGTTACCTGTTGTACTATCTCTCAGTGCGCTCCATCCATATTTTTTCAAATCTCTCTAGGGACGACAGCAATAGTGCAATGGGTAGGGCATTTGCCTTGGACATGGCTGACCTGGGTTTAATCCCCAGCACCCATATAGTTCCCTGAGCACCACTGGGTGTGGTTCAGAATTTTTAAAAATTTCTTCTCTATTGTTTATCTGGGCTGGAGCCATAGCACAGCAGTTGGGCGGCCGACCCGTGTTCGATTCTTCCGCCCCTCTCGGAGAGCCCGGTAAGCTACTGAGAGTATGGAGCCTCCACGGCAGAGCCTGGCAAGCTACCTGGGCATATTGGATATGCCAAAAATAGTAACAATTAGTCTCTCAATGAGAGACATTACTGGTGCCTGCTCGAACAAATCGATGAGCAACGGTAAACAGTCATGAGACAGTGACTGTTTATCTATGCAAAAATTTCTATAATAAGATAAAGTCAGAAATACACCTATTAGTCATTTAGAAAGTCCTATGTAGATCACATTCTTAGAACATGACAAGCTACTTAGAAAAGTTTTTTTCTTGCTGTGAGAACAGTGCATGTTCATTGAGGAAATTTTATTTGTTTGGTGGGACTTAGGGGTGATGCCATAATCAAACTCAGGACCTCATACAAAAAAAGCAGTTGCTATACCACTGAGCCACATTCCCAGTCCCTGTGAAGAAATTTTAGAAAACACGAAATACCCCCCAAAAGTCACATACATAAAAGCTGTAATATCTTCCTCCATATTTATCTTCTTGACACTAAGATTTCTTTAACAACACACTTTCCACACTTATCCAGTTCCTCATTACTAGACACTTAGACTAACTCTTGGAGTTTTTTGTAACTTAATCATGTGATGAAACGCCATGTATCAGTTTCTTTATAGTACATATATGATTCAATCCAAATGATTTTCTAGAAGTAGAAATGCTAAACAAAATAGTAACTAGAATGTTGTTGCTCATATTACTAAATTTGTTGTACAGAATATTAAAACACTTAGTCCCTCATACCCACATCACCAGAGAATGTGAATGAATATACTGCTTTCAGCATCTTATTTATGGATGGATAATAGTGGGTAAAGAGAAAATGCAAATGTCAATGGACCTTTCAATATATTCCAAGTTCCAGATGGTATATTTTATATATTGAACAGTAGGCATATAACGGATCCACTTCACAGAGGCAAACAGAACACGTTCCCCCTCTTGGATTTGTCCCCATCTCAACTTAGATGTGTACTCTCTGTTCTTTTCCTTCTGGAGAAACCCATATTCTGTCTTTTTCTCCCCTCATATGTCCTGAATAAAGATTGCTTACATTACTTTTCAAATCCTTCCTGAAATTCTTTTCTGCAAGGGTAGAAGACAGATCCAGGAACCTGGGAACTAGGCCAGAGGCTGGGACTCACTTTCCTTTTCCTACAAAGAGCAATTCCTTGCTCCAGGCTGAGGCAATGGTTCCATGAGTTCCAGTGGGGTGGTGAATGGTGGCAAGTTCCCATGCTGTGAAGATCAATTGGATATCAGGTGCAGACTAACAAATCAGGCTTCTGGGACAATAGCATCCATGCCAGGCAGGTGACTTGAGGCAGGCTTTAAGGGCCCAAAGACTTCCTCAGGGAGACCAAGATGGCTTGAGCAGGAAGACTGCAGCATTCTCTCTTCATGCTGTTACATCCCTTGTTTCCCACTTCACCCAAGTCACCAGTAGCATTTTGCAAGGCATCCAGTATACTGACTTCTTTTGAGGAGCCAGTGCTTCCACCTAAAACATTACCCAATTCTCTCACTTTCTACCTTGAATAACATTAAAAGAAAAAAAAGGGCAAAAGAATCAGTCTGGTCAGTGGCATGATAAAGTTTAGCCACTTGTCAGTACATGAACAAAACAAGAGCATGATTGAATTTGTCATTTTTGCCTCTTTGGTACCAATAATCACCGTATCACTGTCATCCCATTGCTTATCAATTTTCTCGAGCGGGCACCAGTAATGTCTCCATTGTGAGACTTGTTACTGTTTTTAGCATATCGGATATGCCATGGGGAGCTTGCCAGGCTCTGCCGTGCGGGCAGGATACTCTCAGTAGCTTTCCGGGCTCTCTGAAAGGGGCGGAGGAATCAAACACGGGTCGGCTGCGTGCAAGGCAAACGCCCTACCCGGGGTACCAATAATAGAAAACTTATATTTGAAGAATCTTTGATGAATGAGCATTAGCAGCATCACCTGGGAACTTGCAAATTCTGAAGATTCACTCCAGACCTTCTGAATCAGAAACTGGGTGAGGACCTCAGTACTCTGTGTGATGCATGCTAAAGATGCAAGCGCACAACTAAAGTTCTCAATTAGAACCAAATGAAATTATAGGCTTCTGTTTATACTATTCGTAGTCTTCCTCTCTCCATCTCCTGACTGTACTCTATTATTTTCTTCCAGCTTTCTTCTACACTAAGGAAAAGGCCAGCCACTAGCTTCATTGATGCCTCAAAAATTGCAGGTATACACCTGACTCCAGAGGATTTGTATTTACATTTTCCTTAGTCTATTACCATTTTGCCTCTAGGAAACTCTGCCCCATCCATTTACATAGCTCTTTTCCTCAATTTATTCTGATTCATGATCAAACCTCACTACTTTTATCATTTCAAAGGAACCTCCATGACCATCACTGAAAATGCTCTGTCTCCTGAAAATTCTTTTTCACAGCATTCATTATTATAAGATATTTAGTTATATCATCATTTGTTTATTATTGCCCTTACTGTTGAATAGAAATATAAATATGAGGATTTCATGATTTTTCTACCATGTTTTATATCTGGTGTCTAATGAAATGCCTGGTATATATAAGATTCTAATATTTGATGAATTACAGTCACAATATTGCCAAAACATGCATTAAAGAAATACTGGAGAAATTGCACCACATGTGTTTAAAAATTAGAGTTCATTGGAAATTAGTGTTTCCCCATGTCATTTTTTCAAGATTTTACAAATTTTCTAGGACAAGTATACTCCATTTATACCGGAAAAATACATCTGTGGATAAGACAAGTCACAAAGTATTTAAGTTACTTTTTTTAGTTTGTGCATCTGGTGTGCTTTTTGTGTGTGAGCGTCGTGTTTTGGATTATTTTTTTTGGTCCTTTGTGGTTTTGTTTGTTTGTTTTGTCCACTTTTGGAAGTCCACAGGTGTTTACATCTTGTTTTGCCCTCAGGGATCACTCTTGGTGGGGCTTGGGAAACCGTACGGAGTGCCGGGGATTGAGTGCTGGGGTCAGCCACTAGTATGGCAAGCACCCTGTCCGTTGTACTATCTCTCTGGCCCCTGGGCACTTTTAAAACTGATGTCATATTGGTTAAGAAGACTAATATTTATGTATTTTTTTTTGTTTTTGGGTCACACCCGCGATGCACAGGGGTTACTCCTGGCTCTGCACTCAGGAATCACCCCTGGCGGTGCTCAGGGGACCATATGGGATGCTGGGAATCGAACCCGGGTCAGCCGTGTGCAAGGCAAATGCCCTACCCGCTGTGCTATTGCTCCAGCCCCTATTTATGTATTTTAGAGGTTCAAAATTTCTACATCACATCCACTTACCAAATTACCAATATCCCTCCATCAGAGTCTCCTGGTCCCTCTTGCTTGGTTTGAATTGGGTTTGATAGGTTCAGTTGCTGAGCACAGCAAGCTACCGAGAGTACCCCGCCTGCAAGGCAGAGCCTGGCAAGCTACCCGTGGCGTATTCGATATGCTAAAAACAGTAACAACAATGGGCCTCATTTGCCTGATATCAAAAGAGCCCCCAGTACGGTAGCGTTAAGAAGGATGAGCAATGGAGCAAGGTTCAGTTGAGTACTGCCATTCAACCAGTAGATGGCAGCATTTATCTGGGCGAGAAAGAGCAAGCGAGAGGTAGAGAGAGACAGATGGAGTCAGAGAGACAGAGACAGAGACAGAGACAGAGACAGAGACAGAGACAGAGACAAAGATCCTGGTTAAACAAGTAGTGAGAGTGTTTTTCTTCAGAAAATTAGTATTTGTTACAGGATGGAAAACATTTCAAAACATTTCATCCTTAAAGGCATAGTTTCCCAAACAAGTTAGACAGATGACATTCAGGCTATTTAAATAATTAATCCCGAAAATTTCCTTATTAGTAATGAGGAATAAATGGCAGAATTTGACATTTCTCACACACACTTAGAACTTGTGGCAGTTAGACCATGGGGAGGAGATAGAGGGGGACAACTGCCTGTGAAGAGGAACTTTCACACCTCAGAAAAATTATTTTGTCATCCCCGCAACTCAGATTAATACTCTCTAACTACTTTCCATTGACAGAAAATCTTAATCTATTAAACATTTGTCCTCTAACTTTTGGTTATCCCTAAACTAATCACGTAAAATTTTAATATTAAAAGTCCTAAAATGCAAGTTTTTCTTCTATTTTTTTAGGAACAGTACTTTAATATAAAGAGCTAAACAACCTCCATGCACAAGACCTTAAAGCTAAAGAACTAGGTCTCCTGTCTTTGGCTACTATAAGCTTTATGTTTATACTTTGCTGTATCATACTGCTTAACTTTAAGATTTTGTAAAAAAATTTTTTTATTTTTTATTAATTCACCATGAGATACAGTAACAGAAATTTCATGTTTGAACTTCAATCATACGGTCATACAACACCCATCCCTTCACCAGTGCACATTTTCCACCACCAAAATCTCCAGTATTCCCCCCTCCCCCCCATTCCATACCTCCCCCTACCTGTGTGGGGGGCAATTTGCAAGGTATCCTTTCTCTACTTTAGCTACCTTCGATATTCCGAGACCAGTCCTACCTCCCCTCATACCTACCAAAAATACAATTGCTAGACAACGTGTTTTGTATTGCTTGTTATGGATATATTATAATATAATGCTTTAGTGGCCGTGCAATCTTAGGAATTCTAAGATTTTAATAATTAGGGTCTGAAGAAATTGCTGCTGCAGGTTGCTCGGGTCTGAGATTCCTGTGTGTGTCTCCGCATCATGGCCACGTGGGAGCTGGTGCTTCTTGCTGACTTCTATAAAATGGCTGGAGCTCTTAGAGGGCAGGTGATGGGATGGCACCTGTCCCCATCTGGAGCGGGCCAGTGGAGAAGGCTTATTGCAAAGTCCTGGGCCATCTCTGCCGCAAGTTGCTCGGGTCCGAGATTTCTGTGTGTGTCTCTATTTCAATATTATTTATCTTTCTCAAGACTATTTTCAAAATAGTCCAACAATAACTGAACAAAAAAAAGCAAAATACAAATATCTAGAAATAAATTATATGTAACTTATTCACTGTCATCCCGTTGCTCATTGATTTGTTCGAGCGGGCAGCAGTAACATCTCTCATTGAGAGACTTGTTGTTACTATTTTTGGCATATCCAATACACACGGGTAGCTTTCCAGGTTCTGCCATGCGGGCTCGATACTCTCGGTAGCTTGCCGGACTCTCTGAGAGGGGATGTAACTTATTGGTAATATAAAAATTATTTTAATAAAAGTCTTTTAAGGGGTTATAGCCTGATTCAAATAAATATACTATATTCTTTTATCCTGAGTCTTTTTATTCTGAGTCTTTTATTCAGAGTCTCTTGTCCCTGTCCCTGGCTGTCTTCACGGGGCCCCTCGGAGGGAATGGGTTGAGTTTCCCTCCCACTCGAGCAGAGCCCCTGCAGCCGAAACCTCCAGAACCCAGCCATAGCCACGATCAAGGCCACACGTTCGGATGAGCCTCATGCATGAAGGAACTGGCAGAGGAACCCAGGTGTGTGGGACCCGGGGCTGGGATCTCCAAGCCTGCTCAGATTGGGACTGGGCCTCTTCCACCCATATCCCCCATTTTCCAGTAGTTAGGCAGTCACACCCAGAAACTGTCCCTGGCGCCATGTAATCCAATCAACGGCCAAAACCCAGAGACTATAAAACCAAGCTCCCGGAAGTGACATCTTATAGTCTAGTTCTCCCTCCTGGAGAACCTGGCAAGCTACTGAGAGTTTCCTGCCCGCATGGGAGAGCCTGGCGTATTCATATGCCAAAACCAGTAACAATGATGGGTCTCATTCTTCTGACCCTGAAAGAGCCTCCAATGTGGCACCATTGGGAAGGACAAGTAAAGAGAGGCTTCTAAAATCTCAGGGCTAGGAGGAATGGAGACATTACTGAGACTGCTCGAGAAAATCGATAATCAACAAGATGATGATGATGATGATGGTGATGATGATGATGATACTCTTTTATTAAAGGAACATAAAAAAGGAAGAATGTGCAAAATGGGAAGGTTGATTGATGAAGATGAACTCTTCCAGTTGCTTCCTCTTGGTTCTTGATTGAACTAGCTGTAGTGACCCCTTCTGTTAACTTCAGTATATCTTCATCCAGTAAGGACTTTTAAATCCCTGAAGGAGGTAATATCTTAGATATCTACAAAAATCTAAAAATTTCAAATACGAATATTTTTGAAGACTACAATGAAAGCACAGAGCAAGTCACATGGTGTTAACCAGTTCATTAGCCCAAATGCACCATTTTAAAGATGGAATCCTGGTTTATAATATAAACAACAGTTTTAAGTGTACATTGTTACAAAATGCACCCACTGCCATAGTGCTCGTTTTCCTCCACCAATGTCCCAAGAACCCCTCCCACCAGAAGCCCCACTCCCACCCCACGACCTCTGTCCCAGGTAAGCTCAATTATGTACTCACTCTTCCAGTTCTGTTGTGCCTTGGGCACTTTGTTGTTCCCTTATATCCCACAGATGAGAGATCATTCTATATTTGTCCTCTCCATCTGTCTTCAATCAGCACTATATCCTCTACTTTCATTCATGGTTATGGCAAATTGCACAGCTTCATCTTTTCTTATTGATTAGTAGCACTTCATTGTGTATGTTTGCCATAGCTTCTTTAATCAGTCTTCTCTTCTTGGGTATTTGAGATGTTCTCAAATCTTGGCTATGGTGAATAATGGTTCAATGAACAAAGGGACTCAAACAATTTTTCAAAATAGTGCTTTTAGTCTAGTGGGTTAAGTGCGAAGTAATGGAATTACTGGGATGTTTGGAGTATTTCTTCTTATTTTTTAGAAGAGTTCATATTGCTTTTCAGATAGGTTGAACTAGCTGACACTCCATCTAACAGTTGGATATGGATTCCTTTTCCTTTCCCCAACATTCATACCAACAATGATTGCTTTTGTTCTTTTTTATGTAATATTGTTGTTTTGATTTGCATTTCCCTCATGATTAGTGATGAGGAGTACCTTTTTCGTATACCTATTTTCCATCTGTATATCGTGTTTAAGACAGTGTCTCTTCTTCCCATTTTTAGATGTTATTCATTGTTGTTGTTGCTAAGGTTTACAAGTTATCTATGTATCTTGGATATTAACTGTCAAATGACTGATGGGAAAATATTTTCTTCCAATATGTGGGTCTTTTTATTCTAGTGATCATTCCTTTTTTTTTCTTTTTGGGTCACACCCGGCAATGCACTGCACAGGGGTTACTTCTGGCTCTGCACTCAGGAATTACTGCTGGCGGTGCTCAGGGAACCATATGGGATGCTGGGAATTGAACCTGGGTCAGCCACGTGCAAGGCAAACACCCTACCTGCTGTGCCATTGCTCCAGCCCCTCGTTGACTTCACTTTTATCTGTTTTCTCAGTACAGCTCCCTTTTCTGTACAATAAACTTACTTTCAGTCTTCCGAGTTTTGTTTGCAAATCTTCCATACAATTCTCGAGAACCCACCAACACAGGAAAATCCTCTTTTGCTCTAACAAAATCTATCTCCAATGAATATCATGGGCATTTTTATAGGAACTCCATTGCATCTGAATAATGTTTTGGGAAATATGACCATTTTGACAATATTAATCCTTCTGACCCCTGAACATGTTTCTATTTCCTTGTATCTTATTCTATTTCTTTTAGTATTGACATAACTTTCATAAGGTTTTTCACCTCTTTTTTATGATGTAGGAGTACTGCTATTTGTTCAGCCACTGATTAAACTGATTGAATTTGGCATGAACTCCACATTACTTTGTTTTCTTTTTAAAACTGTATCACCGTGAGATAGAGTTACAAAGCTTTCATGTTTGAGATTCAGCCATATAATGATGGAATACCCATCCCTCCACCAGTGCACATTTTCCACCACCCAATGTCCCCAGTATCCCTCACCACCACCACATCCCAGATCTCACCCTGCCTCTATGGCAGACAATTTCCCCAATAATCTCTCTCTAATTTGGGGGATTATGTTTTGCTCGAATTTTCCCACAACCAATCAAGCCTACCTGCCAGGTGCAGATGCTAGATAATTTATTTTCAGTTGCTCATTTTGAATATCATGAGAGCATCCATGGCCGTGATTATAAATGTAAATTTCTAGATTGTAAATGATTGGGTTCCAAAGACATCTTTGTATGGCACTAATCTATTTTGGGATTCAATTGGGAGTCTCTGGGCCAGGGCTATTGGTGCGCTAAAATGGTGCCTGGAGATGAATTGTGAGCATGACAGCCAGTCTGCTGAGAGGATGGGGACCCAGGGAGGGACAGCCCTAGTCCTCGGTCACCATGCATGCTGGAGATTTAGTCCTGGAACCCACATACCTGGGCCTTACTTGTGGAGTTCTTGGTAACCAGGATTCCATCTGGAGTATGGGGAGACTGCACCTGCTCCATCTGGGGTGCCCTGATGACATTGGCTTGGTATGGGGCCCAGAGAGATCTCGAGTGCTGTGGTGTCTTACAGTATTGCTGCTATCTCTCTAGGTCAGGGCTGTTGGTGCGCTAAGATGGCACCCGGAGGCAAATTGTGAGAGTGACAGCCAGTCTTCTGGGCTGGCGGGGACCCAGGGAGGGACAGCCCAGGTCCTCTTCTGCCATGCGACCTGGAGATTTAGTTCTGGAACCTGCATGCCCATCCTTGCTTGTGGAAGCTCTTGGTCACCGAGATTCCATCTGGAGTAGGCAGGGAGACTGCACCTGCTTCATCTGGGTCACCCTGGTGAAATTGGCTCGGTATGGGGTCCGGAAAGATCTCCGGCACTGTGGTGTCTTCCAGGACTTGCTGCTGTGTCTCTGGGTCAGGGCTGTTGGTGCTCTAAGATCCACATTATAAATTTTTCAGCAGATTTTAACTTGGTGGGGTCCATCCTGAGATGGTGGAGTCAGGGTGGGGATGTGGCAGCAATTTTGGACTGTGGAAGCAAGTGGCTGCTAGGGGCCCTCCTTGGGCGGGCACAGGCCAATTCATTCCCCCTCAAATTTACCCAAGTCTGTTCAGCTATGCATGGGTCCGAGCTTAACTGTGGCTTTTGATCTCTTTTGAGATTTATTTAGGGGTCTCTGAAGCAAGTTCGGTAGTAGAGTATACAGGGTGGCACTGGGTTTGGTTCGTGGGGTGACTGCCAGTTCTTCCAGTGTATTGGGAAGTGGGGAGAGGTAGCCCACCCCAACTCTGAGAAAGCTTGGAGATTTCAGTCACAAAACCCGCATAGCAGAATTTTCAACAGATTATATCTTGGTGAGGTCTGTCCTGAGACAGTGGAGTCAGACCAGGTGTATGATGGCGATTTTGCATTGTGGAAGCAAGTGGCTGCTCGGTGCTCTGCTTGGGCGGGCCACCAGGCCAACCTGCTCCATTCCAATTTACCTGAGTCTTTTCAGTCATGCACGGGTCAGAACTTAACTGAGGCTTTTGATCTCTTTCAATTTATCTATGGGTCTCTGAAATAAGGACAATAAATGAGCTTGTATAGCTGAGCCGGAGGTGGTTTGTGGTTATGACTCCCACATACCTAGCTTTTGGCCATTTAATTTCTTGGTAAACTTGGTCCCAAGTTGTTGGGGTCTGTCCAAAGGCACAGAGGCAATTTTGGGGTATCTGGAAACCTGAAGGTACCATCAGGATGCTGATACACTAGCCTGAAGGTACAGGTCGATCTGTTGGTGGCACCATACCCCATCACCCCTTTTGTTAAGTAGATTCCCAGGTACTTGATTTTTGAGGCACAGTTGTTATTGGGATTTAAAAAATTCTCCCTTTTCTGCTTTGAATCTTTCCTTCTTACTGCACAAATGTATTGTTTCTAGGAGTTTTTTGGTATAGTCCTTACAGTTTTCTAAGTATAGTATCAAGTCATCATCTGCAAATAGTGATAATTTGACTTCTTTCCCAGTTGGATACCCTTATACCTTTTTTCTTGCCTATTTTTATGGTAATTACTTTCAATACTATATTAAGCTATCTAATTTACCAAAGAGGCACACAGCACGTATGGAAACAACCACAGTATGACTGTCACAATGCACAGTGGTACCTATGTGCCGGTCTAGAGCAGGCTTGAGCAGCAACCAGGTAAGTGCACTCAGGCATACACAGTGGTTGCTTCATTATGAGGGTCTATATGGTGACTCATGAGTGTCCAGTAGCCAGTAGACGGCCAAGGTGGTGGGGACCAGAGTGGCAGCTGGTGAATCCAAGCTATGACAGATTTAACAGGAGATTGATCACAGACACCAGCTGGTCTTAGAGCGTTCACTTGGGAAAGGCTTCATCTGTCTGACTGTGTGCCTGCAGAATACACAGCAGACCAGGGAGAAGACCAAAAACCACTGTTGCAACTGCCTCTGGAAGGTACAGATCTAATCTAAGCAGCAACTAGGTATGTGTCTTCACCAAGCACCAGCGGAAGCTACGACTGGTGGGTGTTTAAGTCAGTATTATTACAGCAACAGTTGGTCTGCTGAGGAAGATGGAGGTGGGTAGGGTAGACAGAGGTAGTCAGGCAATGGGAACTCCTTGCAAACTCTGCTTTAGGAAGGTTTTTTTTTTATTGAATGTCGAAAGTTACAAAGCTTTCAGGCTTAAGTCTCAGTTACACAATGCTCAAACACCCATCCCTTCACCAGTGCATATATTCCACCACAAGAACCACAGAACCACAGTAAACCTCTTCCCCCACCCCTCCACCACCCCAGCCTCCAACCCCACCTGTGTAGCTGATAAATTTCACTTTACTTTCTCTTTACTTTGATTACATTCAATATTTCAACAAAAAACTTACTATTATTGTTTGGAGTTCCCCCCCCACCCAAAGTCAGACCTGCTGGAAAGGAAGCATTTGATAATTTGTTTTCCGTTGCTGAAAATGAAGAGACTATCATGTTGAGTGAAGTGAGTCAGAAAGAAAGAGACAGACATACAAAGATTGCACTCATATGGGGAATATAATGTAGCAGAGAGGTACTAGCTAGCAATGATGCAACTTCTGGCAGAAATTTCTCTGGACTTAGTTACTAAAATACTAAAATACAGAAATCCAAAACCACATGGCCGCTATTGTGGCCACACAACCTCATATCTCTTCATTCTTAGGAAGGTTTTTTAACTGTTGTATTGAATCACTGTGAGAGAGACGCTAACAAAGCTGTTCATCATTGGATTTCAGTCAAACAGTATTCCAACACCCATCCTTCCACCAGTGTACATTTCCCAGCACCAGTGTCCCCAGGTTACCTCCCATCACCTCCACCCCCTACCCCCTGCCTGCCTCTATGGTAGGTGCTTTGGGAAGTTTACAGTATGTTTTCTGCCTGTAGGTATATGGCTATTGCTTGTTAGCAGTCAGATGTGGATTGACTGGGCTTGGGCTACTTTTCTGCCAGGAACAAGTAATCTTGATAAATTCTCTCTCAGACTCCAGTAAGCTCAGCTGCTTACTAGGGGTAGATGGAGTTTTCCTCAAGAATTTGGTCTTCAGGGACTATTACTATGGAGCATGAGATCCAATACAGATCACACAGCTATTGCCAGCTAAATTGTTGTCCCATAGTGATGCTTCACTTTTCTATACAGTACTTTTCTCTCCGATTTTTTGGGTGCTGTTATTTTGGCCACTCGTTGCATAGGCTTATTTTTTTCTTTTAGGGTGACTTCTGTGTAGATTGATCCAAATTTTGGTATAGATATGCTATGGTCACAGGAGGAGGTAAACAGATTCTCTGTTTGGGGAGAAATCATGCCCTTTTGCCATTGAGTATTTTGGTAGCAAATTTGAGTGAAGTAGTTGTTATTTGGGTGGACAATTTAGGGTCTTCTATGTGTCTTATCACATTATTCACAAACAGTGATAGTTTTGCTGTTTTACCAATATGGATTACTTATATATATTATATATACATATATACCTATACATATGCGCACATATATATTAAACTTTTTTATTTATTTATATTTTTATTAGTGAATCACTGTGAGGGTACAGTTACAGATTTATACATTTTTGTGCTCATGTTTCCCCCATACAAAGTTCAATAACCCACCCCTTCACCAGTGCCCATTCTCCACCACCAGTAAACCCAGCATCCCTCCCACCCTCCCCAGTCCCGTCTCCCCCCACCCCAAACTGCCACTATGGCAGGGTATTCCCTTTTGTTCTCTCTCTCTGATTAGGTGTTGTGGTTTGCAATTAAGGTGTTGAGTGGCCATTGTGTTCAGTCTCTAGTCTAGATTCGGCACGCGTCACCCTTCCCCCGCATGACCTCCGACCACATTTTACTTGGTGTTCCCTTCTCTGAGTTGCCCAGAATGAGAGACCAGCCTCCAAGCCATGGAGACAACCTCCTGGTACTTATTTCTACTATTCTTGGGTGTTAGACTCCTATTCTATTATTCTATATTCCACAGATGAGCGCAATCTTTCTATGTCTCTCTCTCTTTCTGACTCATTTCACTTAGCATGATACTTTCCATGCTGATCCACTTATATGCAAACTTCATGACCTCATTTTTTCTAGCAGCTGTGTAGTATTCCATTGTATAGATGTACCAAAGTTTCTTCAGCCAGTCATCTGTTCTAGGGCACTCGGGTGTTTTCCAGATTCTGGCTATTGTAAACAGTGCTGCGATGAACATATAAGTGCACACATATATATTAAACTTAATTGCTCTTGCCAGGACTGTTTTAAATTTAAACACTGTGTTTCACAAGGTTTCTCACAATAAAGTTATTTCAGGCATTTAATGTTTTAACACAAGTGTGATCTTCCCTACACCAATGTCCCCCAATTCCCACTCACCACCCAAGCTTACCCCCTTAGCAGGCACAGCCAAATTTAGTTCATATTGCCTGTTACAACAAAATGGCAAATGGAACTATCAGAAAATACATCAATAAAAGAGAATGTGATAATTGCTATATCTCACAATGGTGCCACTAAAGTATTTGTCTGAGGATTTACTGAGTTGTTTGGTGCTATTTGAACCTTCTATGTCGAATATTTTGTTCATGACTCATGGTGGGATTCTGTACAACTTTCCCATCAAATTTTCAGTGCTCTTACTGGGTTGTTAGTATTATGAAATTTGTAGGTGTCACATGGCTGCCTACATGGCCATGTGCTCCAGGAGATAAGGAAGTGGGATGATTTTCTTGGCAGATTGATGAGTGAGGTTAAGTTGTGGAACTGAGCCATCTTATGTGGGAAGATGTCAGGTGTGAGTGGGGACTGCTGAGCCATCCACCATTCCTAGAAGGCCCCAGAGATAGGCCTGAAGATCAGTCTATCTGTGACTGTTCAGTGACTTTGCATTTTTTCCCTGGGACTTTTTCAAAACATGAATGACAGTAGGAAAGAGGAAGTCCATTTTTTGTTCCAGGCCATTTTCACTGTATATTATTTTATTATTTTTGAGGTACACACATTATATCTAAAGAAGTCTCTCTTGTTTTTATTAAGGCCCTTTGGTGTACAAGTTATTCATAATTGAGTTTTAAGCATGCGATGTTTCAACATCAATCCCACCATTAGTGTAAATTTCCCTCCACTAGTGTCCCCAGGTACCCTCCTACCTGCAGCCTGCCTCCTTGACAGGCACGTTTCTAAATGTGGGTGTTGTAGTCTGGATTTTATAGGCATCACAGAATTCATAGGGATATTTTTGATTACTATTTTGATTGTTTTGAACTTTCTGGTTATTCTTGGTTCAGTGTTTAAATGTTTTGTGAGCTCAAGAACTTGTCAATTTCTTTTAGACCAACTGTTTCAATATGAATGTCATAGTAATCTATGAGCCTTTGTATACCTACAGTATCTACAGTTGAAAATTTGCTTCTTTTATTTCTGATTGTTTTTATTAGGGTTTTTTTCTTTTATCTTGATGAGCCTAGCAGGTGGTTTTATCAATTTTATTCTTTCAAAGAACCATCTCTTGGATTCATTGGTCTTTTGTATCATTTCCTGGTTTCTGTTTAACTTCTGTTCAAATTTTCATTATTTATTTCTGCTGACATTAGATTCTACTTTAAACTCCTTTTCTAGTTTCTTCAGCTGCAAGGTTAGAAGGTTACTTTTCTTATTTACTGATACAGGCGTGTATTGCAATGAACTTTCCTCTTACTACTGCTTTTGTTGTGTCTCATATAATCTCTTGTCTTTGTTTTTCAGGTAACTTTTTCATAGAGGTCTCTTCAGAGGTTCTAATGTGGGATTTAGGAATCATTTCCAGTGATGTTCAGCCTCATGGGAGAGGTAGGACATTTTGGTACCCAGTCCCAGCAATGTGGTGCTGCGTGAGCCTTGCCTTACAAAGTACCACCAGGACCACACGAAATAGTGTCATAGCAGGTCAGGAGAGAGAAGGTTTGGGAAGTCCCATGTGGTATCAGAGATCAATAATGGCATACATTCCATTCCTATGAGCTATTTCCCTGACTCATACAACTTTTATATCTTCTCTAATTTCTCCATTTACTCAGTTATTTAGAAGAATGATATTCTGTCTCTGCATGTTTGAATTTCCCCATTTTCCTTGTATTTTTTAGTTCTAGCTTCATACCATTGTGATTAGAAAAGATACTTGATACAATTCCAGTCTTCACATGTTTATTAAGATTACTTTTGCGTGCCTATGTATGATCTTTTCTTGAGAATGTTCCATGTGCGCTTCATAACATGTATTGATTTCTTTGGAGATGGAAAGAATATCTTTATATATTTTAAGGCCATCATATTAATTACTTCATTTATTATTATTATTTCCTTGTTTGTTTTTTGTTCGGATTCTCTGTCCATTGCTGTGAGTAGTTTATTGAGCTCCCTTACTATTATTTATTATGTGACTGCAAATGTATCCCATTACATTTACTAATTGTTTAGTATATTTAAGTGCTTCCATATTGGGTGCATAGATAGATGACCATTATATATATAACCATATTATTCATATTGATTAGTTATATATAAACTGATGGCCATTATAGCTTCTCTATTGATCATTGCATAATATTCACATTTGTTTTATTCCTTCTTTATCTGAAATTCTCTTTTACCAGATATGAGAATAGCAACCTACTACCCTTTATCTGAAATATGGCTTAGAAAACCTTATTATAGCCTTTCACTCCGAGCTTATGGATGTTTATATCTGATGTGAAACTCCTGTATGCATAATATCCGTGGATCTTGCTCATTTATCCATCCTTGTTATTCTTTCTTGTTATTGCTGAGTTTGGATCATTGATATTAGGGCTATTACTGATACATAATGTTTACTTACTGCCATTCTATCTTTTGTTTTCTGGTTGGGTTATTTTCTTGTTCTCTCTCTGCTCCATTTGTTTCTGTATACCCTTTCATGTTAATAGTTTTCCCTGGTTTTTGTCTCCATTTCTTCATGTTCCTTTGTAAATGTCTTTCTAATAGTTTTTGTTATGTAATTACCACAAAGGCTGTACAAACATTTTCTATCTAAAGAAATCTTTTTTTGTAGTGCTAGCTAGTATCAATTCTTTGTCTTTCAAATATTCAAATAGTGATGTGATTTTTTTCTGTTTTCCCTCTAATTTTTTGTTGCCTCATATCACGGATGTTCATGTTTCCATTTCTTTGTTATTATTTGTCACTTTACTCAAGCTTTGGTGTTCTTTAGTTTCTTCTCTCTAGAAGAACTTCTGGCAGCATGTCTAATAGACCTTATAGAGATGAACTTTAAACTTGGGGTAGGTAGCTTTATTTATCCATATTTGAATGCTAATTTTGCACAATAAAATAATTTTCCAGAGAATTTGTGGTTAGTAGTTGTTAGGTCTTTTAGTAATGTAACTTTCATTTCACATACTCCTAGTCTGTATTGTTTCTTTCTTTTTTTTACTTTTTGGGTCACACCCGGCGATGCACAGGGGTTACTCCTGGCTCATGCACTCAGGAATTACTCCTGGTGGTGCTTAGGGGACCATATCGGATGCTAGAAATCAAACCCGGGTTGGCCGCGTGCAAGACAAACGCAGTACCCGCTGTGCTATCACTCCAGCCCCTGTATTGTTTCTTTTGAGAAGTCTCATGGAAAAACCTGATATAGATGCTTTCATACATTACTTTCTCTCCCCCCCCTTTTTTTTACTTTTTGGGTTACACCTGGCAATGCACAGGGGTTACTCCTGGCTATGCACTCAGGAATTACTCCTGGCGGTGCTCAGGGGATCATATGGGATGCTGGGAATCGAACCCGGGTCAGCCTCGTGCAAGGCAAACGCCCTACCCTCTGTACTATCGCTCCAGCCCCACTTTCTCTTTCTTTCACAGTCTTCAAAATTCTTTTCCTTTGTACTTCCTTCCTATTATTATTGTTGTTGTTATTTTGGCTTTGGGGCCATACTAATGGCAATGCTCAGGAGTTATTCTTGGCTCTGCACACAGGAATTACTTCTGCTGGTGTTCAGGGAACTATATGTGATGAGGGGATTAAACCCTGGTTACCCGCATGTAAGGCAAATGCCCTACCTGCTGTACTATAGCTCCGGCCCCCATAACTTTCTTTAGGTTGAGAAGTTATCTGCTATTATTTTATTGAATGTGGTCTCTTTTCCCTTTTCTCTCTTCAATTTCCTGGGTACCTATTATTTTAATATTTACTCTTCTATTAATGGTGTCTGACAATTCTCCTGGAGTGTCATTTTTACCTACATCTTGTGTCTCCGCTTCCATTTGAGTCATTGCTAAGATTTTGTCTTCAATTTTTTATACTCTTTTTCCTTTGACCTGAATATACTTGTTATCCTTTCTGTGTTAGATTGAATTTCATTCCGTGTGATATTTATACACAGTATCTGTTCAGAATTTTTAAATATCTACAATCTCTTTGATGAAGAATATGTGCTTTTTTAGTTCTTTCATGACAGTTTGGATCTATTTCTATGTGTTTTAATTGAGATGCTCTAACTCCATTAAACTTTGTTACGATGGTTTTGTTCTTTGTCTATCACATTCTCCAATTATGTATCGTTATGTTTGCCCTCTTGAGTCTTCGTTTTCTTTAAGGTTTTCTATTTTATATTTACAATGGCTGCTGGCTGAATTTTCCTGCTTACATATCTGATTGACCTTTTCCTGCAGGTGGTGCTGTGGTTTTTGTATTGAAATTGTCCTTTATTTATACGACCATGAACGGGAGGGACAGGGCGATCAAAAATTGACCATGGACACGTATTTTTAGTGAGGAGGTTCAGAGGGGGGATAATCCAGAATGTGAATTCCATACTTCCCCTTACCTCGATTGCCACTCCTAACCTTGTCTATGCCGCAGTCTATATTACAATTCTCTGCTTCTCCAACCACCATCAGATCTCTGACCTATGGAGGACCTGGGAGAGAGGACTCTGCCAGTAAATATTTCTGGTGACTTAAAATATCAGGACACTGTTTTTTCTCCTAGAGCTCAGCAGCTGCCAGAATTTCAGTCTCTCACCCACGTCTTGAAGTTCACTGATGTTATGGACTATAATGTTCATATTCTCTGTTTTCCCCAGTAGGGTATGGTCTGCCAATGGCAATAGAAGCTGGTATGTGCCAAACCACAAACTTTCTTTCCATTGACCCCTATTCATGCATTGAAATCACGAACTTTCAGGTGTATGAATGCATGTGTCTCAGTCAAACCACACTGAGCTGGTGAGATTTTCCTGTGATTTGTAGTTGATTTCTAGTTGTGCTATAATGGGTAATGTTTCTTGCTGCTGTCAATACTACCATTTTGACAAAAATCCCACTAAGTTCTTCAAGTTCATGTCTCACCAGCTTATATTTTTCATTTTACTCTAACTGGCTTCAGAAATGACCAAACTATTCACAGTCCCTAGAATGTGGCATGCTATTTTAAGCCTCCAAGCTACTGTCTATGTTGCTTTTTCTTTGTAGATTCGTGTACCCATCTTTGGTTACTACTTTCAAAATTCAGTTCAAATGTATCTTTCTGGTGCAAAGAAATCAACTGTGTTCCTCCTGTTAGACCACTCCCACTCGAAACCCACTTCTTTTTAAGGCAACGTGGCTAAGCTATTATATTTATGTGTGTACTTGTCCATTTCTATTTACCAGACTGAACTCTTCTCCATTATGCTATGTGGGGGGCCGTTCAGCAGGGAACATGACAAAATCTCAACCATCATTGCTAAACAGGGAAACAGACAATAAATACAAGCTATAAACCATGATTTGCCCTGTTATGAATATGAGCAGAATACGATGCCGGTGGAGAGGAAAAGTCTTCTCTGAAAAAAATGACATTTATGCTTAAATTGAAAGGTTGTGTAGGAGTAAACTTTATTTACATCCTTTAAGCCAAAGCTTAGCCCAAGGCCTGGGCACTTAGAATTCTTTAAATATTTGCAGAATGAATGTTTTGCCTCTCTCACAAATTTCTTGTGAGAATCAGATGTAATAACATTTGCAAAAGGTTTTTTGGAGGGTATAAAGTATAACAATTACCACAGACTGTATCTTGAAGGGATAAAAAGCAGAATCCACCCATTTTTGGAGAGAGCCTCAGAAAACATCTTCAAGCCCACAAGTTTTGCCATAGCTGAGTGTATACAGGATTCAGTCTGCTCCCCAAACATAATTTTCCCATTCTGTTTGGATCATCAACAGGGACTTTAATAAGATGCAGGAGGGAGTAGACACATGGTCTGTGTGGGTGTAGACTTGGATGGAGTCCTATAGCAGGAAGACAGCCAACTCTAGTGCGTTTACTTGAAGATCAAACTGGATGGTTTTCAAGGGAGGAGACTAAGAAGAGTGGGAAGTGAGGAAAATGATTAAGAAGAGTGATGTTAACTCTTTGCTCAATTCTCAGTATGCTCCAATTCAGCATCTAAGTGTCTGGATCTTTTTCCTTTGTACATTTCTCTAAGTTATGGTTCTCCCAATATTTCTTCCTATCACAAAGAGCTGAAGAGAGTTCATATATATTTAGTGCTACTATAAGAAAGTCCCTGTGGTATATGTTTTTTAAAACATGTACATGTTTTTTAATATATAATGTACAAATTTCAAAAATATACTATATAGATTATTCTTCTCCCCCACTGTCACTTTATAATGATAGGATTATCTTGAAAAAATGCATTTTCTCTCTGCATCTAGTCTTCTCTTAGTCTGTGTAGGATTCAATAATGCTTGTAAATGTTCATCCCAGATTCAGTGCTTGCTACATTGGATCTCAATAAATGTATTGAGTATTGATCTCAATAGATAAGAATTGTGATGGCAGCTATTATTTGTTGACTGAATCCTTGATTAAGTCAAGATCAGTGTCAAGACATACTTCCACACACAGGTTTCTTTGTTTTTCCTTATACTCTAATTGCTTGTGGCCATAGGAATGATTATATATGAGTAGGCTATCTTAGTCACTCCTAGTGCAGCAATCATGAAATTGTGATGCATAACTGAGTAAAGTGAAACTATAATGTATATCATTTAAGATACTTATTAGTGATAGAATGAATAAGTTACGTATTCAATAGACTTCATGATTACTGGCTAGGTGCAAAATTCTCAAAATCTAAGAATAAATAAGACAATCTAGGGCCTGGTTAAACTGTTGCTTCTCAAGAACTAAAGTTGGAGACTTTTTCATATATTACAGAGAACTATAGCTTTAGCTACTAAAATCTCAATTTTGGGGGAATAGTGAGAGGTATAAATAGGCAAATATAAATGGTAACTGTTGCTTATTAGTCTTTTTATTTCAGTGCATAATGAATGCTGTCATCCAAGGCTGACACTGGCCTTGGCTCTATTCAGGAAATACAAATAGAAACTGTCCAAATATGTTGATTCTAGGGAGTGGCACTAAAGAATGGAAAAGAAAACTTGCATAACATCACAAATTCTTTCATTTGCCTCATTTTGTTACTGTGTGCACATATTTTGAACTTACTTTGATAAAATTTGCAGTAAAATTAATACAATATGACACTGATTTCAAAAAATGAGAGCTAACCCTTTATATTTTTCATTGTGACCAACCTTTTGACATAAGATTTGGGATGAAAATACTTGAGAAAGGGGTCATAGTCTGGGAAAAAATATGTTTTGTCAAATTGCTTCACTAGATATTTTATTTAAGCTAAAGAGCTTTCTGTTCATTTATATTTTTCTTAAGGCCTAAATATTTTCATGTCAAAATATCTGAGGAAAACTAACCTAATTAAACTAACTCTATTTAGTTTAACAGAGTTTAAACTAACTCTATTTTTGATACTTTATGTTCTTGCTAATCTTTTGATTAAAATTAGTACTAGACAAGAAATCATAATGACTGGTCGAGTTCTAAACTTTCGGACACGCACAGTCTAAGTATCAGAAGAAGTAACACCCTGAACCCACTGAGCAATTTGTAGGAGGTTCCCCATAATTAAAAGCTAAAATAAAAATAGAAACTAAAAAACATACTGCCATCTTGTATGCGAGTTGTATTCTTACTTGTCCTTGCTTCCCCTTTTATGAGTTGAAAGGAACTAGAAATTTTCTTTCTTTCCCCAGATCTCACGCCCATCTGAACACGAGGAGGATGTAGATTATGTAAGTGATTTTCAAATGGAATTTTGTAGGAGCCTAGAGTTCTAAGCAGAGGCTTCACTGGACTTTATGAGGATAAATAGGAAATAGAATTGATAGAGAACTAACAGTACCACAGTTTCTTTCACCCAGAGTAGATAAATCCTGATTCTGTTTTTTGTTATTGATTGCTATTTCTAATAAGATTTCTATTGAAAAGGTTTTTTTGTAAAAAAAAATTATTTATTTATTTGCTAAATCACTGTGAGATGCATAGTTACAAAGCTTTCATGATCGAGTTTCAGTCACAATGTTCCAACACTCATCCCTCCACGAGTGTATATTTCCCACCACTAATGTCCCAAGTATCCCTCCCACCCCCAGTTTTTCTCCCTCTTTCTCTCTCTCTTCTGTAAAACATTTTAAAATCAATATTTTCATGATGCAATTCTGTGGTTTTAAGGAAATTTTTCAACTAGATCAATATCGAATACAGTAATGTATTTCTAAAGTGAAATAAATTTAAAAGTATTCTGGCCTCAATATCTCAAATAACACCAAAATAACCCTACAACAATCCAATGAGGTCCAAAGAAGGAAAGATCAAGGAAAATGGAACCCTTTTCTGAGTATTTACAGCTAGGGAACAAAAGAATCAGAACAGGATTCCAGGTTTTCAATGTTGTTTCTTCTTTTAGGGCAGTCCCAATGGTGTTCATGACTACTTCAGCATGAGCACGGTCTCAGGAACCAAACAGGGATCCCAGAAGGAAAGCATATAATCTAGCCCTTTGAGCTATATCTCTCAGGATCCTGATGTTCATTCTTACCTAGACGCTACTCCACATCATTGTTTAGAAAAAACATTCCTCTAACAGAACAACTAAGAGAAAAATCCTTCAGAAGTGATGTTTGACACAGTGGACATTGAAGGCCAAAATTCTTTGGCATTCTGAGATTTTTAGTGTGTTCAGTTCCTGGAGGCCACATTTTAAAAGTATCCAGGTAGAGTTGTTGTGGTGTTCTTTTTCTTTGTAATTCAAGAGAGAACTTGTCAAGGAAAATGATGCACTGATCACCTCTAGTGAAAGCACTCTACAAATAGGAATGACTAGGGGGGCTGCAGCGATAGCACAGAGGGTAGGGCGTTTGCCTTGCATGCAGCCGACCCGGGTTCGATCCCTGGCATCCCATATGGTCCCCCAAGCACTGCCAGGAGTAATTCCTGAGTGCAAAGCCAGGAGTAACCCCTGAGCATCGTTGAGTGTGACCCAAAAAGCAAAAAAAAATGACTAGAGTATACACAAATACCTTTTTGAATCCTTAAATTAAAACTTTAAATTAGATTTTTACATAGGGTAATGAGTGGAAGGAAACAGAGGTCACTGAGAACAGTATAAAACTAGGAACCCATAAAAATTTATATATGGACATAGAGCTGGGTCAGTGGAAAACTGGCTCAGTGGCAATTTGGGATAGACCTTGGAAGGTAGAATGGCATAATGAAATTAATAAACACCTAACTCAGATGTGAACTTCAATTCAAGCTTTTACTCTTCCACCAGAGAAACCGAGGGCAATATACTGAACTTCTCTGAGACTCAGCTTTCTTTTCTGTAAAACTGGAATAATACCTCATGAGGGACATTCAGAAGGGGTGAAGGAGGGGCTGGAGCAATAGCACAGTGGTTAGGGTGGTTCTCTTGCACTCGGCCGACAAGGATTCGATTCCCAGCATTCCATATGGTCCCCCGAGCACCGCCAGGAGTAATTCCTGAGTGCATGAGCCAGGAGTAAACCCTGTGCATCGCCGGGTGTGACCCAAAAAGCAAAAAAAAAGGGTGAAGGAGATAATTAAATGAAGTTCTACTACTTGCTATAGACAAGTTTAATGTTTTGGCATAGTATTTTTGAAACATGGACAACTCTTTTTAACTACTGTTCAGGTTTAATATTTGTTTTATAGGTTTGGTGTGGTTTTACATGAAATTCCAAGAATGTAAAACTGGCTAGAACATAGGGAATGACTTGCTACAAACACTTGGATTGACAATGCTGATGCATAATTGCTTCACGGCCAAATATCAGCCTTCATGTGGAAATTAAATTAAATGGCATATATCATAACGGATACGTAACAATTTTTACTCATCTTTCATTTCATTCCTGCCCCAAATTTTAGTCCTCTTTCTATCACATCTGGATATTTAAGCTGAAGAATCTAGCTCCTCACGTATGTGAATTACATAAATTATATTTATCTTTCTGTTTTAATAATTTGATTTGGAATACATCTTAGTTGCTAATACTATTATATTTTTTCACATTTCTCTGTAAAAATTTTACACACAGTGATTTGAAAATCACACTTCCATAACATCAAGACAGCTACACTATTCTAAGGAATATTGTGAGAGTATGTTAGATATTTTGAGAAAAATCAAAACATGAATTCAAGTTCTTTGAGGAAAAGGTTCCTCTATAATATGAAAAGATTGGTTTTTCTTGTAAAATAATCTAATTCAGCCTAAGATGTGTTTGGCTAATAAATACATAACAGTTAAAAATATAAGAAAGATGTTAACAGATCTAAGAGTTCACAAAATTTTTATTAATAGTGATTCATACTGATGGTTCTGAATACTTTAGGAGAGAAGAGATGGCAAATGATGTGTGGTTGCATGGAAGTGGTTAATAAAAGGAATTAATAATTCAATAGGTTGATCAATCTACTTAAAGTCAAATAAAGAAAAATCAAGAAGCATTTTGTGCATACCCAGCAATTGAGATGAATTGGTCACTTCCGGTTATCCTTATAAAGCAAGCTGTTGATCTCTCAGAAGTCAGAATGTCCTGACTTCAGATAACTGACAAAGCACTGGAAGGAAATATTCAAGCAATAGAGGCTGTTTCAGTGGGGCAATGACTAAACCTCTTAGACTACCTTAGTTTCTTTACTCTGATTTTATACCCTGAAATTATACCGTTGTTTTTCTGAATGGATTCCTGATTAAGAAAACATTGCAGAAAACAACAGTTCAGATTTTCATTTTGGTGCAATTATAAATTTAGAATGGCATAAGTCAGTTATTTGGATCTTGAGTAAGTTGATTCTCAAGGCTTAGGACCCACAGAGTTGAGTGACGAGAAACTGTGAGAACCAATCTCCTTTTCTCCCAATCCTCAAGGTCAAGTATGAGCAGCCATAAGACCTCATTCTCTTTCTTAAACTACTGTCTATAGCACATGCTTATGTTTCCACCATAGCCAAGCAAGCTTGACTTTACCCCCTAATTGGTTTCTAAAATTAAATCATAGAAATATCTCTACCAGAATGGTCTATTATTTATTCTATGGTGCTCAATAAATAATGAATATGACCAATGGGCTGCTAGCTACCTTGGCTGTTAAAAATTTTACAGTGATTTTCATTGTTAAAATGCTGAGATAACATTGCATATTGCTTTCATTTTTCTTTTCTTTTTCTTTATTTCTTTCTTTTTGGGTCACGCCCAGCAATGCTCAGGGGTTACTCCTGGCTCTGCACTCAGGAATTACTCATGACGGTGCTCGGGGGACCATATGGGGTGCGGGAATCGAACCTGTGTCTGCCACGTGCAAGGCAAATGCCCTACCGGCTGTACTATCACTCTAGCCCTTTTTCTTTTTTTAAAAAAATATTCTATTTTTATTAAGTTGTTCACAATAGTTTATTATATTCAATATTCCAACACCAATTCCATCACCATTACACCTTCCTATCACAATTATTTTGAATTTTTCTAACCACCACCCGACTGTCTTTTCTTAAATAAAAGGGACAATAGTTCTGATGTGTATTTTTCTTTTATTCTTTAAATTTTTTAACTTTATTTACACAAGGTCTACAAAGTTGTTCAAAATACAGTGGTTTTGAGCATCCAATGTTTTAACACCAATCTCACCACCAGTGTGAACTTCCCTCCAACTTGTCCCCAGTTTCCTATCCACCTCCAAGTCTACTCCCTTAGCAGGCACAAAGCAATTTATTTTATATTGTTTGTTACAACAAAATGATCAATGAAATTATCAAAAATCAGTTCATCAAATGAAACTGCTAAAATTGTTATATTTCACAATGGTGTTAAAAAAGTCATTGAGGATTTACTGAACTATTTATTTCTAGTTCATGCTTCTGTATTATTGTTTTGATTTATTTGGCCTAGTGGGCTTTTATGCTGCTTTCTCACCTAATTTGCTGGGCTGTCAGTATTGTAGAATTTGAAGGTGTCACGTGGCCACATAAGCAGCTGTGTGCTGCAGGATCCATAGACTTGAGACAATTCTTCAGCTTGGTGTCTCTTAACATTAGTCATGAATCTGTGAAGCTGGGCAGTTTATATGTCAGAGGTTGTGGGGTATATGTGCTGGTCCTGGGCCTTGGCTGGGAGGGGACTTGGTGCATTCCCCTCCCAAGATTGGTTTGCCTCAGGACTTGATCAGCTTGGCATTTCTTCTGAGGTTATTTGTGAAGCTGGATAATTTGTAATTTTTCTTTATTTCTTAAAAATTAAATAACTGGTTGTTAATGACTGCCTGTACAAAACAAATCAAGAAAGCTTCCAAAGGGGCTGAGCTGTTGGTATCTATGGTGGCAGATCTGGAAGACATGCTAATGATGAAATGGGTGGGACCCAGAGTGCAAAGTGAATTAAAAATCAGGAATTATCTAGAAATTTCTTTGAAACTACCTTAGAAATCAAGAGAAAGTAGAGGTTTACTTTGCAGAACCAGTCACATGTACGACTATTCCTTGCCAGGATTTTCTTCTACAATTTTCAGATTATGGCAAAAAGTCAGGCTACAATACTGTGAAGACACGTTTCCAGCAACACATTAAACTATTCTTTGAGTACGCTGATTGGAATCTGGTTTCTTTTCATGCCCCAAGCTGGAGATAAAGCAATGCTATCCTCCTCCAACTCAATGTACATATTGTTGAAGAACAAGAGGGAACACAGGACCTTCCTTACATTCACACAGTGTAGCACTGTAGCACTGACGTCTTGTTGTTCATCAATTTGCTCGAGCAGGCACCAGTAACGTCTCCATTGTGAGACTTGTTGTTACTGTTTCTGGCATATCTAATATGCCACGGGGAGCTTGCCAGGCTCTGCCATGCGGGCCGGATACTCTCGTTAGCTTGCCGGGCTCTCCGAGAGGGACAGAGGAATCAAACCTGGGTCGGCCGCATACAAGGTAAATGCCCTACCCGCTGTGCTATCGCTCCAGTGAAAGAGAAAAAAGCACCCTGTTTTCATTTGAAAAACTGTATTTTTTAGCTGAGGAACTTTATGAAACATGTGAGAAGTACAGAATCATTCCAAACTGTCTGAACAGACGTTTTTCATGGCAAGATCACATTACCTTCCCTTGAAAGGCAAGTTCATAATTACTACCAAGTCATATGTCAGATTCGGTTATAATTTTTTAATGAGTGGGTGGGTACACCAGGTGGTACTCATGAATTATTCCTAATTCTGTGCTCAGGGATTACTCTCTCCCAGCAGTTCTCAGGGGACCATATGTGGTTCCTGGGGTCAAAACTCTGTTTAGCTGCATGTAGTCAAGTGACTTAACCTTTATATGATCTTTCCAAACCATCACTGTTTATTGTAAACTAATCTGGGCCAGACACTGCACTCCTGGTTTTTGAATGGAGGGTGGTGTCTCAGAGGCAGTGCTTAGGAGGTCTGGAGGCCCCACCAGCCATTCTAAGCCAACCAGTCTACAGATAAATTTGTGATGCTGGGGATACGTGGGAAATTTCAGTAGTGCTAGAGGCTTTCAGGACCACACCCTATGGTGATGGGGTTATCTAGGCCCTCACTATGGAGGTGAGGCTTGGGACCATCATGTGGTGCCAGGGATCAAACCTGAAGCACCTAGCGTGCACCCTAACTACTATCTCTGCCCACTGCACTATTAATTTTATATAGTTTATCATGTCATGTCAACTCCACCAATCAGGTACAATTATTACCCCCATTTTATAGATGGAGAAGTGTTGAACTACTGAAATCAGGTAACTTCCCAAATCCAAACAGCTAGCAAGCGGTGGAACTAGAATTCAAATCCAATAATAACTTCCAAAAAATTATTACCATATTAATCTCAAAATCTTATGTTTATAAATCATTGAGTAAATTTCTCCATACATAATTTATGGGATTGATCCAAGAGAGAGTAAAGCAGATAAGGTACTTGCCTTGCACACAGCCTACGATGGTTCATCCCAGGAGCTACATATGGTCCTCCAAGCTCTGTCAGGGGTAATCTCTGAGCACACAGTAAGGAGTAAATCCTGGACACACCCCTAAAAAGCCCAATAGAATAAAATTCTACATTTTTAAATGACTATGTGTTCAAGAAATAATGATGCAGCATGATCCAAAACAGTAGTAACTCTATCTGTGAGATAAGAAGTGCTCAAAATTCTAGAACTTCAAACTGATTAAATGAGGAAATATGCATTTAGTCTTTTTCTTTTGCAGTTTTCCCAGCTCCATTTATTTGAATGACTGACTGATTGAGATTATGTGGCTTACAATATTGTTAATATTGGTTTTCTTGCACATAATTTCAACACCACACCCTTCACCAGGGTATCCGCCTTCCTCTCCCAAGAACCTCATTTAGTCTTTTTCACAAGGCTATTTCTTCTCATATTTTTTCCAATGAAGAAACATGTAGTAACTAATACAATTTAGCTGAAACCTGCATTACAATTATACTTTCCATAAAGTATATATTTTTTGTCTGAACCACATTCAGCTGTGCTCAGGGCTCCTTGGTCTGCACTCAGGAATTACTCTTGGAGGATTATTTGTGGGTCCAGAGATAGAACCTAGTTCAGTCACATGCAAGGCAAGAGCCTTAACTTTTATACTGTCTCTCTAACTCCATTTTATTCTTTTGGAAGAGAAGAATCTGCAAAGGATGGGTCTGTTGGCTTTTCACCTCAAGTGTAATAATTTGAGCTATATGCAAGTGGATTTACTTTCACAACTGAACATCCAAAAAGTTTGCCTTCTTTTGTGTAGACTGAACTCTATCAGATTTTATATCAGTGTGACGTGTGCTAGAAATTATCTAGTGAGTCATGTAATGTGTGAAAGAATTCATGTGTCAGATGCTAGGTCTTTCATTAGGGCTATTGAAAAGTTTCTTCAATCATTCTAGTCTCACATGTGAAACTTAATTGTGTATGACTTAAGGCATTGCCATAATAATAAAATATTATTGATCCTAATTTTTGTCTCTGTAATTTTCCATGGAAAATATGAAATACTCTTCAATTTATTCTTAATATGTCTGAAGTCAGGCTCTCAATGAAGGAATTAGATGGATAAGTACAAATTTGAATCCAATATGAGTGAAGTTGAAAAGTAATTTCCATGCTTGTTCAGGATTGCACTCATCAGAGAATCAACTAAGCTATATACATAGATATTCTACGTGTAAAAAATAATGTATTAGGGTCACAACGATCTTGGCACTGCATGTGTCCCCATGAGCACCACCACAGGTGGGAGAGCAGAATCAGTTTGGGTTCCTGAGCACAGAGCCATAAGTTTCCCCTGAGCCCCATCAGGTGTGTCCTGGAAAAAAATTAAGATATGGTTTACACAGTAAAATTTGAGAATTTTAGTGATATCTTATTCTGCAGCTTTTGAACAAATATATTGTCATATAACCACCACTACAATCAAAATATAGAACTCTGTTCCTTTATTGTCCCCAATTCATTTATGACCCTTGGTTCATACTTTCACCACACCCCTACTTCCTTGCAAATACTAATATATTCTATGTCCCTAAAGATTTACCTTTTCAAGAATACCATGAAATAGGGAATTACAATATGTATCTTTTAATACTAGATTTATTTACTTAGTATAATAAATTTAAATCTAAGAGTTGCTCATGTTACTGCATGTCTTAGTTCATACATTTCAAAGTAGTATTTTTTAGTAAAAATGTGCTGGATATTTTTATCATTTCTCTGGTTGAAGAACATTTGGTAGTTTACAGTTTTAAGCCATTATAATAAATTCACTAAAAAATTGTGTATAGAGAAAAAACTTGTGTTATCAATCATTATGCCACACAGTACCTAAGAATTGTTGACCAGAATATCTTCAGGGTCTTAATAACATTAGTAGCTAAAACTACTATTGAAAGTTTATTCTATCCTATCCTAGACCCCCTTCTGTGTACTATGTATATTAAATCATATATACTCTAAATATCAAAACTTTGTAAATAAGATACTATTATGTTACACATTAGAAAAATGCAGTACAGAGGAACTAAGGACCCCAAGTCCCCAAAATTAACAGGTAGTGTGTAACAGGGTTGAAAAAACCTAATACCATCCTCTCTTAAGCACTAACCTATGTTAATGGAAATGCTTATTTTAATTTTTCTGTGAGATTGTTCACTTCACTTTGAGGACCATCTTTCTTAGAAAGTTGTGCTTTCAGGAACTGGACTGATAGCAAGAAGAGCTAGAATTCATCTTTTGACCCAAGTTTGATCACCATCACTGTGCATCACCCCCAGCACACTGTTTGTGGTCCTGAGTGACTCTTAGAACCTGCCTCAGCACCTATGAAAAAGTTGGCCCTACACTTTCTATGAAACACTCAGAAAAAAGCAGTAGTGTTCAAAAGTCCAACTTACAACTGAGGCTCTTGCTCAATTCTTCCACAAAATGCTTATGGAATGTTTGCAGAGATAGTACAGTGGGTAGCATACTTGCAATGCTTGTGGCCAATCCAGGTTCAGTCTCTGGCACCCAGGGAGTTAAGTCCTGTGTACCACCCTGGCAAGGGTTCCCGTCCCCTTCCTCCCCAAAAGCTTGTCTTCATTGCCCTTTAACCTACTTCTTTGAAATTTAAAAACAGATGGGTATTGGGTAAATATTCTTTCCCATTCTGTGGGCTCGTTCTGTATTTTGGTCACTGTTTCTTTTGAAGTGCAGAAGCTTCTTGGTTTGATGTAGTCCCATTTATTTATGCTTGTTTCCACTTGCATGGTCAGTGCTGTTTCAACCTTAAAGACGTTTTTTAGCTTCAATGTCATTGAGAGATCTGCCTACATTTTCTCTAAGTACCTTATAGATTCATGTCTGATATTGAGGTCTTTAATCCATTTTGATCTGACTTTTGTGCTGGCATTAGACAGAGGTCAGAGTTCATTTTTTTCAGGTAGCTATCCAGTTTTCCCAGCACCACTTGTTGAAGAGGCTTTCCTTGTTCTACTTCACATTTCTTGCTCCTTTGTCAAAAATTAAGTGGTCATAGCCACCAAGATGTGATCCCGGGGACGCACGTGTGTGCGGCCTCTCCACAGCTGCATGAGAGTGACTTCAGACGCCAGCTAAATTTTTTGGCATGGGCAGCTCCTCGCAGAATGTCTCCAGACTGAGAACTAAGCCGCGGCCCCATGCCCGCCCAGGAGGGGAAAGGTATTTCTCTCTCCCGCCTTGTCCTTGCCGGGGGTGAAGGGCGTGGTGACCACCATATTATGATGACCACAGATGAGGTTTACAAGCTTGCAATGATCCAATACCTGGAAGAAATCTCCCTGGACTTAGGTGCTAAAGTACAGAAATCCAAAACCGACCTCATACCTCTTCACAACAGGTCTGACTAGTGGGGTACTCCTAACAATAATAGTGAGATTTGTGTTCAAATATTGAATGCAACCAAAGTAAATAGAAAGTAAAGTGAAATTTATCAGTTACAAGGCGGGGGGGGGTGGGATGGGAGGTGTACTTTTTTTTTTTTTTGGTGGTGGGATATGGGCACCGGTGAAGGAATGGTTGTTTCAGAATTGTATAACTGAGACTTAAGCCTGGAAGCATTGTAATTTTCCACATGGTGATTCAATAAAAATATAAAAATTAAAAAAAATAATAAATTAGAAAAAAAATTAAGAGGTCATATATTTGGGAGTCTGTGACAGAATATTCAACTCTGCTCCATTGGACTGCAGATGTTTCTAGCCCAATATCATGCTGATTTACTTACTACTGCTTTGTCGTAGAGTTTGAAGTTGGGGAAGGGGATGCCACCCATCTTCTTTTCCCAAGGATTGCTTTAGTTATTCGTGGGGGGTTATTGTTCCATATGAATTTCAAGAGTGTTTTGAATATTTCTTTGAAAAATGTCATGGGCATCCTGATAGGGACCGCATTAAACCTATATAGTGCTTTGGGCAGTATTGCCATTTTGATCATATTAATTCTCCCTACCTATGAGCAGGTATGTGTCTCCATTTCCAAGTGTTCTCCTTTATTTCTTGAAGTAGTGTTTTGTAATTTTCCTTGTATAGATCCTTCACCTCTTTGGTTAAGCTTATTCCAAGGTACTTGATTTTCTGTTATACTATTGTGAACGGGATTGTTTTATTAATGTCTCTTTCTTCTCTTTCATTGTTTGTATATAAGAAAGCCATAAACCTTTGGGTGTTTATTTTGTAGCCTGCCACTTTACTATATCAACCTATTGTTTCTAAGAGCTTTTCTGTAGAGCTTTTAGGATTTTTTAGTATCATATCATCTGCAAATAGTGATAGCTTGACCTCTTCCTTTCCTATCTGTATACACTTGATGTCTTTTACTTGTCTAACTGCTATGGCCAGGACTTCCAGTACTATATTGAATGTGAGTGGCAAAAGCAGGCAACCATGTCTTGTGCCAAATCTTAGAGGGAAGACTTTTAGTTTTTCCCCATTGAGAATGATACTTGCCCTGGGCTTCTGGAAGATGGCTTTGACTCTATTGAGGAAAGTTCCTTTGATGCCCATTTTGCTGAGAGTTTTCATTAAAAATGGGTGTTGGATCTTGTCAAATGTTTTCTCTGCATCTATTGATATGATCATATGGTTTTTATTATATCTTTTATTTATATGATAAATTATGTTGATTGATTTGCGAATGTTAAACCATCCTTGCATCCCTGAGGTGAATCCAACTTGGTCATGATGTATGGTCTTTTTGATGAGTCGTTGGATTCTATTTGCTAATATTTTGTGGAGAATCTTTGTGTCTGTGTTCGTTAGGGATAGCGGTCTGTCATTCTCTTTCTTTGTGGTATCTCTGTCTACTTTTAGTATCATGTACAAGAAAAAAACCTCCAATCCCATCAAAAAAATGGGAGAAGAAATGAACAGAAGTTTCCTCAAAAAAGAAATACAAATGTCCAAAAGGCACATGAAAAAATGCACCACATTGCTAGTCATCAGGGAGATGCAAATCAAAACAACAATGAGATATCATCTCACACCACAGAGACTGGCACGCATTCAACAGAACAAAAGCAACCAGTGCTGGTGTGAATGTGAGGAAAAAGGGACGCTTGAAAGCACTGTTGGTGGGAATGCCGACTGGTCCAACCTTTCTGGAAAACATTATGGACAGTCCTTCAAAAACTAGAAATTGAGCTTCCATATGACCCTGCAATACCACTTCTGGGAATATATCCCAATGTGCAAAAAGCACAGTAGAAATGACATCTGTACCTATATGTTTCTTGCAGTTCTGTTCACAATAGCCAAAATCTGGAAACAACCCGAGTGCCCTAGAACAGATGACTGGTTAAAGAACCTTTGGTACATCTACACAATGAAATACTATATAGCTGTTAGGAGAGTTGAAGTCATGAAATTTGCTTATAAATGGATAGACATGGACAGTATCGTGCTAAGTGAAATGAGTCAAAAAGAGAGGGACAGACTTAGAAGGACTGCTCTCATTTGTGGAGTATAGAATAACATCACATGGGGCTGACACCCAAGGACAGTAGATACAAGGACCAGGAGGATTGCCCCATAGCTGGAAGACTGCTTCATGAGCAGAGGGGAGAAGGCAGATGGAATAAAGAAGGAATCACTAAGAAAATGATGGCTGGAGGAATCAGTCGGGATGGGAGATGTGTGCCCAAAGTAGATAATGGACCAAACATGATGACCTCTCAGTGTCTGTGTTGCAAGCCATAATGCCCCAAAGTAGAGAGAGAGTATGGGAAGTATTGTCTGCCATGGAGTCAGGGGGAGGGTGGGAAAGGAGGAGTATACCGGGAATATTGGTGGTGGAGAATGTGCACTGGTGGAGGGATGGGCATTTGATCATTGTGTGTTTGTAACACAAACATGAAAGCTTATAACTATCACACGGTGATTCAATAAATTTTTTAAAATAAATTTAAAAACAAAAATCCTGATCTATGGAAGGGGGAGGTTGAGAGTTGGAGTTCAGTAATGGTGAATCTCAGATGTGCCTTTAATGTCTGACGAGTTTGTGAACACACTGCTTTCCATCTGATCTAAAGGAGATCTAATGAGAGATCATTTCTGATAACATTGCTTTCAACTTCATGAGGAAATCATGTTTCTGCAAAAAAAAAAAACCCACTACTTGCCTTTGAAAGGGGGACACAAGAGGCAGCATAAACTCCTTAGTGTGGGTCTGATTTCCTGAGGTGTACCATTTCAGAAGAGGCCCCTGACAATAGGCAGAGAATAAAAACAAGTGTGGTCTGGGGCAGACAGTGTTTTTCAAAGAGTTGGCCAGATCTCTCCTGGCAGCGGGGAAGCAGCTGAATCATCAAACACTAGGCCTCTAACGAGATGGAGGCTGGGCCGGATTGAAGTGCATTCCAGACTGACTGTGAAACCCAGAGCTGCTGCTGCTTTACCAACACTGGATCCCTTCCAAGGGGCTGCTTAGGCTGAACTACTCATCAAAGCTGAATTTCACCTTGTCTATGTCTTTTTGTCCTCCTCTTTTTGATTTCTCAAACTGCATTTGCATGCTTTTGGATGGTGCTTTTAGATTACTTGGGGTCACTTCAGTTACAGCCTCTGTTCTGCAAGCTAAAGTTAATGAAATCCATTTCCTGTTAGAAAAGTAAAAAAAAAGAGAGAGAGAAACAAGTCACTGAACTGATACGCAGCACTCTGGGAATGGACAAGAACGGACAGACATTCTTTTCTGAGAGACAGGAATGACCTAGGCATTCAGAAATTGAAATCCAGATGTTTGGACAAAACTCTAGACCCAATTCGAATCTTACAAAAGTGTTGAAATCCTTCATGACTAAAACTTTGAGGCACGGAGGATAAAGTTGGGAGCCTAAGTAGGGTAATCCACTTGAAAAATAAATAGTTATCTCCATTTATCTGAAAGAAATGTTTGGGGTTATTGAACATGAAGAATGAGTATTTTCTGTTTTTAAAGATGAGTACCTGGGCATTTATGACTCCTTGAAGCCTCATTATAAATATATGAATACCTGCTTTGCTTCTTCATTTCTGCAACTATGTTGATAATTATTATTTTATTTAATTTGGCTCTAAGAAGTATAAAGATCCAGTCTTTTTTGTTTGTTTGTTTGTTTGTTTGTCTGTTTGTTTGTTTGTTTGTTTGTTTGAGAGCCAAACCTGATGGTGCTCAGGGACTACTCTTGACTCTGAGCTCAGTAATCACTCCTGGTGGTGCACATGAGGTGTCTGGAATTCAACTCAGGTCAGCTGCATGGAAGGCAAATGCTCTGCATACTATACTATCACTCCAGCTAAGAAAGATCCAGAGTCTTAATGACAGTATCATGTTGGATGCTGATCAGGACCTGGAAGTGATTGCAACTGGCTTACATAAAGTAGAGAGGAGTGAACTCTGAACATACGAAGGAGATGGGAGATTGTACTTGGAAAGAACCTTGAAATTCCACAATACTTGAATTCATTGTCTTAACTTTGATGGGAAAAAGGAAACCAGATTCTCCTGTAAGTCCTTGCCAACAACATTCCTTTTCCTGTCTGTTGTCCCTGACCCCACTCATAGTAATAATATGTGTTATTTTTTGAATTCTGAAGCATTATAAAACACTTGTATTTCTTCTATATCATTTTGACAGGACTGGAAGAAGAGATTTGTCCCTTCATAAACATGGGATTTGCTCAAAGTCACTCAGGAATTAGGTAAGGTCAGGTTCTCTAAGCCACCAGTTCCTGAAGTCACCAAACCAGGCTGGTTTTTGGTATGGAGTGCTTGTCTCAACTTGACAGGTATACCTGGGAATCATTTTAAGAATGCAGATTTGTAGATCTTGTCTCCAAAATAAGTTGTGGGCCAAGGATATATCCCAATAGAACATTCCATGTCTGGGTCAGACCCTGGAAAGGATAAAGAGAAGGGGAAGGAGAAGAGAAGGGTGAGAAAGGAAAGGAAAGGAAAGGAAAGGAAAGGAAAGGAAAGGAAAGGAAAGGAAAGGAAAGGAAAGGAAAGGAAAGGAAAGGAAAGGAAAGGAAAGGAAAGGAAAGGAAAGGAAAGGAAAGGAAAGGAAAGGAAAGGAAAGGAAAGGAAAGGAAAGGAAAGGAAAAGGAGGGGCAGGAAGGGAAGGGGAGGGGAGGGGAGGGGAAGAGAAGGGAAGGGAAGGGAAGGGAAGGGAAGGGAAGGGAAGGGAAGGGAAGGGAAGGGAAGGGAAGGGAAGGGAAGGGAAGGGAAGGGAAGGGAAGGGAAGGGAGGGGAAGGGAAGGGAAGGGAGGGGAAGGGAAGAAGGGAACCATAACACACAAACCATAACACACAAAAGGAGAGAGAGAGTAAGAGGGAATGTGTCTGCCGCAGAGGCAGGGGGTGGGAAGGGGTGGCAGTGGCGGGAGGGACACTGGGAACATTGGTGGTGGAGAATGGGCACTGATGGAGGGAGGGGTACTCAAACATTGTTTGATTGAAATGTAATCACAAAAGCTTGTAAGTCTGTAACTGTATCTCACGGTGATTCATAAAAAAAGAATAAAGGAAAACTCTCAGACCAAAAAATAAATAAGATCAGGGAAAAAAGACAGTGAGATGAGAAAGTAGAGGAGAGTAAGTTATTGTTGTCAAAAGACACTTGTTCCTCTCCCTCACAAGAGTTCATTTCCACATGAAGGTGGAGTAGAACTTCAAAAGATAATGGCATCTTAAGACACATAGTGAATACCCAAAGAAAGGGACTTTATAAACTTGGCATAGGGGCAGTTGTAGGAAAATCAGACATAGGTCCTTCAGTCTCAGGTCTTTTTTGAAAAACAAAACCAGTAGGCTCCTTTTATGTAGGAGACAAACTGCCTGGTTTTGAATCCTCTTCCAATTATCAGCTATGTAATCTTGAGCATGTCCACTTAACATTCCCATGCCTCAGTTTCTCCATTAATACAATTGGGATACCTTTTTACATATTTCATAATTCTTATGATGAATAAATGAAACAAGGCAAGAAAAAGAAATGAAACACTTAAATGAAATAAATAAATGAAATTTGGAACAAGTAAATGAACACCACTTAGAACAAAGCTAGAATCTAGTAAGCAGTAATAGGGTGAATGCAATGTCACTGAGTAATTGCTGAACTGCAACCAATAAGAGATAACTTGTGCACAGAATTAGTCATTTTGATGATGTTAGCATCTATGCTACAAAGCACAGGTGCTCTTAAGAGCCATCGAAGGCATTATTGTGGCAATCTACTGAATTCCTTTCTCAAATTGCAAGATCAATCTCAACGAGATATGTGGCTCCAAGTGCTTTTCTTGGCAATAACACAAGGCAAGAAACCTTCACATCCCCAAACACAGTATTTTTTCTCTCTTCTTAAAGCTATTCAATGAAATTTAACTGTGAAAAAGTAAAATCTATTTAATGTTGTAGGCTACAAAGTAAGCATTTAAGAGCACTGTGTTGCTAGGGCTGGAGTCATAGTACAGTGGGTAATGCTTGCCTGCATGTGGCCAACTTGGGTTCAAGTTCTGCCCAGCACCACATATGGTCCCCTGAGCCCCAATAGGAGTGATCTTGGAGTGCAGAGCCAATAGTAAACCCTGAGCACCGTTATATGTGGCCCAAAACACACACACACACACACACACGTACCCACGGACTCACACACAAGAAAAAGAAACAAGTTTGTGGGAATGGAAAGATAGTAGAGTAGTCAGGGTGCTTACCTTGCGTGTGGCTGACCCTAGTTTGATCCCTGTTACCCCGTATGGTCCTGTGAGTGACTCGTGAGCTCAGATCCAGGAGTATGTCTTGAGCATTGCCAGGTATGTCCCCCAAACAAACAAACAAACAAACTACTGCGATGTAATGTTATCGTTCTTTTATTTTCCATCTCCATGTTTTACCATACATGATGAAAGATAAGGATGAGGATGACAATGATGATCATGATGATCATGATGAAACATCAAAACACCGAGGCTCCTCTGAAAATATTAGGAACACATTTGGGGACACAAGCCTCTGTCAAATGCACACTATGGTATGGTGGCTGATAAAAAAGGTTATACCCAGAGACTTTCTCTCTCAAAATTTTATGATGATCATTCTTTTGGAATTTTGGCAGTGTTTCAAAGTCAGTAAATTTTCAATATGTATATTAGATATCTGGATATTGTTCTGTGGAATGGAAGAAGGGAGAGTTATAGGAGTGGGAGAAAAATAGAGAAGCAGAGAAAAAGAGAAAGAGAAGGAAAAGGAAGGAGTTTAGAGAGAAAAGTTGTAAGAGAAAAAGATTATAGTGAAAAAGCACTTATGTGAGTGTGTTATGGGTGGCAGTGGAGTTGAGAATGAAAGTGATAGAGTGTTATGGGATACTTAAAGGTAGGGAAATTCTAGTACTATGTCTAGCATCTCCCAGAAGTTTCTGGAGTTTCTGTGTCTCTGGAAAAGCAAAATTTCATTTCCACATGAGTTAGCCCACTTACCAGCAGCTTTGCTCCCTTCTGTCTGCACTGTCACTCAAGCTCAGGCACATCTGCATAAGTGTCCCCAAACTACTTCCTTGATATATTCTTCTGCACAACTGCTATTTATGTGACCAACAGCCAGTTAGTGAGGCATCAGAGTACCAAGTAGCTTAGGTTGAAGTGCAAAGGAAACACAGACAAATAAAAAACACTGACATTCCTAAGTGTCTGGTACCAATTACAGTCAGTTAACACTTAAACTCAAGAGGCTTACAGCAATGGTATCAATATGGAGGTCCAAAGGCTTGTGTCTTTGATTATGTGCATGTGTGCATCTAAAGAACCACATTTGCACATAGTAATCTTTCAGTAACTGGCAATTTTCATGAAAATGATGTAAGAAGGCTAAGTCCATCCCTGGTTTCTCTTTCAACAGGTTCAGTTACATAGTGCAAACGATTCACAGATCAGACCATTTATTCCCTCGTGAGTGTCTGTTTGGACTGAACTCAGCGCCTGCTAGGCTAGAGGGTGATGTCGGTTACAGGAGCTGCTTTAGCTACTGCAGTTTTTGTGCACATGCAGCTTCCATATTTTAACCTCAGAATTGGATAGTCCCTTGCAGAGTACATTGAACTTGGAGGAGTTTTAGTACATATTTTGCAGCCTCCAAAGTACCCAAGGATTTTCACATCAACTGTTCACATGAACTCTGACTACTTTTTATACAAAGTTTGGTTTAATTACTTAAACAGAAGAATTTCACAGATTATGTTTTTATTTTTATTATTTTGCATCTAACTGGAATGTAAACTCCAAATGAAAAAAACTTTCAGTATTTTCCCCACTAGACTATAGTACCCCTTTAATTATTATGGGGCTTTAGTATAATTAAGTGTAGTTTGAATTAAACAAAGACAGAGTTTATAGAGTCAGGACAGAATGTGAGAATTAATGGAAATTATCGTTTTGCCTTTAGAGACCAACTGGACAGGAAAGAATTCTTTCGCCTGAGAAAGATTCTTAAAAATACCCAGTGAAACAGAATAAAGTCATTTCCTTTCACACAAGAGCAATTAATTGACTTTGGTGATATACATCATTGTCAAAATAATATTCAGAAAGCAACATGAGCTAGTATCATCTGGGTAAATAAATCATATACACCAGTGTCCAGGACATATGTTGCAGAAATTTTGTTGCATTACTTAGTTATAAAGATATGTACTTGTCCTGATTTATAAACATTTAAAGAAATAAGTTGGTGAAACTTTAGTTCTAAAAAATCTTTCCTGAAGCCCCCAAGTTGGGTAAAAGAATACAATGTATTTACTTTCTTATTTTAGATTTTATGGCAGGATTTTTGCTGGACACTATGCATTAATCCCTACCATTATCAGTATGGTAAACCATGGTGCCTAAATTTTTAAGATTATATACGTGGTGACTTACAATATTGTTTCAGGCATACAATTTGTTCCAATAAGGATTCAGGCTTACAATGTCCCAGTGTCACACTCACCACCAGAGTTTCAGCATCTCCCCATAGATGTCTTAAGAGTTCCTGCCACACACTCAGATCCTACCTTCTTGCTGAACTCAGTTCTGTAGGTTGACTCTCAGGGTCTGTTGCCATTGTCAATGCATTTTTAAAGGAATACTATTTATACTTCTGTAATACATTGTATACCATAGATCTTTGAGTGCTGTAATCATATTCTCTTCTCAGATTAAAAACATTAAGCCCAATAGGCTGTATAATCTATAATAGGTGATGAATAAATACATAATGAAAATTGAACAGGGGATGATCTAAAATGAATCCTAGAGATGCTATTCATTTTCAAATTGGATTTTCATTATTTTCCTAAAGATCTGTACTGAAACTGAGTCCAACTATATGAGAGGGCCAAGTTTATATAATTAAAAAAATCTATCTTTCTTTAATATATCTTGTTCTAAATCTCGTTATTTTATTGTGCCTTTTTGTCTGAAATCATTGATCCCTTTTGTAAATTTGAGACTCCTTGAGAATATTCCAACTCATCTGCCTATCATATCTTAGTAAAATACATGACTGAAACCTAATCATGAAAAACTTTTAACTGTGATTCTCACTGTAATTCATATAAATAAATAAATAAATAAATAAATAAATAACACTAGCACTGTCGTCCCATTGTTCATTGATTTGCTCGGGTGGGCACCAGTAATGTCTCCATTGTGAGACATGTTGTTACTGTTTTTGGCATATTGAATACACCACAGGCAGCTTGCATCCTACCGAGACATACTCTCGGTAGGATGCAAAAAAGCACAGTAGAAATGACATTTGTACCTATATGTCCATTGCAGCACTGTTTACAATAGCCAAAATATGGAAACAACCCGAGTGCCTTAAAACAAATGACTGGTTAAAGAAACTTTGGTACATCTACACAATGGAATACTATGCAGCTGTTAGGAGAGATGAAGTCATGAAATTTGCTTATAAATGGATAGACATAGAGAGTATCGTGCTAAGTGAAATGAGTCAGAAATAGAGGGACAGACGTAGAAGGACTGCACTCATTTGTGGAGTATAGAATAACATCACATGAGGCTGACACCCAAGGACAGTAGAGACAAGGGCCAAGAGGATTGCCCTATAGCTGGAAGACAGCTTCATGAGCAGAGGGGACAAGGCAGATGGAATAGAGAAGGGATCACTAAGAAAATGATGGCTGGAGGAACCGGTTGGGACGGGAGAAGCATGCTGAAAGTAGATAATGGACCAAACATGATGACCTCTCAGTGTCTGTGTTGCAAGCCATAATGCCCCAAAGTAGAGAGAGAGTATGGGGAATACTGTCTGCCATGGAGGCAGGGGAAGGGTGGGAAAGGGGACGTATACCCGGGATATCAGTGGTGGAGAATGTGCACTGGTGGAAGGATGGATGTTTGATCATTGTGTGTTTGTAACCCAAACATGAAAGCTTGTAACTATCTCGCGGTGATTCAATACAATTTTAAAAATAAATAAAATTAATAATTGAATAAAAGAGAGATACTCTCAGTAGCTTGCCGGGCTCTCCAAGATGGGCGGAGAAATTGAACCCAGGTCGGCCATGCACAAGGCTAACGCCCTACCCACTATGCTATTGCTCCAGCCCTATTTAAATAAAGAAAAACTGTAGAACTATCCCATGAGCACCACTAGAGGTCACTCCTGAGCACAAAACCAGGAGTAGCCCTTGAGCACTGCAGGGTGTGGTCTCAACACTTGCAACTACCAAAAAATTGTTCATCTAGGCTGTTCTACTTTTTTCCCTCTTGTGTTTTTGGACCACACCTAGCAGTGCTTAAGCTGGAGGTCAAATCTGGATTGGTAAAGTACAAGGCCTAACTCCCTGTACTCTACAGTCCCAGAGTGTTCTGCTTTTAACAACTTGAGGTTATTACTAAGGGGAAAAGAAGGAAATTTTTGACAAAAGAGATAGGAAATTGAGAGATAATGCCAAATTGAGAGAGGGGAAAAGCGTTTTTGAAGAATGGGGGGTCTATATTCCTCACTGCAGACTTAGGTTCTGGGTGAAGTTGAACTGGACGTGAAGCAAAGGTACGTACTAAGGAAGGATTTGGAGGAAGGCAAAATGAAATCTAACGTCAAGTCATATGAATCCACCTGCATATAAACAGTTCAGTTCCACAACTGAACCTCATGAAACCACTAAGTTGTCAAATCATCCCAGGTAGATAGGTGTCCAGACTAAAAACTTTGTAGCCCTCTCAAAAAAGGGGGTGAGCAATTGACCTCCCTGCCAGATAGACACAGACGCACCCACTCACACACAGAATCCTCCAACCTATGAATGGAGCTCCTGGAGAATGCAGCCATGGCATCTCTGAATTTCCCAGTACTAGTAGCCCAGGAGAAGCACCGCAAATTTGCTGGGAAAGTTGTGTAGAAACCCACTGTAAAAACCTAAAGCACGCCGAGGGGCGTGTGCACTCGCGGGCTCTCCAAGCAGCTCTGTCTCACCGCCCGTGTTCGGTGCTCTGGAACCGCTGCGTATGCACTGGATCGGGACAGCCTTTGGAAGCAAGGTGAAGGAAGAACGAGGACCAAGCTGGTTGCTGATTAGTTACCATTTATTCAATCTTCCATCTTTCTCATCTCCTGCACTCCCGGCTCCGTCCTCTCTCTGGATCTACCGCAGCCTCTCTCGATTCTCTTGTCTTTCTCCTCCCTCTTTCACTCTCCCCCTTGCCTCTAGGCTACACACAGCCAGGTAGCAAATTCATCATAAGAAAGCCCTTCCTGAGGGCCGGGCATTCCAAAGCCCTTCCTGACTCTTTCGTTTTTTTAAGATATTTTTTATTTATTTATTTTTGAGGGTACAGTTACAGATTTATACATTTTTGTGCTCATGTTTCCCCCATACAAAGTTCAAGAACCCATCCCTTCACCAGTGCCCATTCTCCACCACAAATAAACCCAGCATCCCTCCCACTCTCCCGAATACCATCTCCCCCACCCCACCCTGCCACTGTGGCAGGGTATTCCCTTTTGTTCTCTCTCTCTAATTAGGTGTTGTGGTTTGCAATAAAGGTGTTGAGTGGCCATTGTGTTCAGTCTCTAGTCTACATTCAGCCCGCATCACCCTTCCCCCACATGGCCTCCAACCACATTTTACTTGGTGTTCCCTTCTCTATCTGAGTTGCCCTCTCCTCAGCATGTGAGGCCAGCTTCCTAGCCATGGAGTCAACCTCTTGGTACTTATTTCTACTATTCTTGGGTGTCAGTCTCCTACTCTGTTATTCTATATTCCACAGATGA
This sequence comes from Sorex araneus, assembly GCF_027595985.1. Taxonomy (NCBI): domain Eukaryota; kingdom Metazoa; phylum Chordata; class Mammalia; order Eulipotyphla; family Soricidae; genus Sorex; species Sorex araneus. Next base: position 113,767,938 of record NC_073313.1, read on the forward strand.
GTGCAATCTTTCTATGTCTGTCTCTCTCTTTCTGACTCATTTCACTTAGCATGATACTTTCCAGGCTGATCCACTTATATGCAAAGTTCATGACCTCATTTTTTCTAACAGCTGCATAGTATTCCATTGTACAGATGTAACAAAGTTTCTTCAACCAGTCATCTGTTCTAGGGCACTCATGTTTTTTCCAGATTCTGGCTATTGTGAACAGTGCTGCGATGAACATATAAGTGCAGATGTCATTTTGACTATACTTTTTTGCTTCTCTGGGATATATTCCCAGCAGTGGTATTGCTGGGTCAAATGGGAGCTCAACCTCTAGTTTTTTGAGAATCATCCATATTGTTTTCCAAAAGGGCTGAACCAGTCGGTATGTTTTTCCCCTTTCCTCAGTCCAAACACTCATTAACATCTTAATACTAGTTTTTTTTTCTTTTTTTGGGTCACACCTGGTGATGCACAAGGGTTACTCCTGGCTCTGCGCTCAGGAATTACCCCTGGCCATGCTCAGGGGACCATATGGGATGCTGGGATTTGAACCCGGGTCGGCCGCGTGCAAGGCAAACGCCCTACCCGCTGTGCTATCTCTCCAGCCCCAATACTAGTTATTTTTGTGTGGACATAGCAAGAGATACATTGAGGCTTGCAAGGCAGCTCTCCTGGCAACATATTGCCAGACTCAACTACAGCACTCAGGCCAGACTAATCATTCCTCACCCAAGGAGGGTCGAAATCTAGTTATCACTGTTTGGATCATGACAACAACTTGTCCATGACCAAGCTCTTAACTTACAGTTAAGCATTAGGCACATTGTTCAGGCCCATCTTGATGCCAGGTTAGCACACAACTCACCGCTTGCCCTGGGTCCGTCAAGTCCCTGGTCAGGACCCTGCTTTTGGGGGTGCTAGAAAGTAAGGGCAGCTGAGGCTTAGCTGAGAGAACAAATGCCCAGGAGGAAAATATCATGTAGAGTCAAATGACTCCCAGGTTACAAAAGCATAGCATTTGCTAAGTCTTCCTGTGTCCAGACAAAAAGGACATGGCTCTGCATAAGCTATGCAAAGGGCTCAAGGAGAAGAGAAAAACAATATTTACAAGTCAACAGAACACTAAGAAAGAAGCTACAAATAAACAAAGAGGAGTGGGAGCACTGTAACCGGAGTAACCCAATAAACCTAAACTACCTGAGGCTATGTTATCCTACAACCCACCAGTATCAGTGAGCAAAAACAGTAACATAGAAGGCCCAACCAGACCAACCAGGTCAGTAAATTCTCAGATTTAAGTAGCACCATTGTGAAATATAATAATTATCACACATTGGCTTTTACTGATCCTTTTTCTGGTAAGTTCATTTTTAGTTTTGTTGTTACAAGCAAGTCTCACAATGGAGAAGTTACTGGTGCCCACTCGAGCAAATCGATGAACAATGGGATGACAGCGTAACAAGCAATATGAAGTAAATTTGTTTGTGTCTTCTAAGGGGGTATGTTTTGGGGGTGGATGAGAAAATGAGGACATTGGTCACACTGATGGAGGGATTGGTATTAGAATAGTGAGTGACAGAAACAACTGCACTATGAACAACTTTGTAAATCATGGTGTTTAAATTTTAGAAGTTTCTTTTTTTACTTTTTCTCTTAAGTTTTAAAAAATTTATTGAATCACTGTGAGATATAGTTATAAGCTTTCCTGTTTGAGTTACAACCACACAATGGTCAAACACCCCTCTCTCCACCAGTGCACATTCCCCACCACCAATATCCTCAGTATACCCCCCCTTTCCACCCTCCCACTGTCTCAATGGAAGACAGAATTCCCCATACTCTCTCTCTCTACTTTTTCGGCATTATGTTTTGCAATACAGATACTGAGAGGTTTTCATGTTTGGTCCTTTATCATTTTCAGCACACATCTCCCATCCCGACCAATTCCTCCAAACATCATTTTCTTAGTGAACCTCCCCCCCATTCATGATGCAGGCTCACAACTATGGAGCAATCCTCCTGGCCCTTGTATCTACTTTCCTTGGGTGTGAGTCTCATGTTATGTTATTGTATACTCCACAAATGAGTGCAGTCCTTCTACATCTGTCCCTCTCTTTCTGAATCATTTCACTTAGAATGATACTCTCCACTTATAAGCAATATCATGACTTCATCTCTCCTAACAGCTGCATAGTATTCCATTGTGTAGATGTTCCAAAGTTTCTTTAACCAATCATCTATTTTTGGGCACTTGTGTTGTTTCCAGATTTTGGCTATTGTGAACAGGGCTGCAATGAACATATAGGTACAGATATCATTTCTACTGTGCTTTTTGCACCCTTGGGATATATTCCCAGAAGCAGTATTGCGGGGTCATATCAAAGCCCATTTTCTAGTTTCTGAAGGACTGTCCATATAGTTCTCCAGAAAGGCTGGACCAGTCGGCATTCCCACCAACAGTGAAAGAGCATTTCTTTTCCCCCACATCAATGCCAGCACTGGCTGCTTTTGTTCTTTCAAATGTGTGCCAGTCTCTGTGGTGTGAGATGACACTCTCATTGTTGTTTTGATTTGCATCTCTCTAACGTGGATCATTTTTTTAAAAAATTTATTTATTTTTAATTAGAGAATCACCGTGAGGGTACAGTTACAGATTTATACACTTTTGTGCTTATACTTCCCTCATACAAAGTTCGGGAACCCATCCCTTCACCAGTGCCCATTCTCCACCACCCGTAAACCCAGCGTCCCTCCCACCCTCCCCAATCCCATCTCCCCCCCACCCCACCCTGCCACTGTGGCAAGGCATTCCCTTCTGTTCTCTCTCTCTAATTAGCTGTTGTGGTTTGCAATAAAGGTGTTGAGTGGCCTCTGTGCTCAGTCTCTAGCCCTCATTCAGCCCGCAACTCCCTTCCCCCACATGGCCTTCGACTACAATGTAGTTGGTGATCGCTTCTCTGAGTTGCCCTTTCCCCGGAACGTGAGGCCAGCCTCGAAGCCATGGAGTCAACCTCCTGGTACTTATTTCTACAGTTCTTGGGTGTTAGTCTCCCACTCTGTTATTCTATATACCATAGATGAGTGCAATCTTTCTATGTCTGTCTCTCTCTTTCTGACTCATTTCACTCAGCATGAAACTTTTCATGCCCATTAACGTGGATCATTTTTTCATGTGCCTTTTGGACATTTGTATTTCTTTTTTGAGGAAGCTTCTCTTCATTTCTTCTCCCCATTTTTGATGGGACTGAGGTTTTTTCTTGTACAATTCTACTAGTGCTTTGTATATCCTGGATATAAATCCTTTATCAGATGGGTATTGGGTAAATATTCTTTCCCATTCTATGGGCTTGCTCTGCATTTTCATCACTGTTTCTTTTGAAGTGCAGAAGCTTCTTAGTTTGATATAGTCCCATTTTTTTTATGTTTGTTTCCACTTGCTTGGCCAGTGGTGTTTCATCCTTAAAGATGCTTTTAGCTTCAATGTCATGGAGGGTTCTGCCTACATTTTCCTCTATGTATCTTACGGATTTATGTCTGATATTGTGGTCTTTAATCCATTTTGATTTGACTTTTGTGCATGGCATTAGACAGAGGTTAGAGTTCATTTTTTTTTGCAGGTACCTATCCAGTTTTCCCATCACCACTTGTTGAAGAGGCTTTCCTTGTTCCACTTCACATTTCTTGCTCCTTTGTCAAAGATTAAGTGGTCATATATTTGGGAGTCTGTGACAGAATATTCAACTCCGTTCCATTGGTCTGCAGTTGTTTCTAACCCGATACCATGCTGTTTCCATTACTACTGCTTTGTTGTAGTTTGAAGTTGGGGAAGGTGGTGGCACCCATTTTCTTTTCTCCAAGAATTGCTTTAGCTATTCATGGGGGTTTATTGTTCCATATGAATTTTAGGAGTGTTTTGTCTATTTCTTTGAAAAAATGTCATGGGCATCCTGATAGGGACAGCATTAAATTTGTATAGTGCTTTGGGCACTATTGCAATTTTGATAATGTTAATCCCCCTATCCATAAGATGTGTCTCCATTTCCTAGTGTCCTCCTTTATTTCTTGAAGTAGTGTTTTGTAATTTTCCTTGTATAGGTCCTTTACCTCTTTGGTTAAGCTGATTCTGAGGTACTTGATTTTCTGAGGTACTATTGTGAACGGGATTTTTTTAAATGTCTCTTTCTTCTCTTTCGTTATTTGTGTATAAGAAAGCCATGTACTGTTTGGTGTTGATTTTGTAGTCTGCTACTTTACTGTACAGACTTATTGTTTCTAAGAGCTTTTCTGTAGAGTCTTTAAGGTTTATCTAAGTAAAGTATCATATCGTCTGCAAATAATGATAGCTTGACCTCTTCCGTTCCTATCTATATGCCCTGGATATTTTTTTCTTGCCTAACTGTTATGGCCAGTACTTCCAGTACTATATTGAATATGTTGAGAGTACTATATTGTATAGGAGTGTCTTGTGCCCGATCTTACAGGGAAGGCTTAGTTTTTCCCCACTGAGAATGATGTTTGTTGTGGGGTTGTGGTAGATGGCATTGACTATATTGAGAAAGTTTCTTTGATGCCCATTTTGCTGAGAATTTTCATCATAACTGGTACTGGATCTTATCAAATTCTTTCTCTGCGTCTATTGATATGATCATATGGTTTTTGTAATTTCTCTTTTTTTCTATTTTAAATTTTTTAATTAGTGAATCACTGTGAAGTACAGTTACAGACTTAAAAAGTTCCGTGTTTATATTTCAGTCATACAATGGTCAAGTATTCATCCCTTCACCAGTGCCCATTTTCCACCACCAATGGAACCAGCATCCCTCCCACCATTCCCACCCCGTTCCTACTCCCCCCACCCTGCTTCTGTGGAAGGGTATTCCCTCTTGCTCTCTCTCTCCTTTTGGGTGTTGTGGTTTGCAATAGAGGTATTACGTGGCCATCATGTTCGGTCTGTAGTCTGCTCTCAGGGTACGTCTCCCATCCCGAGCAGATCGTCCTAGCACCATTTACTTTGTGATCCCTTATCTAACTGAACTGCCTTTTCCCTCATTATGTGAGGCCAGCTTCTAAGCTGTGGATTAATCCTCCCAGTACTTATCTTTAATAATCTTGGGTGTGGGGCTGGAGTGATAGCACAGCGGGTAGGGCGTTTGCCTTGCACGCGGCCAACCCGGGTTCGAATCCCAGCATCCCATATGGTCCCCTGAGCACCGCCAGGGGTAATTCCTGAGTGCAGAGCCAGGAGTAACCCCTGTGCATCGCCAGGTGTGACCCAAAAAGCAAAAAAAATAAAAAATAAAAATAATCTTGGGTGTTAGTTTCCCATTTTGTCATTTTATACTCCACAAGTGAATGCAATTTTTCTGTCGGTCCCTCTCTTTCTGGCTCATTTCGCTTTACATGATGCTTTCCATGTAGATTCATCTATATGCCAATTTCATGACTTCATCTATTTTAACAGCTTCATGGTATTCCATTGTGTAGATGTACCAGAGTTTCTTTAGCCAGTCATCTGTTCTTGAGAACTCGGGGTTTTTTTCCAGATTCTGGCTATTGTAAACAGTGCTGCAATGAACATACAAGTACAGATGTCATTTATACTATACATTTTTTGCATCTCCTGGAAGTATTCCCGGAAGTGGTATTGCTAGGTCAAATGGAAGCTCAATTTCTAATCTTTTGAGAATTGTCCATATTGTTTTCCAAATTGGCTGAATCAGTCGGCATTCTCACCAGCAGTGAAGGAGAGTCCCTTTCTCCCCACATCCATGCCAATACTGGTTGCTTTTGTTCTTTTGGATGTGGGCCAGTCTCTGTGGTGTGAGGTGATATCTCATTGTTGTTTTGATCTGCATCTCCCTGATAATTTGTGATGAAGAACATTTTTATGTGCCTTTTGGCCATTAGGATTTCTTCTTTGAGAAAGTTTCAGTTCATTTCATAGCCCCATTTTCTGATTGGGTTTGATGTTTTCTTTTTGTAGAGTTTAACCAGTGCCTTATAAATCCTTGCTATCAACCTTTATCGGATAGGTATTGGGTGAATATCCTTTCCCAATCTGTTGATTGTCTTTGAATTCTGTTTGCTGGTCTTTTGCGGTGCAGAGACTTCTCAGTTTGAGGTTGTCCCATTTGTTTATCTCTGATTCCACTTGGATGGCCAGTGGAGAGTCCTCTTTAAAGATACCTTTAGCCTAGATGTTGTAGAGGGCTTTGCCAACCATGTTTTCTATGTACCTGATGGATTCTGGTCTGATGTTGAGGTCTTTAATCCATTTTGATTTGACCTTTGTGCATGGTGTTAGGTAGAGGACTGAGCCCATTTTTTGCATGTTGCTCTCCAGTTTTGCCAGCACCATTTGTTAAAGAGGCTTTCCTTGCTCCGCTTCACAGTTCTTATTTCTTTATCAAAGATAAGGCGATCATATATTTGAGGGTGTGTGTAGGGATATTCCACCCTGTTCCATTGGTCTGCAGCTCTGTTTTTGTTCCAGTACCATGCTCTTTTAATTATAACTGCTTTGTAATAGAGTTTAAGGTTGGGGAAGGTGGTTCCTCCCATCTTCTTTTTTTCCAATAATTGCTTTAGCTATTCGTGGTGCTTTGTTGTTCCATATGAATTTCAGGAGTGTTTGGTCCATTTCTTTGAAGAATGTCATGGGTATCCTTATAGGGATTGCACTGCATCTGTATAATGCTTTGGGGAGTATTGCCATTTTGACAATGTTAATTATCCCATTCCATGAGCAGGGGATATGTTTCCATTTCCTCGTGTTCTCTTTTATTTCGTGTAGTAGTGTTTTATAATTTTCTTTGTATAGGTCCTTTACCTCCTTAGTTAAGCTTATCCCAAGGTACTTGATTGTCTAAGGCATGGTTGTGAACAGGGCAGCTTTTTTCAAGTAACTTTCTGCTCTCTCATTATTTATGTATAGGAAAGCCATGGACTTTTGGGTATTGATTTTATAGCCTGAAACTTTACTATACAAGTCTATTGTTTCTAGGATTTTCTTGGTAGAGGCTTAAGGGTTCTCTAAATGTAGCATATCATCTGCAAATAGTGAAAGCTTAATTTCTTCCTTTCCTATCTGGATACCCTTAATATCTTTTTTCTTGCCTAATAGCTATTGCAAGTACTTCCAGTACTATATTGAATTGAAGTGTTGAGAGTGGGCATTGTTGTCTTGTTCCTGATCTTAGAGGGAATGCTCTTAGTTTTTCTCCATTGAGTATAATGCTTGCCATGTGTTTGAGGTAGATGGCTTTGACTATATTTAGGAAAGTTCCTTCAAAACCCATTTTGGTGAGAGTTTTCATCTTAAACTGATGCTGGATCTTCTCAAATGCATTCTCACCATCTATTCATATAATCATATGATTTTTTTTCTTTTCTTTTGTTGATATGATGGATTATGTTGATTGATTTCCGAATGTTAAACCATCCTTGCATCCCCGGGATCAATCCCCCTTGGTCGTGGTGTATAATCTTTTTGATTAGTTGTTGGATTCTCTTTGCTAATATTTTGTTGAGGATCTTTCCACCCATGTTCATCACAAATAGTGGTCTGTAGTTTTCATTTTTTGTCGTGTCTTTGTTTGCTTTTGGAATTAGTGAGATATGTTCCTCATAAAAACTGTTTGGGAGAGTTTCTGTGTCTTCAATTTCCTGGAAAAGCTTGAGGAGAACTGGTAATAGATCCTCTTTAAATGTTTGGAAGAATTCGCTAGTGAATCCATCAGGACCTGGGCTTTTGTTTTTGGGAAGACTTTTGATTACAGTTTCAATTTCCTTGATATTAATAGGTCTGTTCAGGTATTCCAGATCTTCTTGGTTCAACTTTGGGAGATTATAAGAATCTAGGAATTTATCCATTTCTTCTATGTTCTCTTGCTTCATGGCATACAGACTGTCAAAGTAGTTTCTGATGATCTTCTAAATTTCTTTGGTTTCTGTTGTAATGTCCCCTTTTCACTTCTGATACGGTTTACTAGAGTTCTCTATCTTTCTTTGTGAGTCTTGCTTGTGGGTTATCAACTCTTGTTTATTTTCTCAAAGAACCAGCTCTTGTTTTCCTTGATCTTCCGGGTTGTTTTTTTGGGTTTCCATGTCATTAATTTCTGCTCTAAGTTTTGTTATTTTCTTTCCTTCTGCCTAGTTTGGGCTCCTTTTGTTGGTCTTTTTCTAAGATCTTGAGCTGTGAAGTCAAGTTCTCGATGTGGGCTCTTCCCTCTTTCTTAAAGAATGCTTGCAGGGCTAAAAATTTTCCTCTTAACATTGCTTTAGCTTCATTCCATAGTTTTGGTAAGTCAGTTCTTGGTTCTCATTTGTTTCAAGGTATCTTTTGATTTCTTCTTTGATTTCCTTCCTGACCCACTCATTGTTCAACATTGAGTTGTTTAATTTCCAGGTGTTTGGTTTGCTTCTCTGCGTCTCTGTGTAGTTAACTTCAATTTTCAGTGCATCATGGTTTAAGAAGATAGTTGATACAATTTCTATTTTCCTGATTCTATTGAGGTATGTTTTGTGACCCAGCACTTGGTCTATTTTGGAAAGTGTTCCGTGTGCACTGGAAAATAATGTGTATTCTTTCTCTTTGGGATACAAAACCCTATATAGACCTATTAGCTCTCTCTATTCTATTTCTTCCTTTAAGGCCAGTGTTTCCTTGCTGAGTTTTATTCTTATTGATCTATCTAGAAGTGATAAAGCAGTATTGAAGTCCCCAACTACTATTGTCTTGCTGGCAATGTCCTCCTTAAAATCTGGTAGAAGTTGTTTTAAGTATTAGCTGGTCCCTCATTAGGTGCATATACGTTTAGGAATGTGATTTCTTCCTGCTGTACATATCCTTTGATTAGTAAGAAATGGCCTTCACTGTCCCTTCTCATCTTTTTCAATCTGAAATATATGTTGTGAGATACTAGTATGGCCACCCCGGCTCTTTTGAGGGAGTTGTTTGCTTGAAGGATTGTTTTCTGTCCTTTGACTTTGAGTTTGTGTTTGCTCTGACAATTCAGATGTGTTTATTGTAGGCAGCAGAATGTTGGGTTCACAGTTGGGATAGGAGATGCATGCCGAAAGTAGATAATGGACCAAACCTCTCAGTGTCTGTGTTGCAAGCTATAATGCCCAAAAGTAGAGAGAGTATGGGGAATATTATCTGCCTTAGAGGCAGGAGGAGGGTGGGAAAGGTGGGGTATACCTGGGATACTGGTGGTCGGGAATGTGCACTGGTGGAGGGATAGGTGTTTGATCATTGTGAGATTGTAACCCAAACATGAAATCTTGTAACTATATCATGGTGATTCAATACAATTTAAAAAGTTTTTTTAAAAAAAGAATGGTGGGTCCAGTTTCTGAATCCATTTTGTCACTCTGTGTCTCTTAATTGGTGCATTTAGACCATTGACGTTGAGGGAGATTATTGTCACAGGGTTTTGCACCATCTTTCTGTAGGGGTTTGTTGTGCTTGTAGGGGTTTTTCTTGTCTTACAGAAATCCCCCTAATCCTTCTTTTAAGTTTGGTTTTGAGTCTATCAAGTTTCTGAGCTGTTGTTTATCCACGAAATAGTGTATGGTTCCTTCGAGTTTGAGTGAGACTTTAGCTGGATAGAATATTCTTTTGAGGCGTTCATTTCATTGAGTTTTTTCACTATATTCCCCCATTGTCTTCGGGCTTGGAGGGTTGCCTCTGATAGGTTTGCTGTAAATCTAAGGGGTACTTCTTTGTATGTGATTTCCTTCTTTGACCTTGCTGCTTGCAGTATTGTGTCTCTATCTGTGTCATCCAGCACTCTGACTATGATATGTCTTGGAGTCTTTTTATTAGGATCTCTTCTAGCTGGTACCCTTTGGGTTACTTGGATCTGGATGCCTGCATTCTCCAGCTCTGGGAACTTTTTGGCAATGACATCTTTAACTGTGACTTTTTCATTGGGATTGTCTCCCTGTCCTGTTACTCCGTTGATTCTTATGTTGTTCCTCTTGGATTCATCCCTAGGACTCTGATTTGCCCTACGGCTATTTTGAGGTCTTTTTTCCATGGTTTGTTGTTGTCTGTAAGCTTTCTCCTGCTCATCTTCAAGCTCACTGATTCTATCTTCAGCTGTAGACATTCTACTGTTGAGGGCACCCACTGAGTTTTTTATTTCCTTATTGAATCCTTTATTTGTGACATTTCTGTTTGTAGCTTTTTTATTTCTGTTCTCATTTCTTCCTGCATTTTGTTGACTGCCTGTTCCACTGTTCCATTCAAGTCATCTTTTGATTTTCTGGATGTCTGTTCCACTGTTTCTTTGAATTCATGGAACATCTTCAACATTTTGATTCTGAATTCCTTATCGGAGAGATCGTATTTGTGAGTAGCCCTGTAGGGGCTTCTGGACCTTTTTCTTCATCTTCCCCTCATGGCAGGGATTTGCGCTGTTTCTTCATGATGTAGTGGTAATATGGAGGTGAGGCCTTCCAGCTCACTATCAATTTTCCCTATTGGTGTGATTAGAGATTAGAGATTCTTGGTGAGCTTGGTCTATGGTGGTCGCCTTTTTCCCTTTCAGGAGTTGTAACTTCCTCTCATGTGCTCCTCTGTGGCTTATGTGTGGTCTGTAGTGAAGCTGCAGAACAAGTGGTGTGCTGGTTCCAAGGGACTAGGGGAGACAGAATTGGTCATAGGGGACTGGAAGTTGCTGGGGACCGGTGGAGGCTGCGGGGCAACAGTGCACCGGTGTTCTGGAAGGCTGCCCTTCGTACCCACCTGCAAGACAAGTGGCACGCTCATTGCAAGGGACTAGGGAAACCTGCTACTATTTCTTTTATTGATATGATTAATTATGCTGATTGACTTGCGAATGTTAAACCACCCTTGCATTCCCAGCCCCTCTCGGAGAGCCCAGCAAGTTACCGAGAATATTGAGCCCGTGCGGCAGAGCCTGTCAAGCTACCCGTGCGTATTGGATATGCCAAAAACAGTAACAATAAGTCTCTCAATGAGAGACGTTACTGGTGCCCGCTCAAACAAATCGATGTGCAATGGGATGACAGTGACAGTGACAGTGCATTCGCAGGATGAATCCTAATTGATCATGGTGTATGATCTTTTAGATGAGTCATTGGATTTTGTTTGCTAAGATTTTGTTGAGGATCTTTGAATCTCTGTTCATCAGGGATTACTATATCACTGTATCACTGTCATCCACTGTTCATCCATTTGCTTGAGCTGGTGCCACAAAGGTCTCCATTCATCTCTGTTGCATGTTAGTGTATCCCGGTGGTGTATTGGGGGCTCTTTCAGGATCAGGGGAATGAGAACCATCGTTGTTATATTTTTTTTCATTGTTATTGTTTTTGGCATATCGAGTATGCCACGGGTAGCGTGTCAGTCTCTGCCGTGCAGGCAGGATACTGTTGGTAAATTTCGGGCTATCAAAGAGGGACGGAGGCTTTTGGGTCAGCCTCTAATCGCCTTTACAGGTGTTCCCAGTCTACTGAGTAGTGGTCTTAATTAAGTACTTTGCTGGTCCCTGGTTAGGTGCATATACATTTAGTAGTGTAAGTTCTTTCTTCTGTACAGATCCCTTGATCAATAACAAATCACCTTCACTGTCTCTTGTGACCTTCTTCAGTCTGAAATCAATGTGGTCTGATACCAGAATGGCCACTCCAGCTTTTTTATTGAAGTTGTTTGCTTGTAAGATTGTTTTCCTGCCATTGATTTTGAGTCTGTGTTTGCTTTGACCGTTGAGATGTGTTTCTTGCAGGCAGCAGAATGTTGGGTTCCATTTTCTGATCCATCCTTCCACTCTGTGTCTTTTAATTGGAGTGCTTAGCCCATTGACGTTGAGAGAGATAATTGTTATGGAGTTTTGTCCCATCTTTGTGCTGAAGTTTGGTGTATTTGAGCGGCTTGTCTTGAAGTAACCCATTTAGTTTTCCTTGTAACCATAGTTTTGAGTCTATGAAGTTCCTGAGCTGTTGTTTGTTTGTGAAACTGTGTGTTTTTCCTTCTGTTATGAATGAGAGTCTAGCTGGGTAAAGTATTTTTGGTGAGGCATTTATTTCGTTGAGTTTTTTCACTATATCCCACCACTGTTTTTAGGCTGTGAGGGTTTCATCAGATAAGTCAGCTGTGAATCTTAAGGATGCTCCTTTATAGGCAATTTCTTTCTTTGATCTTGCCGCTTTCAGAACTTTGTCTCTGTCTATAGTTTTCGTCATTTTGATCAGGATGTGTCTTGGGGTATTTTCATTTGGATTTCTTCTAGCTGACACTCTTCAGGCCTCGTGAATGTGGTCACATGTGTTCGTCAGCCCGGGGATGTTGTCACAATGATGTCTTTGACAATTTCTTCTTCATCAGGGTTTTCTTCCTGTCCCTCTGGGACTCCAATAATTCTTATGTTATTCCTCTTAGCTTCATCCTGTTCTTCTCTTGACATCTGTTCATGGATTGAGAGTCTCTTCTACTTTCTGCACTTTTCTGGAGAGTTTCTGCACCTCATCTTTGAACTCACTGATTCTGTCCTCAGTAGCTTTTACTATGCTGCTGAGGCCTTCCACTGAGTTTTTCAATTAGCCTACCAGGTTTTTCATATCTTACATTTCCGTTTGTAATTTTTTTTGCATTTTCCATATTTCTACTTTCAAATCCTTTTGTATTTTATTGGCGCTGCGTTCCATTGCTTCTTTTAGCTCCCTATGCATCCTCAGTAGCTCCCTTCTAAATTCCTTGTCAGAGAAGTTGTCTAGTGCTTCATAACTTTTGGGGTCGTCTGGGCTAGTCTCTTTACTAGCTGAGAATGGTTGGCTTCTGCATTGCTTTACCGTTGTGACCTGTGTGGTTCATCCCTTCACACTCAGTGCTACTATTGTGTTTTTGGTGCAGTATTAATTGATTTGGGGCTAATGACTTATTGGCCTAGTGTGTTTCTGGTGGTTAAGCTACCCTAGAGTAAGTTCTACCTAAGAGGATAGCTTGTAGTTCTTATGGGATATGGAGGGGGAGAATAACTCGCGGCCATGGCTCAGGGAAGGAACCCTGGATACTGTGGATACCTGGATGGGAGGCAGAAAGACGTTCCCCAGAACATTGTTGCTATGGGTGCTCTCGATCCATCTCAGTTCCCGTCCCCCACAGTTCTAGGTTAAAAACCAGCTGGGCAAGGGTAGGCTAGGTCCCTCGGCTGTGGGAAGGAGCCCTGGATACTGGGCGGGTACTTGGATGGGAGACGGAAATACTTATCTTAATTTTTTAAAAAATTAAAAGATAAAAATCAAGTCATATGCTATGAGACAATTATATGCTAATGTCCACAGGACTATGTATACACACACATAAGCTTAATTATCTTCCAAAATCATATGACTATTTCTTGATTGAGCTTGAACTAAAACCAACTGAACTCTAAGTTTTATCACTAAGACAATTAAAATTAGAGAAATTTGCTAAGTCTCTAAAATTAGAGACATTTGCTAAGTGTCTACATTCTCAGTACTGCACAATGTTGAGAACTCAAATTAAATTTATAATCTTTACATCATGAATTCTGTGTCTTTTCTTTTTTTGTAATAAGGATTCCAAGTGTGAAGGCAAAAATACATGCATACTATTGGCTAATTCATTCTGAGATATTGACACGCAAAGATAATGATATCCTAGAACACTTCAGGCTGCAAGGGATCGGGATGGGCCACTCCTTCCCATCTCCCCACCCCTTCAGGATCCTGGCTGTTATGCCCATGAACTGACTCCTGGTGCCATTTAAGTGCACAAACAGCCATGATCCAGAGACTCACAAATGAATCTTGGAACCGATCATTTCGCTGCAAAGATGTCTCTGGACCCTAGTTATTTAAAATTTTAGAGTTCCAGGAGCACACAGCTGCAAAAGCAGCAAAAGCGTCTCATACTATTTATAACAAGCAATACAAAATAAATTATCTAGTATCTGCCTGTGGCAGGCAGGCTTAAGTGGTGACAGGAAAATTCAAAATAATGTCGGTGGAAAGGTGTAATAATGGTGGTGGGATTGGTGTTGAATTATTGAATGTAATCAAATATTGTGTACAAATTTATGAACATAAAATTAAAAATTTAAAAAAAGAAAAAATAAAGTAATTAGAGGCTGCCTCACAGCAGATTCAAACAAACAGCAATAACAAGTTTAATAAAGTCAATCATAAAGAAATAACTTTTCTCCTTGGAATCATCTCTCTGTATCCATTGAGTTATTAGGCCATAAAGATTCACATTTAAGAACGCTCTCAGTTCTGCCCGTTTACTTACATGGTCAAAGTACATGTTCTCATCAAGTCTCATATGGATTATTACAAAAATCTCTAAATTGATAATCCAATACCTAATTTATTCGACCCATCAATCAATGTAGACATATATCAGATTAATATTCCTAAAGAATCACTTTATGTAAATATATGACAAATCTATTTTAAAATATTCCAATTTCTCTACTGTCCAACATTAAAGAAAAAATTCTTATTCTGGCTTCACAATCACCCCTTTGTCCTTTGTAGCCATCTATTTATAAGCAGGTCTTATTCCTTGTGCTACGCTATAAATTCCCATATATTACTATAAACTAGGTACTCAATGAATGCTTTTTTCAAAAAAATTGGGGGGCAATATACACTGATGCTGTGTTGGTAAGAGGGGTTTATTCCTGTAGGTGCTCAGGGGATCATGTTGTATAGGGGATGAAAGTCAGCTCTCCTATTTACAGCCATGCACTCAGACCACTGAGCTATCTCTCTAGCCCAGTGAATGTTTCTTACTGAAAATGGCATTTTCCCCCAAAATGAAGTTAAATATTTTAATATAACATAATCAAATTTATAGAACCTATTTCTGCAGTTGTAAAAGCTTGTGTTTATTTGATTTAATCTTTGTAACCATTAATTTTCAGGAAAAAAATTTTATAATACCTGTAATTTACACATGTAGACACAGCTACATAAAGTCAGGTCATGGCAGAAACCAAACTAAAGTGTATCCCAAACACCTGTGCTTTTATGATTTTACTTGCCTCATTGATTAAACTTCACTCTATTTTATCACTTCTAGATATACAATCTATTCTGACTAAGAATATTAAGAGAGAATAAATCGCCCTCTTTTCTCTTTGAGCTTTGTGCTTGTTCGTTGTACTGGTTCCCACAGTGTGTATTTATTCCCAATGGATCCATAGGGAATGAACAGTTTCAGTTGAAAGAAAATGATGAATTATACTGACTAAGATCAATTCCATACTCAGTTTAACAAGCTGGGGAATAAGATGTCATGGAAAATTCATTGGCTTAGCAAGCAGTATCTCAGAGTTCTAGGCTTGGTTTTGCCAGGGACAAGTTGTATTATCTTGGAGTCATATGAATACTTCCTGAGAATTGATTTCCACATCTATGAAACACAGGTAGATTTGATTCACCCATTTCATAAATCTTTAATGGTTTCTGAATACATGAAAGATATTGTGCAAGACAGTTTAAGGATAGAAAGGTGAACCAGACATGAGTTTCTATCACTTCAGAAGATTATAAGGCAGAGATATGTTCCTGAAGTACCAGCACACCGGAAAGACAGGCATAAAAACCATGAAAAAAGTGCAGATAAAGTATACAGTGATCTCCAAGACCCCTTCAGCTTAAACATTCTATGATTTGTGATTAATTATTCATGGGGAAAATCCTGCTTTCCACAGAGATATAAATATTTACCAAGTGTTTTTTTTTCATGAGCATCAGCTCACTTCAATAGGAAAATTAGGAAGGTGCAAAGAAATGATTTTATTCTAATCACAAGGAAATTGAAAAAATGACATCCTCACAAAAGATTTGAGGGAGACACTTGGGCCATATCAGGTGCTGCTGCAAACATATTCTAAACTCTGGGCTCACGGGGATCTCTTCTGAAGGTACTTTTTCCCCAACTCAAGATTTAATACTCTATTAAAAAATGTTAGTTATTTCAGTTTTTGTAATTGTCGTTAGTATGGCTCCCAGATCACATAGTGCCCTGACTTTCAGTAAACTCACAGAGTACAACTTGAAGCAGGCCTGCATTTCCGCTCCACATTCAGTCAGATTGCTATATTGTTCAGCTGTACTTGGTAATTGATAAATTTTCTGGAATGAGTTCAGAATCACCCTGCTTTTAGTTAATCAATTGTCTGGCTTCCAGACAATATGTTGCATATATTTTCTCTTCTGGATCCAGCAGAAAAATGTTTTAGCTCTGTATCCTGGACAGCCTTTAACTGACAGTATCTTCAACTGGACAGCAGTTGAAGTCCTCCAGAACCCAGACACAGCCACACTCAAGGCCACTCTCCACACTTTCGGACAAGCCTCACGCATGAAGGAACCGGCAGAGGAACCCAAGTGTGCGGGAACCCGGTCCGAGATCTTCAAGGCTGCTCGGATCGGGATTGGACCTTTCCCACCCAGATTCCCCATTTTCCAGTAGCTAGGCAGTCACACCCAGAAATTGCCTCCGGCGCCATGTAACCCCATCAATGGCCAATATCCAGAGACTATAAAACCAAGCTCCCAGAAGCAACATCTGCTAGCCTAGTTCTCCCTCTCAGAGAACCTGGCAAGCTACCAAGAGTTACTGCCTGCATGGGGGAGAGTCTGGTGAGCTTCCCGTGGTGTATTATATGCCAAATACAGTAACAAAGATGGGTCTCATTCCCCTGACCCTGAAGTGCCTCTAATGCGGCACCATTGGGAAGGACAAGTAAAGAGAGGCTGCTAAAATCTCAGGGCTAGGATGAATGGAAACATTACTGGCCCACTCGAGCAAATTGACGATCAGTGGGATGACAGTGACAGTGACAGACAGTGATATTTTCTCTCCAGCTATCATTTAATACTCAGGAGAACCCAATGAGGTAGCCATATGAATGTCCCACATTATCTAAAGCTCACTCTAGTCTCACCTACTATTGTCAAAGCTACAAACTGTATTGTGGTCATTCTTTTCTTCCCAGAATGTCTTTGATTTGATTAACTTACAAAATAGCAACAAAAACTCAGGATTGCTTAATTCAGCTGTCTATAGAATTTGTTGTGGTATAGCCAACTTCTTTATTAGAGGCACACTGAGTAAAAGAGGGTCTGTGTTCATTTTGAGATTGCCAGAAAATATATTCATGGACTTGGAGAAATAAAAATTAAACATATTGCCACTTTTGTGGAGAATAATTCAAAATAAAATTAGCACAGAGAAAGGCAATGGGGGAACTTTAAAAACATCATTTGATCCCCTGGATGCAGATAGGCCTGAAACCAGTTAGCTAAAATAATAAATTCTCATTGTCTTAGGTTAGTTTAAGTTGAGATCATACTAATACAGTACTAATTAATGAGTGATTCTGTGGAATCCCAAGTTGCTTTATCACCTTGCATAAGAACATTACTTTTGAACAAGAGATTTTATTTTATGTGCAAAAGAGTTTTTATGCACTGGCCTTATGTAGGACTGCTTATATTCTCATGAATAGATTGGTCTAGCACCTATATTTAGTTGCATATATATATTTGTATATAGTTTAAAGTCT
Source organism: Sorex araneus (assembly GCF_027595985.1). Taxonomy (NCBI): domain Eukaryota; kingdom Metazoa; phylum Chordata; class Mammalia; order Eulipotyphla; family Soricidae; genus Sorex; species Sorex araneus. The sequence continues at coordinate 113,785,496 of NC_073313.1, forward strand.
TGTCTAATTCATTTTCCTAGAGATTTAAAGCCCATTTATAAATAAAGAAGTTTTATAACTTTAACTTTTTAATAAAAGGAATTATATGGATATTTTTCAGTAGCATTGAGGTAAGTCTTAAACAGTATGAAAAGTATTAACTTACGTTTGCACATACATTCTAGGCTATCAGCTCATGAATGTGATTATAAGAACTTGAGTAAATTGCCTGACATCTTGGGAGTTCAATTTTCTAATCTTTCAATAGGCATGATGATAAATTATTCACAAGACTAATACATGACTTAACTGAGATTGTGCTTATAGAATTGAACAATTACATTTTGTAATTACAGCTTTATGATGCTCTATCTCATGGTGATTTAATAAAAAGAAGAAATTCATTCATTAGGAATATTTGTCAGACAGTATGCTTAAGTATCGGCGGAAGAGCAGTATGGAGGTAACAGGTTTCAGGGTACTGTCCTTTTTAAAAGCAGCCTCTGCCAAATAATGTTGAAGACAAAAGTCAGTCCATATAACCGAGTTTCTAGACTTCTAATCCTTCTCATGAAATTGCAAGTTAGAAATGAAGTTCAACATGCAGTGTCTCTCTTCAATTCAATTCTGATATAGGTTGGGAGGTAAGAATAAATACACAGAGGATGATTTTTAGACAATACAACATAAAATTACATAAAGCAAGTTATGGTGCCATAATAGGTAAGACTGCAATGATAGAAATATCAGTCAGGACGGGTTGGTGGTGGGGAGGAGAGTTGTTTTTGGACCACACTGAGCAATGTTCAGAGATAATTCTTGGCAGGGCTCAGGGACCATAGAGGGTGCTGAGGATTATTAAACCCCATTTGATCTGTGCAAGGCACTAAGTACCCTACCCATTGTACTATCCTTCCAGGCTCCATGAATCAGTTATTACTCTCTTTCAGACCTGAGATTTTTTTAATGTTTCAATTTAATTTAATGTGGGATTTACAAAGTTATTGATAGTTGTTTTAGGCATATAGTACATCAACAACAATTCCATCACCAGTGTCAAATTCCTTCTACCAGTATCCCCATATTCTATTCCCATCCCCAAACCCTACCTTATCCTTGATTATCAACTTAACAGGCACATTAAAAAGTTCTAGTGGTTGAAGCTTAGATCTAATGCTTTCAGTGTTGTTGAGTGTGTTTTGCATACTCACCCATATCACCAGTATAACTGACATCCTGATGCCTGTTCATCCATTACTCCCTGTTCTCTTCTTTTCCCCCTTGATTTCTTTCCTTCTCTGTCTATCTCCACTTTTAAAATTGGGTACATTTCATCATCCGGTACTCTATAAACCGCAGATAAGTGAGATGATCCTATGTTTGTCTATCTTCTCACTTACTTCACTCAACATAATACCCTCAGTTCCAACCAGGTTCCACCAAATTGCATGATTTTGTCATTCCTTCCAGATTCATACTATTCCATTGTGTATGTAGCACCGTAGCACTGTCGTCCCATTATTCATCGATTTGCTTGAGCGGGCACCAGTAATGTCTCCATTGTGAGTTCTTGTTGTTACTGTTTTTGGCATATCGAATATGCCATGTGGAGCTTGTCAGACTCTGCTGTGCAGGTGGGATACTCTCGGTAGCTTGTCGGGATCTTCGAGAAAGATGGAAGAATTGAACCCAGGTCGGCCGCATGCAAGGCAAACGCCCTACACGCTGTGCTATTGCTCCAGTCCCATTGTGTTTATATATATATGTATATATATATGTATATATATGCCACATCTTCATAATTCATTCATCTGTCATTTGACACCTAGGTTTATTTCTTACCTTAGCTATTGCACTGAGTGCATCAATGAATAACAGTGTGCATATGCACTTTTGAAAGAGTGTTTTTATATCCTGGGAAAAGATGCTTAAAAGTGGAATTTCTGGGTCATATGGCAGCTTAATTCTACCAGTATGAGAACTTTCCATACAGTTTTCCACAGGAGTTGAACTAGACAGCATTCCCTCCAGTAGTGGATGAAAGTTTATTCATCACCACATCCCTGCCAACACCAATTATTCCTACTATTTTTGATATGTGCCATTCTCACTGGTGTAAGATGGTATCTCATTGCAGTCTTGATTTGGATTTCTTTGATAATAAGTGGTGCTGAGCATATAATCAAGTGTCTACTGGCTATCCACCTGTCTTTCTCTGAAAATTGTCTATTCATTTCCTCTCCCCATTTTTTACAGGGTTTTTGAATTTTTGTTGATATTTGTGAGTACTTTATACATAATGAATATCAAACTTTTATCTGACGTGCTGAATGCAAATTATTTCCCATTCAATTAGCTGTCATGTCTGATTTTAAAACTTCTGCCCACTTTCTGCTTTTGGGATCTTAAAAATGTTGATTACTTCCGTGTAATTCAGTTTCCTCAAATGTACAATGAGGATTATTGTAGAATCTGCTGTACAGATTTGTTTTTTGATGATTAGATTATCTGACACCAAGTCTGTGTCTAATCCATAGAAATACTTACTGGGTACTTGTTGATTTTGACCATCAAGAAAGGATGAAATGACTGAAGATATTCTGCCATTACATGGGCATGTAATGATGGCATAGAAGAGGGAGTAAGAGACAACTAAAGGAAATGCTTTTATAACTTTTCCCTATGAGAAAAAGTGAAAATATCCCAAAGAGATAGCACTGCAGGAAAAGTTCTTGACTTGCATGTGGCCAGCCTAGGTTCCATCCCCAGCATTACATGTGGTCGTCTTCTGAGCATTGCCAAGAGTGATTTGTGAGCTCAAAACTAGGAGTAAGCCCTGAGCAAAGCCAAGTATGATCCAAAACCCAACAGCCACCTCCAAAACAATATAAATGAAAAAAAATATAGAAAATATGTATTATCTGGTACACAATCTAACTGTAAACTAATAGCTATATCCACTAGCTAATAACTAGTAATAATGAACAATCTCACTGCCACATCTTTTCTAAACTTGATCATTAAATTCATTCATCATATATATGTAAATAGCATATCCCTGATGAAATTTGGTTCATGGGTCATGACAGTAAATATAAAAAGCACGATTTATTATTTGCAAAATGCAAACCTTAACAAATTCTCTTTTGATCTCCTAGCAGGCCTGAATGAGTACTACTTTGAGAACTATTTCCAAGTAGCATTCTTCTTTCTAATGTAAAACCCCTTCTAAATTGGGTTAAATGGGGCTAAATATTTAATAGCCTTGCATATTTTTTATTTTTATGGTCTTGGGGCCATACCCGACAGTGCTCAGGGTTTATTCCTGTTTTTGCACCAGAGATCACTCTTGGTAGTCTCTGTAGACCATATGGGATGTCAGGGATCAAACTCTGTTCAGCTGATTGCAAGGCAAATGCCCTACTCACTCTACTGTCCCTTCAACCCATATTTTTTGCATAATTGACATTATGATGACTGGCAGACCAAAAATACTTTAGGTACTTGGGATGAGATGTGTTTTATAAATGGAAGCTACAAATCATCAGATGCAAAATTTGAAACAGGGCAGCTGATCTAATGAATTCCACTTTTGAGAAAGTCAGAAATGAAACTGAACACGTGATTGAGAATAAGTTGTTATGAATTTGAGATGAACTACAGACATGCTATTTTCTCTGAAGTGTGGGGAAACCGCAGTCTCGTGGTCTTTGATACAGCAGAGTTGTTGTGGAAACATCACATCCTACTTGGATTCATGTTTGATTCCTAACTCTGGGTTGGGAAAATTAATTTGGGGAAAAACAAACTCCCTCTATTTAAGTTCCTGATGAAATTGGACATGATTTGTGTGTATCCCCATGACTTGACCAAGTGGAGGTAACCATATGCTTCTTCTACAGCCCCACATGATTAGAAAAACTCACAGCAGCATTTGGCCTCTAGGTTGTCTTAGCCTGACCCAGGCAATCACCCCCGGGATTCCAGTAAGGCATATTTCCAGAGGTTAGAGGAAAGCCATTTTCTGAGGAATTGATGGCATTTTGTAAAGGAGGGGGAAGACCCATAAAAGTATTTGCAAAGACTGAAAACTTTAGAACTAAATTCTTTTCAGAGAGTTCAAATTTTTTGTACATAGCCAGTGTTTCTAAGAAGTGAATTTTAACTCCCGAGTCCCCACAAATGACAGACTTCTCTCAAAGGGTGCATTTATTATTAGATGAGGCATAAGTCAATGTAATGACTACATTGAAATAATTATGTAAAGTCTCCAAGGTTGATCCACATTCAAGCAGTAATTTTAAGATTTGATTCAGTAGTGCAAGTATCCTTTAAAAGGCTTGAGGCCTGAATCGTCAGCAAGAGATTTATCATGATCTAAAGAAGGATAAATCCTTCAGTTTCTCCAAAAGGAAATTTTTTAAATAGTCAGGTGTGTCTGACAATACAAATGAGAGATATTTTGAATAAACAGGAGATAAGATCTTCACTTCACTTGTATCACTTGTCGTCCTATTGTTCATCGATTTGCTCCAGCGGGCACCATAACGTCTCCATTCGTCCCTGTCATGTTCAGGGTCAGGGGAATGAGGCCCATTATTGTTACTGTTTTTGACATATCAAATATGTGCTACAGGTAGCTTGCCAGGCTCTGCTGTGCTGGTGGATACCCTCGGTAGCTTTCCGGGCTCTCCAAGAGGGACGGAGGCTTTTGGGATGACCTCTAATTGCCCTTACAGGTGTTCCCAATCTCCAGGAGATTCTGCATTGCTCTCTTTGGGGAGCTTTGTTTTATAGTCTCTGGATCTTGGCCGTTGATGAGATTACATGGCATCCGGGGCAGTGTGTATGTGTGTGACTGCCAAGCTACTGGAAAACTGGGGATCTGGGTGGAGGAGGCCCAGTCCCAATCCGAGCAGGCTTGGAGATCTCAGTCACGGGTCCCCCATACCTGAGTTCCTCTTCCGGTTCCTTCTTGCGTGAGGCTCGTCCGAGCATGTGGAAAATGGCCTTGAGAATGGCTGTGATTGGGTTCTGGAGGTTTTCGGCTGCGGAGGTTCTGCTTGGGGCAGGGAGGGAGACTCAACCCGACCCCCTCCAAGGGGCCCCGGTGAACACAGCCTGGCGTGGGGGAAGGAGATTCAGGTAAATGCATGTGGGATAAAAACTTCTTTTAAACTCATGAGTGAAGATGCACGATTTTGTGCTGAACAGACAGATGTAAAGTCCTTCCTGTGCCTGATGTTAATAGACAATTTTTCACAATCAAAGATTTTTGCTTCTTGTCTTTCCATGTGGAGATGGTTTTAAAATGAAAATATGGCTGATGAAATAGATAATTCCAGTTGAAAGTCCATGAATGTTATAGTCCTTCCCAACTGCATGTTGTTTCCGTCCCAAGATACCGTCTCAGAAGTTTGCCAATGACAACAGTGTGACTATTTTGAAAGAATATTCATTTGAGTTCCCAACAAAAATAATTTCAAGGAAACGTTGCCATACAAAACATTTGCAAATGAACTCCATACTTCATTACCTCAATTGTAGGTCCAAATATAAATGTAATATGACTCTTTACTGAAAATGCATTTTTCACTGAAACTGATTTTTTAAAAATACCGTGCTCTCTGTTAGAAGGATTACCCCAAAGAAGAGGTATAGGTAGACTGACTCTACCACTAATGTGAATTTGATAATTATGTTTTGTTACTAACAATGACATATATGTTTTGTTTTCCATGGAGCCCATCCACTTACTACCTCTAACCACTTTATGACTATTTAGATTTGTAAGCACTCTAATATCTGCGCCCATGGCAAACCACTGGAGATAAAATGTGCAGAGGAAAGAGAATGTGGTTTATTGAATGCAAACTAAACTGAAAGTAAGCAGACCTCAGCTCTATTTTTGGATTGCCTTTGGACAAATCATTTTTTCTTTGACCTTGGGCTAGTCATTTACTGTTACTTTACCCCAGGTGGTGCACTTAAGCTTCATTATAAGCAAATTCCAATAGCACATTTCTTATATCACAATTTATAAAGCAAAGAAGAAATACAAAATGCATCAAATGAAGAATTTCTCAATCAGTGTTTCCAAATCCCACCTGCTAGTTGTACTGTAAGAAAATACAGCTCAAAACAAACTTCAGACTAATAATCAGAACACATAACTATATTCTTAGGTGAGATTTAAAAGACAGTGCTGGAGAAAAAAAGAGAAATCCAAGACAAAGATTTATAGATACACTCTCTGGTTTCCTTGCTTCCCCACCCTCCCCCCTGCTTCTATTTCTTTCTTCCTTTATTTTATTGGAAAAGAGATGGAAAAGGGATGGGAATGTACCCATGGTGCACTGAGTATATTCATAGTAACTGATGCTATTTACATGAGGAAATTTCTACCACAACAGAACAAGGGAACAAAAACAAAGTTTTCTAAGGCACAGGAAAAGGAATGTCGGTATTGCTGATAATGTAACTGAAATTTCAGAAAGAGAAACCAATATACACGTCAAATTATGTCCATTATGTAAGTAACAGGGCTTTAAAATAAGTTATTTTGGAGAAGCCATCCAGCTCTGGGAATGTGCTTTTTTTAAGCAGGCATGTCCCAAGTATTCATCTTCAGCTATAAGATATAAAATAATAGTAAATCAAGAATATTTTTATTCAAGGAACTCTGCCAACTAAAAAAATTTCAAATGCATTAGGAATGCATTTTTTATATATTGAAAGACCAAATTATTATTAATTCTATTATTATTTTAGAACATAAAATAACTCTCTATTTAATGCCATCAGTGAATTCAGTGTAATAATAATACAAATCAGAAAATTCTGAGGTTGGAAGCAGTATTAACATGAACTCTGTTGTTTCACAGTATGGAGATGGAAATAAAGCAGAAGAAAATGAGTTGTTCAAAATTTTTTTATTGAATCACCGTGAGAACAGTTAAAAAGCTTTCCAGTTTAAGTCTCGATCATACAATGATCAAACATCCATCCTTTCACCAGTGCATATTTTCTACCACCAAGAACCCCAGTATACCCCCCATCCCACCCCTCCCCTGCCTGTGTGGTAGATGATTTCCACTTTATTCTCTCTCCACTTTGATCACATTCAATATTTCGACAAAAGACCCACCATTACTATTCAGAATTTTCCCCAATAATCAGACCTGATGAAAAGATAATTTGTTTTCTATTGCTGGCTATGAAGAGCATATGTGCAGTTTTGGATTTCTGATATTTTAGTAATAAGTCTGGGGGTATTTCTACCAAAAGCCGCTGCTTTCTGAGATTTGTTTGTGTGCCTCTGGGGTCAAGGCCATTCAAGAGCCAGAGGAGCCGTTCATGGGCGGCAACACGGGGCCTCGTCAGGGCAGGGAGAGGGGCTGGTTGTCTCTGCAGTTTTGTACCTGGCTGACCAATACGCTCTGAAAAGGTGATGGCCACCGCGCTTCCGGAGGGAAAAGGTGGAAGGGACAAACATCTTTCCCCACATGAGATGGCACGGTGCCGTACTTTAATGCTCAGTCCAGATGCATTTCTGCCAAAATCCACTGGGTTCTGAGATTGGTTTGTGTGCCTCTGGGGAGTTGTCCAAGATTAAGCTTTGTAAATACCGAGACTAAAAAATAAAATCTTCTGAATATTATTATGGAAATAACTATTCCACTGGTCTGATTTGACATCCTATAACTTGGCAATTTCTACAAGTAGTATTCCATTTGAGTTTTTCTTCTTTCTAGTTACTGAGGCCATAATTGATTTCAATTTGATATTCCTTAATTTTATTTTGATTTTCCCCTACCTATATGGCATAAATTATTGAATCTTTTGAAATTCCCTCTTTATTATTATTAGTTCTAATAGAAAGAAAAGATAAAATATTTAAAAGCTGAAATATGTTGGCCAACAACCCCACAGAATCTTCCACAGAAAAAATAGAAGCCCATTGGAGGAGGGGCCAGAGACAGGCCGGCACTGCATGGTCCCCTGAGCACTGTTAGGAGTGGCAAAACTGAGCACTCCCCAGGTACATTGCCAGAACAAAAAGCTAAAAAATAAAGAGGGAATGGACTTACTAATAGTTTATTTTTCTGCTTAAAATCAGTAGACAAAAAAAATTTTTCTTTTCTTTGTTTTGACTCTGAGCTCAGGCATCAGCTCTGGAGGGACTCAGGACCACTATAGTACCAGGGACCAACCTGGGTGGACTTAATGCAAGCCAAGTACCTTACCCACCATACTATCTCCCCAGTTGCCCAAAATCAGGCATTTCTAAAGCAATGTTCTACAAGTCTATAGCTTTTCCAGGGCACTATGGACACATACAGTGCCTCTGACAAATTACATTATTGTTATTATGGGAGATGAATTTAGGAAAAGCAGTAAGATTCCCCTCTTCAGGGATTGGTGACAAATCAAAGAAGTACACAAAATTCCCCTACATCCTTCCCATCTACCCAGTGCCTTTATGCAACCATGGCTTAAGCTGAAGCCTTGGATATCTTTATTCCAAGTGCCGTAGTTTCTATCTGCTTCTTTTTAGTAATAATTTAAAATTCAACTGTGGAAAACACAGTGTTGAATTTCTTTGGCTTGAATTTAGTATAAACAAAGGTGCCCCATATCTCAGCAGTATTCTAGAAACAAGCAGAGAGTTTTCACCTTACCAATACATTGACCCACTCTTGCACATTTACTCACTGTCCCGACCAACTCTCTTCTTATCAATTGATAAGTGGTTTATTTTATTTCATTTTAATTTAATTTGCTATTATTTTTTAATTTTATTGAATCACCGTGAGATAGTTACAAGCTTTCATGTTTGGGTTACAATCACACAATGATCAAACATCCATCCCTCCACCAGTACACATTTCACACCACCAATATCCCTGGTATACCCCCCTTTCCCACCCTCCCCCTGCCTCCATGGCAACTCTCTTCTTGGGTCAAATCCTGCTGTTGCTTTTAGATCCCATCTTTGGTGGTTGAGAGACAACTTAAAGGACTGGAACATATAATTTGCAGGCAGGAGGCCCTGGTTTTCAGTTTTGATATACCACCAAGAGTTCCTTATTACAGAGATGGGAACAACCCATGAGCATGGCAGGGTGGGGGTTAAATTGTTTTTAAATCCCCTCTTTGTTTCCAAGTAGTCTTTATTGATTCAATCCAATACCTTTTTCCCTCTTCCCTTATTCTTTAAAAAATTTTTTTCTTCCATTTGTTGTTATGATGATGGAAGTGGCACACATACCTGGCTGTGGTGCTCGCGTGATTTAGTTGTGGTACTCGCACAGCAGCTTTGTAGCATTTGTGTGAGTGGTCTCAGTGCTCATGGTTTGCACTCCATTAGCTGCAGTGCTTGTATGTGTTGCTTACCACAGGTTGCACTTCCTGGGTATGGTACTCACAAATATTTTTGGTTTTGACACACCCAGCAGTGACCAGAGTTTACTCCTAGCTTTGCAGTCAGGGATCACTCCTGGTGGGCTTGGAAAACTATATGGGGTGCCAAGGATTAAACCCAGATTGGCTATGTGGAAGGCAAATGCTGGACCCTCTGTACTATCTCTCCAGCCCCTCACATAGCTTCTTAGCTATGAGCTCGCAGTAGGTCTCACCCCTTTGGGGTGCTTACACAGACCTGGCAGACTTGTAATTAAAAATTGCTTGTGGCACCAGGAACCACATACAGCAGCGCTGCTAAGATCAGAAAGAACTTCCAGGATCACATTCAATGCAAGTGGGACACTGGAGATTTGAATTAATGATCACATGCTTGCAAGACAGATACTGCAAGCCACTGAGCTAATCTCCCAAACCTTGTTGTTTTTCTCCTTATTATATCCCCTAAGACTTGCTTGTGGAGAATTAGGCATTGATTAGTATGTCACTGAATGACAGTAATGCTTATGTCATCAGGCTACACGGACATGGTAGTGATATCCCTACGGAGTGATTTCAGGGCATAGTGGAATCACTCTGTAAAGGATTAATTGTTATCTAGGGGGAGTAAGGTATGCTTAACAAGTAAAGAACCATGAACATAGGGGCCAGAGAGAGTACAGGTGGTAAGGTGCATGCCACCAATTCTAGTGCAAATCCCCAGCACTGCATATGGTCCGCTGAGCAACGGCAGGGGTCACTGCTGAGCCCAGAACAGGAATGTACTTGCACACCACCAGTTGTGTCCTAAAAATGAAAGAATGAGTGAACCACGTAGCTGTTAATGCATCCAATGCCAACATCTATTGCCCAGAATTCGCACTTTCTTGGCTGGTAGTACAAAAGCCCATCCAGTCAGTGCTTCCATAATCAGTCCCTCAATTCCTCTATGTGGCTTTTGTGGATAATAATGGAAAGTATGTCCACTAAGTAATGAGGTGGGGTTTTTACTAGCTCAGCTCAGTTATTTTAAACGTAAGAAACTTCTAGAGCTGATTTTAAAATGTGTAAAGATAATTTTAAAAGCTACTAAGTGAATGCTCATCGTAAATGAAGACATCTATTTGAAGAATTTTAGCTAATCTAAAATAGTTGTCAACAAATGCCCTCTTTCTTGATACTGGTGAGTGCTTAATAAGAAAGCTACGAGCGCCACGGCACGGCCCCTCTGCTCCTTAAAGACTCTGATCCGGGAGGTCTACTCACCCATTTTGGCACCCAGAGACTTATAGAAATGCATCTAGACTGTGAGCTGAGCTACGACCCCATGCCTCCTGAGGAGGGGGAAGGCTTTTCTCTCCCAGCGCTTTCTTTCTATGGGGAAGATAGCAGCGGTGGCAGCAGCAGCGCCCACATGGCGTCCGCCATTTTCTAGGACTCACAACCCAGAGGTACTTGCTTGTGGTGACGTGGCGCACAAGAGATCATGGGATGGGGTGTTACCGGCACGGCCTCGGCCCAGATGAGATCCAGAGCAGCCGCGCACGACATGGACCCTCTGCTCCTTAAAGTCTATGATCCAGGAGGTCTACTAACCCATTTTGGCACCCAGAGACTTATAGAAATGCATCTAGACTGTGAACTGAGCTAAAACAACAGAGATCCAAAACCAAAAATCCAAAAGGACAGCGGCCGCGCAAGCTCCTATAATCTTCATTCTCAGCAATGGAAAACAGACTATCAAAAGATGCCTTTTCAGCAGGTTTGATTGTTGGGGGAAAATTCCAAATAATAATAGTAAGTTCTCTGTTGAAATATTGAATGTATTCAAAGTATAGAGAGAATCAAGTGAAGATCATTGACCACTCAGGTGTGGGGGTGGGTGGGAGGGGAGTAAATTGGGGTTCTTGGTGGGGGAACAGGGGCACTGGTGACGGGATGGGGGTTTGATCATTATATGACTGAGACTTAAACCTTAAAGCTTTGTAACTTTTGTCACGGTGATTCAGTAAAATAAATTTTTTAAAAAAAGAATAAATTTAAAAGCAAGAAAAAAAAGAAAGATATGAGTAATTTTATGTCTACCTTCATACCTTCAAACAGAAGTGTTGAGCCTGAGCCGGAAATGGGGGGAATTGATGTGACTCCTGCTGATACCTTATCAAATATGTGTGCATAAGTGTTTATTATTTTCTATTAGTTTAAGTTGTGGCGATAATGACTGCTAGATTCTGAGATTTCTTTAAAGTGAAGCTTTTTTTTATGAAAAAAAAAAGAACCAAAGCAACCAAAAAAGTAGAGAAGGGGCCAAAGACAATTTTACATCCCTTTTTCTATTCCAAAATCTATCCCAAATCTTACTACTCAAACCAAGGAAAGGTCAAACATGTTGAGTAAATGATAAAAGAAAAACATTCACAAGCTCTAATACCTAGAAAGTAGTTTGTATGTGTGTAACGGGGTGAATGTAAGGTCAGTGTTAAATTTCCAGACGAGAACGTCTTGTGCTTTCTTTTACCTAGCCGTATGCAGCTGAATGAAAGACAGGTGTCCCAGGTTGCCCAGAACATTACATCTGGTGTGCTTAGGGCTTACTCCTGGCTCTGTGCTCAAGGATCACTCCTGGATGGCTCAGGGACATTATGAAGTGCCGGGGATCAAACTGGGGTGCACCACAAGCAAGGTAAATGCATTACCCACTGTACCATCACTCTGCCTTCCTTGTACAGAAGGAAGAGTACTTCACTCTCGATGGTTTACTCACTAGCAGTGTGAGACACATAAAAGCCATCATTATTTGGGGGACATTTTTTACATTCAATATAATGCATATACTAGTAGAGCCTAGATGGTCTTTATTTACTTAAAAGTATTTGTCTTGAAACTCCAGGAATATTAGAAACTCCCTGAGAGGGCCAGAAAGATAGCTCAACAGTCTGAGTGCATACTTTGCATGCAGAAGGCCGGGGTTTGATTCCTAGCACCACATGGTCCCCCCGAAAGCACCATCAGAATGCTATCCGAGTTTGCAGCTGGAGAGTAACACCTGATCATCACTAGTTGTGACCTCAAAACCATACATACAAAAATAAAATAGAATAAATAGAATAAACTCACTGTCAGACCAATATTCACACTGCTTTTATTTCCCAGAAGGCTTAACTGAGATACCTACTACATGCTCAATCAAGATTTGTGTGACTGAATATGAAATAGATTCTTTTTTAAAATCCAATGCAATTTAGTTTTGTCAATAAAAGGATAATGACATGCCATATTATCCGGAGAGGAGGTAGAAAAGAGTTAAGAACTGTTTTTTTAAAAGAGTTTAAACCAACAAAAGAAGCTGCATTGGATGAGAAAAAAGCATATCCTCAAACCATCTAATTATAGACTAGGTTCTGTGAGTTAATGACATTTCTTTATAAGACAGACCATTTTTTTCTGTCTGGAAGCAATACACATTCAGGAATTGAGACAAACATCAATAGGGACAAAAGCTGTAGCTCAGCTGTTTGGAGGAAATCAATTCGAGCAACTCATAATTTTCTGGGTGACACATCATGAAACATTAGGCTAAGTGGTGGCACCTGGCTTCGGAAGCATGATCTCTAGGACAGCTACCAATTTATTCCTGCTGAAAAGGGAAATTTCCCCCTCCCCAAGCCTTTCATGCAAAACTTATGAGCCAAAATGAGAATGGTATCAAAGGATTAAAAGGGAAAAGAGCTTCCCAGCCGATAGTTATCTCTTTGTCAGGTTATTTCATGTAACTTTCTATAACAAAGGAAATAATGAGCTGGACTGAAGAAATACTTCAAGATCTACAAACTGAACAGAATGTATGAGAGTCAGAATGTGGGAAAGGCATCCTCTAGGGCATGATATATGTATAATGGGAATCTGGTTCATAACTTGGTAAGGTTGCTCACAAAGACTTCTTCATTGGTAACTAGGATTAGAGAAAGGAAGCACAAGTACCTTTGCAGCTTAAACATAATAGGCAGAGAAATGGGAACTGGTTCATCATAATCAGCTACTATTGTCTCAGAGAAACCAATAAAAATGGAGTCTTTAAAGGAAAAAGGTGGGGTATAGTCTCACATTGAGTTGACTGAGAGAAATGTTTATTATGAGTACACTATTTATGATGAAGCAAGGTGTGATGTGTCATGGAGAATCTTTGGGGAGTATTCACCACAACACTGGTGGCAATAAGTACACATTAAATGAAGACTTACTCTATGGCTAGTTTGAGCGAGCTTATATGGGGGATATAGAAGAAATGTAGCGACATTCCTCAAAGAATATAAAATAAAGACAAGATTAGTAGTGACATTCCAGTATTTACTGTGTCCCAAAAAGTACTTTATGTGTGTAAATTTACATTATAATCCTCACAATATCACAATAAATGGGTACATTTCCCTCCTTTGTACAGATAATAAGATTGGGGTCAAAGAGATAATGCATCTTATGCAAAATAATTCATCCAAAAAGTGACAGAGCTAAGATGTGAACTGTGGCCCTAGTTTACATTCTATACATTTAATTGCTAATGAAGACCCAACTGTAAAATGGCACTGCAAATGGTTACCTACCTCAGAGTTGATAGGGAATAAATGAGTTAGCATATGAAAAGAAGGAGAGTGTCTGGCATGGAAGCAGTACTCTGGAATTGCCAGCTATCATCTTTAATGTCAACAGTGTTTTCCTGCATCTTAATGCATGAATTCCTTTTACAAAATCCTTGTAGGTAATTCACAGCTACAGATTATATGTCTTCCCTAGGAAGCTCAGCACTTGAGCAAGCTACCTCATTATGCAACAGCTCTTGTTTAAAAAGATTTCCTTTGGTTTACCTAAATAAATAAATGTTCCTATAACCTTTGCTCGTTGACCCTAGGCCTGCTAATGAGAATCATACTGAATAAGCTGACACTTTCACTTGACATAACAAACTGAAGATGGCAAGGATAGAGAAGTATTTAAGATCTTTGAACTGGGTGAGGATAAGTAGTGTTGGATAAGAAAACAGTGAAAATGAAGACAGGAAAGTCAGTGAGAAGAATATGGCAGTTATCCAGGAAATAAAGACTATGACAAGAGCAATGGCAAAGAGAATAAAGAAGCAGTTACAGATAAAAGAAACCTTTCATGAGGAAATGTAACTGGGACTGGGAACTAGCCAGGTACAGGGAAGGAGTATATAAAAGAATTTATCCTAATTTTTTGAACTGAGCTGTTGAAAAGAACCAATACTTTTGTTTTTGTGTGTTGGCTTGCCTGTAGATGGGTTATATTTGGAAGGTGGAAATATGATGAGTTTAGATTTAAATTTAATAGGCACATTTGAAAATCCAGTAAATAGAACTATATGATGGAACAGGTATATGTGGATTAATATACCTCATTTCCCCACGTCCTGCCCCTCTCTTTGTTGTTTCAATGACTGAGAAACACATGTACACACACACTTGGTTGTGCTAACTGGGGGCCACACATTTAAATTATACTGCTTGCACATGTACTTACTTGACAAGGGTCATCCTCTTTTAATTGTGTACTCAACCAGAGATTGAATACACACTGTGGTGCACACACAAGTGCTTACCAGGGGTTTCACACTTTAATTGAAGTGCTTGCACCCACCTGAGTGCAGGAGATTACACGTTCTGTTGAGGTGCCAAGGATCCCTGACAAGAACACCAGTTACTACACTCAACATATGTAGGCAGCACCAGGAATGGCATTCAGCCTTCTTGGTTGCATGACTACTGAGCCATCGAACAGCCCCCAAGAGATACTAATTTTAAATTCATCAACCAGAAGTATTTTCATGGAGGAAAAACTGCTCCAGAGTTTCAAATGGAAATATGAGGGGTTGAACATGGTACCATCAGTAGGGCTGATGTGTGGAATTCTGAAGGACCTGGGATTCTTTGTTTTGTTTGGGGGGCCACACCTGGCTCTGTTCAAGACTTACTCCTTGCAGGATTCAGGGGTTCATGTGGAGTGTTGGGGATTGAACTCACATCAACTGAGTGCAAAGTAAGTGCCCTCCAACCCCACTAAGGGCCTGGGGCTGGAGAAGTCTCTGAAGTCTCTGGATGCCCTTCTCTTCCTCTACTAGCCTTCCTATTAACATTATGATAATGATAAATCTAGTTTTACTGAGCCAAGACACTTATGTCAAAAATATGAACAAAGGATTCAAGAAACCTGAACTCTCATCTCAATGCTCTTTTACTCATCCTTCTGAGTATCAGAGAGGCTCTAAGGTTTTTAGATCTTAAAAAAAAGAGAAGTTTTCCAAACTTGCCATCCTGAGTCCTGCCCGGTTCATTAGCTCAGTACCATGAATTTGTTTCCATATTTTCCATTTACTTTAAGGTACATACAACATCCCTACTGGAGCAGAAGAAATAGTTCAGGGCCTTGCAACCTGCCAACCCTAGTTCAATCCCTGGCACCGTACGTGGTATACTAAGCATAGCCAGGACTTATTCCTGAATTCAGGAATAAGTCAGCTATAAAGTCAGGACTAGATCCTGAACACCACCTGTACAGTGCAAGTCCTTCACAAACAAAATATAACAAAAGATAGCAAATCTTAGTGTGTCCTTCTGAAAAGAAAGGAATAGATATCTTTAATGGAAAAACCAGAAAGCATAGTCTTTGTTTTTGGAATATATTCTAATATAGACATCCAAAACCATGTCTACTACAACTACTCATTCACCTAAACTTGACTGGACAGTGCATTGCTGGAGTGAATAAAATGTGGTGGTGAAGAGATTTCTCAGAGAAAACTTAGTTTTCTGCTTATTTTATATAGCTCTGTACAACCTAACCTCTAGAAACTCGGTTATATGGACTGACTTTTGTCTTCAACATTATTTGGCAGAGGCTGCTTTTAAAAAGGACAGTACCCTGAAACCTGTTACCTCCATACTGCTCTTCCGCCGATACTTAAGCATACTGTCTGACAAATATTCCTAATGAATGAATTTCTTCTTTTTATTAAATCACCATAAGATAGAGCATCATAAAGCTGTAATTACAAAATGTAATTGTTCAATTCTATAAGCACAATCTCAGTTAAGTCATTAATTAGGTAATTCCTGAGTACAGAGCCAGGAATGACCCCTGTGCATCGCCAGGTGTGACCCAAAAAGCAAAAAAAAAAGAATGTTTATTCTTGTTTAAGGAGATGAAAAGCCTTGGATATGTCTAACAATCCCATTTATTTTAGCTATTCCTTTACGGCTCTTGTCTCTTTACTAATAAATATTCTTTCTTGTTGATCTCTCTAGTGGTGAAAGTGAAATATTGAAGTTTCCTACTACTATTGTGTTTCTGTCAATGGGTATTTTTAGGTTTGTGAACAGAATCTTTATGAACTTTGCTGAGCTTTTACTTCATACAAACATGTTGATGACAGTATTTCTCCATCTATTGCTCTCTTAACCTATAAGTAGTGCCCTTATAGTATGCAAATAAGTATAAAATGGTCTTGGAGTCTTTATGGGGAACAATTACCCACAGTTCTCTTTGAGGAAGTTAAAGTAGATCTCAATAGGACTCGAGAGCAAGGGAACACAGGATACCCTAACTACACTCAAGATAGCTTGGTCCTTTAGGAGCGTAACCTCCTATGCTCTTCATTCTCAGTAATGGAAAACAAATTATCAAATGATGCCTTCTTGGCAGGTCTGATTTTGGGAGGAAAATTCCAATTAGCAATAGTGAGTTTTCTGCTGAAATATTGAATGTAATCAAAGTAAAGAGAAAGTAAAGTGAAAATCATCAGCCACACAGGCAGGGGAAGGGGAGGTGGGATGGGAGGTACACTGGGGTTTTTGGTGGTGGAACTTGTGCACTGGTGAAGGGATGGGTGTTTGATCATTGTATGACTGAGACTTAAACCTGAAAGCTTTGTAACTTTTCACATGGTGATTCAATAAAATTTTTTTTAAAAAAGATAGCTCGGTCCGTGAATTATTTTTCAGAATATGCATTCCTCGTACCTGCATTATTTGTAGCATACAAAACATTAAATGTTTTTCATTTTTAAGGGAACTGTTTTTTTAGTCTGAGAAGCTGAAATATTTATTAAGACCCGTTTCTGGTAGGATACTGAAAAATGACTTTATGGCTTAGGATGTCTGGTGTGTGTGTGTGTGTGTGTGTGTTGTGTGTGTGTGTGTGTTTTCTTGATGATGGATAACTTCCTTTTTCTTCCCTTCCCAAGATCACCAGACTCTCTAGGCTCAGAGCCACCTAAGAAACAGAAACAAGAAAACACGTCTGTAAAAGGAACACAAAGAAGAAAGAAATGTTTGAAATGGCTTCAGGAAAGCGGAGTAGTTACCTACAGTCCCCAGAAGTTAGTCATAAACCAGAGGGGCTTCTTTAACCTCCTCCTACCATCCAACAAGTAAACAAGACAAAAATGTGACTATTACAAGTAGCTGCAGAGGTGGGGAGTTTGGGTTTTGTTATTTTTTTTTAGTTCAGAAAGGACAATGCCTCGCTTCCTTAGCTCTGGCACATTTTAGCAGCTGCTGACGTGTTGATGCCTACTAAAACATGATGTGGGAAGAAGAATGAATGTGGGCAAGCTCTGCTAGCCACTCAGAGGGAAATGATCTCATTTCTCCTGCTGGGCACCCCCCTCCCCCACAACACACACTTGATGGTAAATGGAATAAGACAGGGTAGCATTTAAATTCCATCATTATGGTCTTTTTTTCCCTGAAAACCACAAGTTTGCAGATGATGGCTTCTATTGTTTCTTGAGCTCTCTTTATAGCCACCGCCAGAAAAGGAGAAAGATTCATAAATAATGTCTTGGCCAGTATTTTATTCTCCTATGTCTCTTTGGGGAGATTTCATTATTTTATTTTTCCAAATGTACAGGGGTGGCCTTTGGCACTTGTTATATATAGTTTTATGTGCTGGCTGGTTGGGAGTCATGAATATTGGAGCCTTTAATCCATAATCTCTCTCCCAGTGCAATCTGTCTATAAGATTCCTTTTCCTGTCCTGCCAGAGGGTAGTAGGAATATAATTCATGATCCTGGGATCTCCACCATGCCTTCTGGCATAGTGAGTGAACTCTCTGTTCTTTCAGGACAGAGCTGTCACTCATCACTAAATAGCCCTTCATTTTTTTCTTGAACACTGACTCATAGAATCATAGATTCAAAGGGACTGAGCTAATCCAACCCTTTACTAGTTGACTTCAGGCAGTGCCCCAAGTAATATTCTGTGAAATGAAAAGGGTGATTTGTGAGAGTGAAAGGTGGAACACCTCCAAGAGATCTCTAGAGATGTGTGTTAAGAACTATGATATAATAAAACAGCACAGCATATATAATGGCATCTTTGTTTCTGTGAGAATTAATCTGTACAAGCCCAGATTCAAATCTGAGGATCCTAGGGCATTCTCTGTTTCATGCATCACATCACAACATACAATATATGCTCTCTCTCTCTTTATCTCTGTCTCCCCTCATATTTTTATTGATGTTGTTTTGGAGCCACTCCTGGCAGTGATCACGACTTACTCTTGGGTCTGTGTTCAGGAATCACTCCTAGAAGGGCTGGGGAACCATATGTGGTGCCAGAGATTGAAACAAGGTTGGCCACATTCAAACCAAGTGCCTTACCTACTGTACTATTTCTCCTGCCCCTCTCCTTAGATTTTTCTAAATAAAGCAATTTTGATTCACTATTCCTTTCCTTCTGAAGTTCTGTTCTGTAAGGAAAATCAAGGATCCTGGAAAATTTAAGAGTTAGGGCTCCTTTCCTAAATAAAAAAAAAGCAAGCAAACATAAAAAATAAGAATTATACATACATCATCATCATCATCATCTTAAATAATTACTACTACAGGGTATTTAAATGAGAGTAAATAAAATGAACTAAAATTGTTTTGAGCTGTTACTCTGCGTCTGATACACAGCTAAGTTATTCATGTGAATTATATAATTGCCAGGTCATGTCTATGGGCCTGAATTTATCCTCTATGTTGTGGATGAGGAAGTCCGTTTTAGAAAGGTTAGAACTATTTGTTCAATGTAATATGCCTGTCAAGTCACTGTCACGGTCATCCCGTTGCTCATCGATTTGCTCGAGCAGGAAACAGTAACGTCTCCACTGTGAAACTTGTTTTTACTAGTTTTGGCATAAGAATACGCCACGGGGAGCTTGCCAGGCTCTTCCCTGCGGGTGAGATACACTCGGTAGCTTGCCAGGCTCTCTGAGAGGGGCGGAGGAATTGAACCCGGATCGCACAGCGGTTAGGGCATTCGCCTTTCACGCCTGTCAGGTAGCAGGACTAATATAGAACCCTAAGTAGTTCTTTACCATCAGGCCATACTACCCTATTATTCACAAAAGATGATTGTTAACTGAAGAAAACAGTTGTCTCCCAGATTTGCCCCAGCTGCCTGGAGATAATCTTTTTCCTAGACCCCTTGAGATTTTTCTCAGTATAAGCCCTCATTTGAACTGAGGCAGAAATATTTCTTGCTTCTATCCCTTCAAACAAAATATATTTTTATTTGAGCCAAGAACAACAGAATTACTTCCCTAACTTCAGTTATCCTGCTAGCTCATTTGGAGCAGGTGATAGGTTTAAAGGGAAAATAATAGCCTATGGCCCTGGACAGCTGGTTTGAGAGGAATTAAAACCCTATTCTGATCCAAAGAATAAGATTCTTTCATACAAATTTTCTGCCCGGTTTGTTAGAAATCCATCAAATTGAGTGAAATTATTGTCTTAAAATGTCTGAAAAGATCGGAATTTCCTATTAAATGCAGTCCTTTGAATATAACATTTTAAAAGCTTAGTTCCTGTGCAGGGATGGGGTTTAGGAGAGCTATGGATAAACTTAAAGTAAAATGTAGAATAAATTATATTGTAGTCTTAATATAAAAGAATGCTAAAGAAATAAACACTTAGAATTATGTGTAGCAAAGTAATTTTGTCTTTGTTTCACATTCTATTTTATCAAAGATTGTCCATTCTTAGTTTAACTTGATCATCACAATAATTCTAAAGTAGGGAAATATATTTTCCTAATTCAGTGAGAAAAGAAACAGATACTTTAAAAACATTGTCAAGGGACCAAGAGATAGTACAGTGGGTAGGGTGTTTGTCTTGCCTTTCTGGGTTCAATCTGTGGCATTCCATATGATCTTCTGAGCACTGCCAGGAATAATTCCTGAGTGAAGACCCAGGAGAAACCCATGAGCATCGCTAGGTGTGCCCACACCAAAAAAATCATTCAAGTTTATATGATGAAATAATTAAAGAGGACTAGAGACCAGAAGTATTTTTATTCTATTCGTAATGATTACTTCTTTACTAATGGCTATTGTGTTTAGTTTTACAGTCATCATGAAATATCTCTAACACACTTTTTATCTTCCCTTGGCTTAAATATATTAGTTTTAACCATCTATTTGTTCTTTTATCTTCCTAGGAAATTAGTGTATGTCAAAGCATTAGTATTTAGAAATCTGAGTTGGAATTTCCTGAGTCCAATTTTGCAAGATTCAGCATAGGATCACAGTACTCACTAAAGGTTAAAAGAGCAATAATAGTTAATGTGTTTGTTTGAAAATGTTCTATCCTTTTTCATCCCATATTCCCAAATTGTCTCCCATGGGCACCGCAAGTATGTAAGTATGTTGCTGCTTGTTCACTTAAAATGTACCTAGCACAACTTCTTCCTCCCTCCCTTCCTTCCTCTCTTCCTTTCACCCTTCCTTCCACCCTTCCTCACTTCCTTCCTCCCTTCCTTCCACCCTTCCTCCCTTCCTTCCACCCTTCCACCCTTCCTTCCTTCCTCCCTTCTTCCCTCTCTTCCTTCCTTCCTTCCTTCCTTCCTTCCTTCCTTCCTTCCTTCCTTCCTTCCTTCCTTCCTTCCTTCCTTCCTTCCTTCCTTCCTTCCTTCCTTCCTTCCTTCCAACCTCCCTTCCTCCCTCCCTCCTTAACTCTCTTCCTCCTTAACTCTCTTCCTCCCTCCCTCCCTCCTCCCTTCCTCCCTCCTTCCCTTCCTCCCTCCCTTTCTTACTTCCTTCCTTCTCCCTCCCTCCCTCCTTTCCTCCCTCCCTCCCTCTCTTCCTCCCTCCCTCCCTTCCTCCCTCCCTCCCTTCCTCCCTCCTTCCCTTCTTTCCTCCCTTCCTTACTTCCTTCCTCCTCCCTCCCTCCCTCCCTTGCTCTCTTCCTCCCCTCCTTCCTCCCTTCCTCCCTTCCTTCCTTCCTCCCTTCCTTTCTTCCTTCCTCCCTCCCTCCCTAACTCCCTCTCTTCCTCCCTCCCTTCCTCCCTCCTTCCCTCCCTCCCTCCCTCCCTCCCTCCCTCCCTCCCTCCCTCCCTTCCTTCCTTCCTCCCTCCCTCCCTCCATTCCTTCTCCCTCCCTCCTTACATTCCTTCCTCCCTTCCTCCTTCCCTCCCTCCCTTCCTCCCTCCCTTTCTTCTTTCTTTCCTTCCTTCCTTCCTTCCTTCCTTCCTTCCTTCCTTCCTTCCTTCCTTCCTTCCTTCCTTCCTTCCTTCCTTCCTTCCTTCCTTCCTCCCTTCCTCTTTTTTCTCTGTCATTTTGAAGTGTTTATATTTCTGTCTTCAAATTTATTCATTTTTTCTTCTGAAATGCTTAAGCCATGGTTAATCCTATTCAGTGTAATTTTTGTCTTAGATATTGTGATTTTTCACTCTCCAGAAGATTGAATTGAGTCATCTGCATGTTTTGTTTTCCATGATTTTATTGAACACATTCCATCTTTTACTAGCTTCTGTAAAATATGAAATAGATTAATAAAACTATTTTTGATGTCAAAAATGAAGTGTTTGTAAACATGATTGTACATTTGGCATGAAGAGGGAAAATAACACTAATTGAAGACTGACAGCATGTCAAAGTCTCTTTTAATGCTCTCAGTGTCAACAAGAGCATTATATCACTATTGTTCAACTATATATTTTTAAAACATTATCTCTTGGGTCTGGAGCAATAGAACAACAGGTAGGGCGTTTGCCTTGCACGCGGCCGACCCATGTTCGAATCCCATCATCCCATATGATCCCCTAGCACCGCCAGGAGTAATTCCTGAGTGCAGAGCCAGGAGTAACCCCTGTGCACTGCTAAGTGTGACCGAAAAAAGCATAAATAAATAAATAAATAAATAAATAAATAAATAAATAAATAAATAGATAGATAAATAGAGAAATAAATAAATAAAAACATTAATTCTTAACGAACTTAGCTGGTAGGGGTATAGTATCATCCTGAATATGGTTTTCTGGTTTTTTTTTGTGGGGGTGGCGTTTGGGATGGTCACACCCATCAATAATCAGGGGTTACTCCTGGCTTTGTGCTCAGGAATTATTCCTAGCAGTACTTGGGGGACCATATATAATGCTAGGGAAAGAACCTGGTTCAGCCGCCTACAAGGCAAGCACTTTACCCACGGTACTATCAGTCTGGCCCTATGAATGTGGTTTTCTAAGAACGAAGTTTGTCCGAGTCAATCTGGATGTGCTGGTGCCTATAATTTTTCCAAATGTGGAAACTCAGCTGAAAGCTTTGTGGTAGTGGAGAATTGTGTTCACACTTTTCCCTGTAATGAAAACAAAAGGAAATTGAGCTGTCAGTGATGTTGCACTGTGATAAAGTACATACCTAGATTTGATCCTGGTCCTGCACAAATAATATGATCAAGGACTCACTAATACCAATTGATTAAGCTAGAATTCACACTGATTTAGTCCAGGTTTTCAACTGCAAAATCCAGGTTTTTAACAACTGTACACATTGCTCTTTAATTGCTGAAGCTAAGGGTTTATGTTGGGTGTTTATTATATACCAACCACAGTGCCAATGATTTTATCTTCTTCACCTCACTAATCTTTAAAATCTGTAGCACTGTTGTCCCTTTGCTCATTGATTTGCTCAAGCAGGCACCAGTAACGTCTCCATTGTGAGACTTGTTACTGTTTTTGACATATCGAATTCACCACAGGTAGCTTACCAGGCTCTGCCATGCAAGCGAGATACTCTCGGTAGCTTGTCAGGCTCTCCGAGAGGGATGGAGGAATCAAACCCGGGTCGGCCATGTGCAAGGCAAAACGCTCTACCTGCTGTGCTATCACTTCAATAAAAAGTCTTTAAAATGTGCATTTAAAATTTGTAATGAGGAAATTGAGACTAATAACATTAAGTAATCAAATCACACAACAAATAGGGGAAGGAACTGTAATAGTTACTGTACAATGTTATTTTCCTTCTTTTTTTTAAATTTTTATTTTTTAAAAAATTTTATCACCATGTGGAAAGTTACAGAGTTCTCAGGTTTATGTCTCAGTTATACCGTATTCAAACACCATCCCTTCACCAGTGCCCATGTTCCACCACCAAAATCCCGGGTATACTCCCCGCCCACCACCCCAACTGTTTAACTGAAGAATTTCACTTTATTTTCTCTTCACCTTGATTACGTTCCATATTTCAACACAAAACTCACTATTGTTGTGGGAGTTATATCCCCAAACAAGATAACCCTAATAAGGAGGGATTTGATAATTAGTTTTCCATTAAAAGATTGTATGTTTTCAGGTTTTAGAAAAGGCTCGGATGTGTCCCAGTCCCGAATCCTGGAGCCGTGTTACTTGCTGCTCAGTGTTGCCAGGGTTCCATCTGGAGAAGGTGTGCTCGCGGCACCTCCTCCTTCCAGCCCCCCGGTGTTGCTGGCCCCGATTCGGGTCCGGAGCATTGTCCGTGCCGCGTTGCTCACCAGAATGCCTGCCGCTTCTCTGTGGATTGTGGCAAGATGGCGCCGAGGGTGGGTCGAGGGCGTGACTTCCGGTGGCCGGGACCACTTGGAGTTTTGGGCTGGCGCCGCCCCACTCCAGTGCCCCCCCGCGGCTCGGATGTGTCCCAGTCCCGAATCCTGGAGCCGTGTTAGTTGCTGCTCAGTGTCGCCAGGGTTCCATCTGGAGAAGGTGACAATGTTATTTTCTGTGCACAATTTTAACAACACAACTTACAACTATGAAAAATGAACTCTGTAGTAATAATTTGAGTTATTATATAAGTGCACAAAATCCCATATCAAAAACTTCAGACCCATGAGAAATATAACTCTTTTGTTCTCAAGATTACTGACCAATTCTGAGTGAGCAGGTGCATATGCTAAGAATGACTTAGTAAAGACAGAAACAGAACCATCAAATAAATCAGTGAGGTTAAGAACAGAAGTGTTGGGGCTGGAGCGATAGCACAGCGGGTAGGGCATTTGCCTTGCATGTGGCCAACCCAGGTTTGAATCTCAGCATCCCATATGGTCCCCTGAGCACTACCAGGAGTTATTCCTGAGTGCAGAGCCAGGAGTAACCCCTGTGCATTACCAGGTATGACCCAAAAAGCAAAAAAAAAGTGTCAACAAGAGCTCAATTTATTAATTTGTTGGCTGTGATGACATTAGCCAGCTTGTGATCATAGGCCCTGACATATATAATCTTCTACTCTGTACTTGTTTGGGATATTTCTTGGATGTGAAAATATGATTAATTGTTGCACAATGATACATTAACAACATTGTCAAAACATGAAATGAAGATTACATATGGGTCAGAGTGAGAACTCAATGGGCTGAGTGCATACATTACATACATTACATAGACCCAGGTTCTATCACCAGCACTACATGATCCTCATAGAAAATGACCTCTGAGCACAGAGCCAGAAGTAGCTTCCAAGTACTGCCAGTTTTTGACCCTATTCTCCTCAAAAAAAACAAAGTATGTATAGAGGTAGACAGGTATCAGTTGGCCTCAAAAAAGGCAAATGCCTTCCCTGCTATACTATCTCTCCAGTCACGTCATCATTATTTTTTAATGAATCTTCATAAAAGTACTTTCATGAACTAAAATAATATTTTTGTGTTTTATAATGACTAGAAATTTTGTGTTATTTCAACATTTCTCCTTTGCCAGGTAGTTCTAGTTATACCATATCCTGTTTCTTAGTAGTATATCAAGTGCTGTCTCACACGAAATGTGAGTCTTAATAAGATTTGCAAACTATTATTGTGCATCTTAATTTGTTTACTCATTTTTTCCTTCCATACTTCTTGGTAAAAGTATCTAAATGGCACTGAGAACACAAGAACTACATGGGAAATTAAGGGCTCTGAGAAGATACCAAGAATTGGTTTGGCATATTTCCTACAGGAAAATGAATTTTCACACACTCTGCCAGTAGCACAGAATTAGAAGAGCAACCAACTGGGTGTTCCTCAATGCTAGCTTGTTCCTAAATAAAAATTTTTAAAAAGAACCACACTCAAGCTAATTATCTTTTTCCTTCCAACAATCCAGCTACTCAGTCTTCTTCTTAAATCCTGTTTCTGTAAACACTATGTTGATCAAGAAGTGTCCTGAGATGGGAGGCTGGAGAAAGCTTGTATTGTTTATTGAATATCAGAGCGACCTAAAGCATATGTGAGTGCTATCATAAGAGCCACATTTTAAAGGGGTGAAGTCATCACAAATGCTGCCTTAGAATACTGTGCTAGTGCCAAAGACTGTCCTCAACTGCATTTCCAGATTTGCTGTTTTTAAAATCCAAGATTAAAAAAAAAACATATAAATCAAGAATGAATAAGGCAAAAGTTCAGCAGCTCACTTCTATGTACTGCTACCCTTCTTGGAACTCAGTTGCTTAGCCCAGGTTGCCTTTTGGAGCTAAACAAAGAGAAAATAGAGATGTAGATAGAGAAATGGGGCTAAGAATCTAATACAAGATGACTTCCATAAAGCTACAGTAATCAGAAATCTAAGCAAGAAAAAAAGCAGAAGAGAAGGAAAGTCACTTAAAATCAGAAAAAAATGAAGAGAAGTTATTTACAATTGGTATACAGAAATTTAAAAATACATCTTACTGATGAATGCCTTTTAGTTTGTAATAAGAATTGTACAAAGCCAAACAAAGAGCCACAGATAATTCCCTAGGAGATCCCAATTACAATTTGGATTGGCATTAACAAAAAAAGATTCTGTGTAGACTCAGAAAGTAGTATACACAAAAAATAAATGCAAAGGTCTCTCCAATGTGAGCATTTTCCCTTGCATAAAGGGAAAAGGAAATATTTTCATAAACTGCCCTTTACTCCAAAATATTATTAATCCTGACATTTTTGTTTTCTAGAATATCAAATGCAGAATAAATGGAAATAAATAACTGGGCATTGGATTTTAGAAAAAGGAAAAGTTAATTAGGAAGGATTTTTTAATTGGTTTTAAAAAACAGTTTAGGTGAATATAATACTTAGTAATTGTTCAGACAAGAAAATTGGGTGTAAGCATTTCTTCCCACATGAAGCTGTGCACACTTGGTTCTTGGCAGTAAAAAATCTCTGTAATGTTTAAAGGACATTTATTTACATTGGGCTTTAGTGGGAGTCTAACTGATAGTCTGTTCCTTCTGGGAAACAGTGGTCAGTGGGGGTAAGTACATAAACACATAAATACACATGTCTAGGCTCTTTGACTGTACCTACCTTCTGTCTTTAAACAAACTAAAGATCATATACCATCTTCTGTTCATAGACTACTGTGAGATACTAATACTTGGTGATCTCACTCCGACGTGGCATATAAAAACAAATTCATCCTGGCAAGGCCCATACTTAATACTCTAGATGAAAATTCAGAGACTATTAGAGCTAAAAGTTACCATATGTATATATATACATATATGTACATATATGTATATATATGTAGTTTAACCTGATATTTATCCAAACCATTTATACCTCAAGTCCCTGAAAGGCTTATCCTTTAAGCAATACTAACACATTAAAATAGTTAATTGATAAATTAAATTTCCAAAACTTCCGGGCACTGGTGAGCTTGAATCCTTCATTGCCACTCAAGGCCTGATATTGGTACATGATTACCTCAGGGTGAAAATTCAATCTCAAGCAAAGATAAGTTCAGAGTTAGTGTACAGCTGACCCTAGATACCCACAAGCTCAAATCACCGGGTTCTAAAGTCCAGGTACTTGGAATTTGATTCACAAGAGCTACCCGCCCCTCCAGGACCAGGCACTCACAATCTTGTACACTAGGTTATGCTATAGGATTATTGGAACTTCTTACATAGTTGCCCTGGGCAACTGCTTCAAGTCTGAACTGCATCATGTCTGAACTACTTCAGACTTGGTGCAAAGGTGCTGCCAGGCACCACTGAGTTCAAATTCCTGGTTGCTGCACAGGTCCCAAATTTGGTGCATATGTGCCCTTAGGTACTCATGATTTATTTTTTTTTGCTTTTTGGGTCCACTTGCTCTGCACAGGGGTTACTCCTGGCTCTGCACTCAGAAATTGTCCCTGGCAGTGCTCAGGGGACTATATGGGATGCTGGGAATCGAACCCGGGTCGGTCGCATGCAAGGCAAATGTCCTACCTGCTGTGCTATCACTCCAGCCCCTTAGGTACTCATGATTGTAAACACTTGCTTGAGGCCCAGGCCTTATCAGACTTGGGGGCACAGGCCTTGCCAAACACTTGCCTTTAGCTTTAATGTGTGTGGAGCTGGAGGGGACTCTTGATAAGCAAAATAATTGAGAAGTCAAAGGACAAATACTTGGTGATCTCACTCCTATGTGGCATATAAAAAACCAGGGAATGTACAGTTCCCTTAGAAAACAAGTGCTTAGACGCTAATGACAGAACTGAGGTGAGGGAGGGCAGGAGGCAAACTGGGGCCATTGGTGGTGGGAAATGTAGACCAGTAGAGTAAGGGAGAAAATAAGCAAAGGCCAGGCCAGGAGTGGGTTTAAGTCATACCGTGCTCCAACACCTGTCTCTTCACTAGCAATAGTTCAGCAGGTAAAACATTTGCTTTGCATGTGTTCAAGCCTGGTTTGGATCTTCCAGCATCCCTTATGGTCCTCTGAGCAGTGCCAGAAGTTAGTTCTTAGTGCAGAGCCAGGAGCAACCCTGAAAATTGCCCAGTGTTCCCCCCGCCCAAAAAACCCAAAATATTAATGTCTTCAGCTGACTTTGGTGGAAGGATATTTTATCTTTGGAGGAGGGCAAGGTATGGCAATATTTATCCCTGAAACACACATACATTTACACTCTTGTAAACCAATATTACTTCAATGCATTCATTGATTTTTGTTTGGGGGCAGGGGAGGGGGAGCAGCAGGGAGGCTTGTGGCCACACCCAGAAATTCTCAGAGAATATCCCTGGCTGATGCTCAGGGAAATATGGTAGTGAAGGTGATTTGAATCAGGGTCATAGTGGCATGGCCACATGCAAGGTATTCCTATACTATCTGTCCAGTCCCTCAATACATATAATTTTAAAAAACAGTTGGAAGGCTAATAGTGAAAGATAAAAATGTTTGAATATCTGAGTCCAAGCTTAGTACACTGTGGTAACAAAAAGAGGAGTTTATAGTTGGTTAGTGCTTATGAGCCCCTGAACATCACTGTATAATATACAGAGTGATGGTCCCATTGAGAATGTTGCTTTCTCCCCATTGGATTTCACCCGATTGAGTACTCTTGAGTAGTTACCATCGTGAGCTTTCCTTTGCTAAAGCCAAAGTTTACTTAAAGACAACTTGCTGAGAGCCTAGCCACTCAAAGATATCTTTATATGATCTTGATCCCTGAAGTTATAACTAAAGCACTTATTAAAATTATAGTTAAATGAATATCTATGTGATCATTATTTTAATCCTTAAGTTAGTTCATTTGACATAGCTATGGTGATTATTTAAGAAACTTTTCGGCATTGCTCAGTTTTGAAAAGCTCTTAGTGGTATCTGACTAAGAAAATTTTGACTTTTGTTCAAATATCTCTCAGACTCCTGAGGTAGGTAATGAGGATGTTCCTATGAGTTCTAAGAAACCAACATATTAGTTTCCTCTCCAATCAAGAGAAAAAAAACTTGCAGCTTCATTCAGTTCTATCAGTGGTTCCCAAACTTATTTCCCCTTTTTGAAAAAAAAATGCTTCAAACCGCAGGAAATCTACCTTCAGTAAGCAAACAGTCAGAAAGCACACCTTCATCCCAACTGTACCAAATACTACTACAACTATCCTTAATTGTTCCAACAGCCTGTTTGGGGGAGATGTGGTATTACTCACTTTGGGAAAGTTCACTCTACCCACAGTGAGATACAGTGTGTCAGAACCTTATGGAAGATCAGGGTTTGATCAAAGGAAATTGTAAATTGTGCTTGGAATATAAAATTTGCTGAACCTTGATTTCACTGTACTTCTAAATTCTCCAGGTCTGCTCTGTGATCAAAGGGACTTAATGTCAGCCATTTTTTTCAGTATTAAAGGGCCTTAGAATAGCAAAGAAAACAACTTCAGTGCCTACACATGAAGAGTTCAGAAAAAACAAATTTCAGGTCCTAGTAAAAAGTTAAAGAAGTTCACAAAAATCCCTTAAAGACTTCCTTCTCTCGACAATTTATTATCTAAGCAGTAGGTCAAGTGAGGAGCATTTGGCTGCATGACACCACTCTTCATCAGCTTAATAAAATTCTTATTGTCACTTATGCTCATCGAATATGATTCCAACTTTCAATCGCAGGTAAGCTTTAAATTGTAAGAGTGGGGGTATGGTGCTGCCAGTAGGTCAACCTGTACCTGTTGGGCAAGTGTGTCAGCATCCTGATGGTGCCTTCAGACTTCCAGATACCCCAAAACTGCTGCTGTGCCTTTGGTCAGACCTCCACAACTTGGAGCCAAGTTTACCAAGAAATTAAGTGACCAAAAGTTATGTATGTGGGAGACACACCCACAAACCACCTCTGACTCAGTTATAAAAGTTCATTTATTGGCCTTATTTTAGAGACCCATAAATCTTGAAAGATAATTAGGGCCTGTAGCGTGGACGTAGGTGGGAACCCATGACTGAGATCTCCAGGCCTGCTTGGATCGGGATGGGGCCTCCTCCCTCCAGGTCCCCAGTTTTACAGTAGCTTGGCAGTGACACCCACAAACTGCCCCCGGAGCTATGTAATCTCATCAATGGCCAAGACTCAGAGACTATAAACTAAAGCTCCCAGAAGAGAATGACAAAGAATTTCCTGGACATTTTATTATATCCATAACAAGCAATACAAAACAAATCGTCTAGCATTGCCTTTTCAGCAGGTTTGAGTAGTGGTGGGACTGGTGTTGAAATATAGAATGTAACCAAAGTAGAGACAGAGAGTATGGGGAACATTATCTGCCACACAGGCAGGGAAAGGGCTGGAACAGGCATGAGGGGGAATACTCGGGATTTTGGTGGTGGAAAATGTGCACTGGTGAAGGGATGGGTGTTTGATGATTGTATGACTGAAGTTCAAACATGAAAGCTTTGTAACTCTATCTCGGGTGAATCAAAAAAGTAGGGAGGGAATAATAACAAAATAATAATAAAATAAAATTAACATTCTGAATAAAAAAGTAATGTGGAGTTCACGTCCAAATCAATCAGCTTAATCAATGGCTGAATAAATAGCAGTACTCCTACATTATTAAATAGATAAATAAATAAATAAATAAATAGATTGTAACAAGAATATTACAAGCTGTTTTAGAATTCAGTAGAAAATCCCATGACCATTACTTCCACATACATCCTGCAAAAGGGTAGTTCTAAGGCTACAAGTTTTCTCAAAACCAGGGAAAGAAAGCTGAAATCATAATTCCCAGTGATAATCATTAGTATCTCAGTATATATCTTTCTAAATGCTTTCCCCATGGATATATTGCGTAGTGCAACAGAAATTGTATACTATCGAATCCATTTTCTCTTCTCAGGACAAACTCTCTTCTGTGGTTTCCACAATCTCCTGACCCAACATCCTTTTGAGCCATAAGAAGCAGGACAGGTAGTCATTAGTCTCGGGTGATAACAGAGACAGTAGGAAAAGAGTACTGACTACCATTTTATCATCAGTGTACAACTTATCAGATGCTCTGCTAAAGTAACTTTGTATATATTGACTCTATTACTCACATGTGGAATTTGGTAAGTAGGCAGGTGGACATGGCTGTCAAAGAGATCCTAGTAGAAGTCGTGAATAATCCTCTCCATTGCCTTTCTGGAAGATGTGATAGATCCATCGGGACGTCAGAGGGCAGTCATCTTGGTCTTGTAGTTGGCGAAGGACAGGCGCACTTTGCGAATACTTTTCTGCTGCACTGGCCAACACTGCTGCTCTTCTCTCTTTGAGGTCTTCCTTTATTGCATCTCTGCACAGATTTGTGAGCTTGGACGTTAGCTTGTGATTGCCTGAGGCTCGCGCCAAACCATGTTGACAAATGAGTTCGAGAGTTTCCGAAGACAGGAGTCTGTTTGTGGCTTTCTCTCAACATTCTTCGCACAGTCGTGGAGGTGCTGAACCAGTCGATCATATTCCTCTTCGATGTTGTCAAGGACAGCATCTTCCCACATTGCTGCAATAGTGCCAAAGAGCTCCCAGTTGGTGGTCATTCTGGGAGTTGCCTTCTTAGATGTAAATTTTGCAGACTTTTCTCCCCACTCTGTGAAGTAGAATTTTGCACGAAGGAGATGGTGGTCCGATCCCGTTTGGAATTTTGGGACAACAGCGACATCGGTCAGGCAAAACCTTCGATTGAATATAATGTGGTCAATTTCACTGTGGAACTGTCCACCAAGAGACTCCCATGTCCAGCGTTTAGATTCAGCCTTCTGGAACTGTGAGTTACCATGGATGGTCTTGGTTGACATGCTGAATTCAGACAGTCTCTCTCCCTGATCGTTCCATTCTCGGCCATTTGTCCCAATGTGGAGTTCTTCATACAACCTTCTCAGACCTATCTTGGCATTAAAATCACCAACAATGATCTTGTAGAAGGTGTGATCTTCTTTATAGTATGTCTCCAGTTCCATGTAGAACCTCTCAATTTCTTTTTCATCGTAGTTGGAAGTTGGTGCGTAGACGACGAAGATAGAAACTGCAGGCAGTGAGCCACATCTGTTCAACCATAATTGTCCAATTCGGGTTGTTAGGCATTCGATTGAATCGATGCTCATGGCCAAGTTTGTGTTGACAAGGACACCAACGCCACCAATGCCACCAATGCCTCTGTTGTCACATGTTCCGAGGAGCAATTCTTCTCCAGTGTCAAAAATGGCGTGATGTGATTGATGTCTCCTCGTTTCAGTCAGACCAATGATGTCGTACTTGATCTTCTGTGCTTGCACCATCAGGTCCTCAATGGATACTTCTGATGCCAGCATACGTGCATTGAAAGTACAGACAATCATTTGAGATGGATATGTCGTTCCCAATGTTCTCCCTTCTGAAATTCAACACGCTATTTCGTTGGTAAAAACGCATATAGCACCTGGTCCAGACAAGGTCAGACCCGAACACCTGAAGAATCTGCCACCAGTACTCGTCAATACACTGGCTCAACTCTTCACACACTACCTGTCTGAATTCAAGGTTCCGTCTCAGTCGAAAACCAGTCAGACTGTTCTGTTGTACAAGAAGGGCGACATCCATGACATTGGCAACTATCGCCCAATCTGCCTGCTGTCTGTCATCTACAAGTTGTTCACTCGTGTCATCCTGAATAGAATAGGCAGAACACTAGATGAAGGACAACCATGTGAGCAAGCCGGGTTCTGAAGGGGATTCAGCACGATAGACCATATCCACAGTGACCAAACTCATTGAAGTTTTGCAAGAGTTCAAGATGCCGCTCTGTCTAACGTTCATTGACTTAAAGAAGGCCTTCGATTCTGTTGAGACTGAGGCGGTCATCGAAGCCCTGGCCAAACAGGGCATCCAAACTCAGTATATCAAAATCCTCCGAGAGCTGTATTGTGGATTCACCACCAGGATCTCACCATTCTACAAGGAAGTGATCATTGATGTAAAGAGAGGGATGCGGCAGGGTGATACCATTTCACCGAAGCTCTTCAGTACCACCCTTGAGAACATCAGATGGGCTGGTCATGTAATGCGAATCAGAGGTGACTGTTGGACTAGAGCTGTTACCGCCTGGATTCCACGGGATGTCAGAAGACCTCGTGGCCGCCCACCAACTAGATGGTTAGATTTCTTCGTCAAATCCCTCAATGAACGATTTGAGGCTCTTCCTGTGCCTGGAGCAAGCAGATATCATTGGGCTGCACTGACACTTGTCAGGGACAAGTGGAGATGTTACTGGAGCCCGCTCGAGCAAATCGAAGATCAACGGGACTACAAGTGATACAAGTGATTCCTCACACGAACCTTTTAAGCATATATTACTTCCATTTTACAAATGAGCAAACAAACCAAACGCCACAAACTTAGTGGTTTAATACATTGTTAGGTATTAGATGGCAATTGTGTAAATTGGAAGTCTGGGAACAATATGAATCATCTGGAAGTTTTGCTTCACAGTCTCACAAGGCTTGACTAAAGCTATCACCTAAGCTGTATCTCCCTTCTTGAGAGCATGGAGATAAAATTGCTTCCAAACTCATTCAGAATATTGGCAGAATTTCATTCTTTCCGGACATAGGATTTAGGCTTCCATTTCATTCCTGGATGTCCATTGAGGTCTATTTGAAGCTTCTGAAGGCTTCTGTTTCTCCACCTCAAAGGAAGCAACGGTGGAAAGAGAACTCCTCATGCTTCTAATCTATCTGACATCTTGTTTCTCTAATTCCTCTTTCATTTTTCTCTTTTAGAAATAAGATATGGGGGTAAAGACCTAGTACAGGAGCAAAGGTTCTTGTCTTGCATGTGGTAAAATCTCGTTCAATTGCTGGTAATACATATGATCACTTTTGAGCAGAGTCATGGTGTGGCCCATGCCCCCAATAAATTGAAAGCAGATATGAACTGACATTTTAAACCTACATATTTAATATCTACACTTAGTGAATTGGTGATATGTATTTGGTGATTAGAAATAGTACCCTTATCAAAATTATAGACAACTACTACTTCTGAAAGTTTCCTCCAGGTCTCCCTATCTTAAAGTTAAATGTGCAGTTTAGTTACATCTATAAAATTCCTACAGAGCTATATAAGATTAAATTTTGATTAAATAAACAGAGTATGAGATCTTGAAGAAACATCTATTAATTTTTAAAAAAAATTTGGCACTATGCTTTATAAACTGTTATTAGTTAAAGCTATTGATTCTGTAAAACAAGTGAGTCAGTATTATATTTACTTTCCTCATCTTCAGGGAATTTATAATATAGGACAATTCAACCAGGGTTTTTTAGTATCAAGCAGTATTCCCAGTATCTATCATGGTATCACAAAGATAGGTACTCAATTCCTATTAGACTGAAGATACTATTAATTTTATCAGTGAAAAATAGATGATTTGAAAGCATCCTCATTATCCTGGATAGATCTTAAACATTTGGAAAGAATCAGGGGTTAATTCCTAGAAATAGCTGCTAATCAGACTTCTGGGTTAGGAAAAAAAACAAGAAATGGGAAAGATAAAGAAATGGGTTGGGAAGATAGTTTTAAGGGTTGGAGTTTACATTTGAGATGTTTACAGTTTAGATACTGAGACCCGGGTTTGATCCTTGGCACTACATGGTATTCCCAGAACCTCCAGGAGTGACTCCCAAGTACTGAGCAACTAAAAGCTCCTGAGCTCTGCTAGGTGTGAGCATAAAGCAAAGAAAAGAAGGAAAAGAAATAGAGGAGGGAGAGAAAGTAGGTAAGGTTCATCATCTTACTTACCTTGTAAATATTCCCAGTGTTTTATCTTATGCTGTTCCTCATCGCCTCTTCAGTGCTTAAGGAATAATATTAATGCGGTTTCTTTGCCAGGTTAAATGGATAAGGCCAATAACGGGGAAAGGTCATTATTATTTTTTTTTTCTTTTTGGGTCACACCTGGCGATGCACAGGGGTTACTCCTGGCTCTGCACTCAGGAATTACCCCTGGTCGTGCTCGGGGGACCATATGGGATGCTGGGATTTGAACCCGGGTCGGCCGCGTGCAAGGCAAACGCCCTACCCGCTGTGCTATCTCTCCAGCCCCGTGGGGAAAGGTCATTATTAAAAATTGAAATTTCATTAGAATTTGTTCCCCTTGACCTCCTGGGATGGAGATTTGTTTTGACAATATTGAACTACCTGTATCATAGGAATCTTGTGAGAAAGACAGAGTCTTCCTCTAAGTAGTCAAAAAATGAGAATGATTAGAATATGACAACAGTGAAAAACTAATCTATTTCATTGTGGTGAAAATCTCTGGAATAACATGAGGTATCATGGTGAAAATTATAAAATGGGGAATTGGAATTTTAAAAAAACTGCAACTAAGAAAAGAAGGAATAAAAATGAAATTATGGGAACAATTTGTCAGTTTCCAGAGAAGATTGGGCACTGGCCCCTTCTATAAGTTACTGAGAGAAAAGAATTGTATAATAGAGAAGGATAGTCAATCCAGCTATATTTATTTCATGAAAAGAAAACAATACATCTCAATAACACCCATCCTTTTGTTCAAATTCTATGCTCACCAAGCAATTTTCCCATCTATAATTTGGTTTTCTGAGTGGCATGACCATCCAGCGGGAATGCCCCAAGCAAATGACATATTCATGATCATACTAGATCCAGCTGCAAATTAATAAATGAACCCCTGGTTTCAATGTCAATCTTTTTCAAGTATAGTTAATGTGAAGCAATGTCCTAAGACTCTGTCATTTTGAGTGTCTAAAATAAACTGAATTTCTGGATTCACAAAGCTGAAAATCTGACCCTGCACCAACGAGGAACTTGCAATCAGCTAGACTATTGAGTTTGAATAACTTTGGCATATTAAGCATGCTCATTGTTATTCTCTAGCTTTCAAACAGCCTGCAGTTCAGATTTACTTCTGCTGGAAATAAATATGCAAATAGCCTGAAAGCAGGAAGAAAGCAATATAGCTGAAAGAAAGTGCTGTAATGTAATAAGACCCGAATTTGGACAAGATACTGAAGTTCCACTTTCCATTTTCTCATTTGAAAATAGAGTAAAAATGCAAGCTTCTGAAAGATTTCTTTTGAGGTTAAAGAAGATTATATATTAAAGGGAGTTTGAAAAATGGAAGGTGTTCAGAAAGATAAATAGTGTTACCATCCTCTCAGGCTGAATTACATTTTTTCTAAGATCTTAAACTTATCCTGAAGGCATACATATCTTGAGCAGTCATTTCTACCAAAGGGGCAAAAGAAGATAAGGTCCAGACTTGCTCTAGGGATTGGAGTGCATATTTTTCATACAGGAGACCTGGGTTCTCTTCCCAACACTG
The DNA here is from genome assembly GCF_027595985.1 of Sorex araneus. Taxonomy (NCBI): domain Eukaryota; kingdom Metazoa; phylum Chordata; class Mammalia; order Eulipotyphla; family Soricidae; genus Sorex; species Sorex araneus. Next base: position 113,822,205 of record NC_073313.1, read on the forward strand.
CATGATTCCCAGAACACTGGATTGGGAGCAATCTCTAAGCACTGACAGCTATGCCTTCCACCCAAAACAAAAAAAAATAGAGATACCCAGTGTTTTTATCAGCTTCTGAATGTAGGAAGTTTTCTCCATCTTCTTTCTGTGGCTAATTTATACTTTCAGGGTATTGTGGTCTAATAAGTACTTTGTATGTTTTCTATATTTGTCAGTGTATGTACATTTGACTTGTGCCCTAATATGTCATCTATCCTGAAGAATGATTCATGTGCACTAGATAAGAATGTTTATTCTTATGGGCTGGAGCAATATCACAGCGGGTAGGGCGTTTGTCTTGCACGTGGCCAACCTGGGTTCAATTCCCAGCATCCCATATGGTTACCCTGAGCACCGCCAGGGGTAATTCCTGAGTACAGAGCCAGGAATGACCCCTGTGCATCGCCAGGTGTGACACAAAAAGCAAAAAAAAAAGAATGTTTATTCTTGTTTAAGGAGATGAAAAGCCTTGGATATGTCTAACAATCCCATTTATTTTAGCTATTCCTTTACGGCTCTTGTCTCTTTACTAATAAATATTCTATCTTGTTGATCTCTCTAGTGGTGAAAGTGAAATATTGAAGTTTCCTACTACTATTGTGTTTCTGTCAATGGGTTTTTTAGGTTTGTGAACAGAATCTTTATGAACTTTGCTGAGCTTTTACTTCATACAAACATGTTGATGACAGTATTTCTCCATCTATTGCTCTCTTAACCTATAAGTAGTGCCCATCACTGTCTCTAATTACTTTCTTTATACTGAATTCTATTAGGTATAATATAAAAATATCACTATCCCAGCTGTTTTTTTGTCTTCCATTAGCTTGTATGAGTGTTTTTCATTTTTTATTCTGATTCTGTATTTATTCTGTCAATTTAGGTGTGTTTTCTGTAGGAGGAAGAAGGATGAATTTCCTTCCCAATTCACCCATCTTTAGAGGATTCAGAATTTAGTCCATTGAGATTGAGAATATTGATATAAAGGGCTGTGTTGCCATTTTTATGTATGTGTGGAATCAAGTTGTTTTCCCAAGTATATATTTGCCTTTTATAGACAGCCTTTCAGTAATTTTTGCAGTATTAGTTCAGTTGTTGCAAATACTGCTAGCTCGTGTTTGTCTGAAAAAGTTCTTAGATTTCCCTCAAGTCTAAATTATAGCTTCGCAGAGTAGTGTACTCTAGGCTGGAAATTTCTCAATCAGTACTTTAAATATGTCATTCCACACTTTCCTGGCTTGTAGGATGTCATATTGAAGGTCTGTCTGTTGCAATTCTTATGTTGTTTTTCTAATATTTGAAAGTTTTCTCTCTTACTGCTTTAAATAGTCTGTCTTTGTCTTTTTATTTTACCGTTTGATTACTGTGTATTCTGGCATTGCTTTGTTTGAGTCTATTGTGTTTGGTACTATTTGTTCCAGGACTGGAGTGATAGCACATCGGGTAGGGCATTTGCCTTGCATGTGGTAGACCCGGGTTCAATTCCTCCATCTCTCTCGGAGATCCTCACAAGCTACCGAGAGTATCCCATCCGCAAGTCAGAGCCTCGAAAGCTACCCGTGGCATATTCGATATGCCAAAAACAGTAACAAGTCTCAAAACGAAGAGGTTACTGGTGCCCGCTTGAGCAAATCGACGAACAACGGGATGACAGTGCTCCAGTGCTACTATTTGTGCCACTTAAATCTGTGCAGAATTCTCTCTCCAGAGATCAAGAAAGTTCTCAGTTGTTGTTAATTCCATCAGCTATTCTTCCCTTTTCTCTTTTCTTCTCCTCGCTTTCCTATGATTCAAAGATTATTCCTCTTGCTATCATTTATCATGAATCTTACATGCTCTTCCATTCATTTACTTCTATTTTGTCACGTCATTATTGGTAATGGCTAGTAGTTTAATGTTGTTGCTATGGCTTGCTATATTTTTTAACTCTTTCAATTTCATTTATATGAACTCCTTGACTCCCTGGATTAGTTCATCTTGGTTGGATTTTTCTCGCAGTAATTGCTTTATTTCCGTGGCCAATTGCATGGAGCGTTGATTTGAGTTCCTAATTAATGAGGCTTGCTACCGGGAGTATCCCGCATGCACAGAAGAGCCTGGCAAGCTCCCTGTGGCGTATTCGATATGCCAGATACAGTAACAATAACAGGTCTCATTCCCTAAGCCTGAAAAGAGCCTCCAATCTTTGGGGAAAATGAGTATGGAGATGCTGCAAAAATCTCAGGGTTGGGATGAATGGAAACGTTACTGGTGCCCGCTCAAATAAATTGATGAACAAGGGATGACAGTGACACAGTGATTAATGAGGCTTGAATTTTTATTTGAGCTTGATGATTTGTCAGGCTTTCTTTCCCAGTCTGCCAGACCAAGTGAATTCCTTTGTTTTTCTTTCGGTCTTTTGATTTTGAGGTGTTCCAATTTGAGCTTCAGATTCCCAGTTATCTGAGATCTAATCTGTTATTTTCCAGTAAGCGGTTAATCCTTATAATGTGTTAATCTAACAATTTCTGTGCCTTTAAGATGCTATGTTAGTGGCCATGTAGGTGAATATTTAATATTCCTATTTTCATAGCAGAGTTATTAATGGAGGTTTTTGAGTAGATATCAGAACCAACTACCCTAGTGTTGGTGAGCTGATGGGCAGAATTCATGCAGACACTAAGGTTTTGGGTTTGAGAACTAAATGGTGGAGGCTTCCTTGGTCTGTAAGATCTGGGAAGAGGTTACAGCTCAGAGGCAAAAGGGCGGAAAAGTGATTTAGAGCCTTTGCCACACCAAGACAACGAATGAGACCATTGAAAATATTATGGACCCACAGGGGTGTATCCTAAAGCCAAGCAGTGGGCCATTTATTATTTTCTCAAGATGTACTTTGTGTTTAGAATGGTGTATTTTCTGTGGAAGGAAATAAAGTTTTATGAGTATCTGACCATTAAGAGCTTTTTTTTTTATCCTGTAAACAAGTACAACATAAGAAAGTAACTCTGATATAAATCATAGGTGATAAGTGCCATGTTAGTAGTTGCCTTCAAAGTGGCAATTAAAAGAAAATTATATCTACTCCCTTTGGTGTAGTCAGTAAAAGAGCTTCCCAAAGAATAGCACATCATTGGCTGGAGCGATAGATAGCACAACAGCGGGTAGGGCATTTGCCTTGCAAGCAGCCGACTCAGGTTCGATTTCCAGCATCCCATATGGTCCCCCGAGCACCTCCAGGAGTAATCTATGAGTGCATGAGCCAGGAGTAACCCCTGTACATCGCCGGGTGTGACCCAAAAAGAGAAAAAGAATAGCACATCCAAATAATATTAGAGGATTTGCATTGTTTTAAGAGGAAAGTCAGTGGAAGGGAGAAATTGGTATGTCAAAGAATTAGAAACTTCTAAGCATCTCCACCTATGCCTTCACCATATTGACTCTTTTCAGAGAAAAAATAATTTAAGAAGTGCTGCATAAGTTTGTCAAATTCTGCAGCACAGTCCCAAATACTGTGATTTACAAAAAAGGATGAAAGGCATTTCCATGGGTAAAATAAATATTAAAGTGATGGGTTGTTCTCAGGTTCCTTTCTATACCATGTACTGTTCCTTTCTATAATATCCCATTGCCTGTTTAATAGATTAATACATTTATTTATTTATTTATTTTTAATGGAATCATTGTGAGATAAAGTTACAAAAGTTTCATGTTTGAGTTTCAGTCATATAATGATGGAACACCCATCCCTCCACCAGTGCACATTCTCCACCCCCAATGTCCCCAGTATTACCCCCCTCTTTCCAGCCCTCCCCCTGTCTCTATAGCAGACAATTTTCCCATACTCTCTCTCTACTTTAGGGCATTATGGTTTGCAATGTAGATACTGAGAAGCTATCACGTTTAGTCCTATATCTACTTTCAGCACACATCTCCCATTCCGAACGATTCCACCAACCATCATTGACTTAGTGATCCCTTCTCTATTCCAGCTGCCTTCTCCCCCAGCTCATGAGACAGGCTTCTCACTATGGAGCAACCTTCCTAGTCCTTGTGTTTACTGTCCTTGGGTGTCATTTCTACTGTGCTTTTTTGCACCATCTGGATATGTTCCCAGAAGTGGTATTGTGGAGTCATATGGAAGCTCAATTTCTAGTTTTCGAAGGAATGTCCATATTGTTTTCCAAAAAGACTGGACCAGTCGGCATTCCCACCAACAGTGAAAGATCGTCCTTTTATTCCCACATCCATGCCAACACTGGTTGTTTTGTTCTTATAGGTGGAATGAGAAGGCACAAAAGGGAAATTTCAACAACTTCTTAACAATGACATATTTCTACCAAGATTCAAAATTTGGAATAAAAATTCAAAAAAAAACTGAGGAGTAGAGAGTAAAAGCTCCTTGTCAGATATATGGTGTGCAAATATTTTCTACTCGATGGGTTTTTAAAGTATCAAGAACAGTTTCTTTCCATTGAAGAAGCTTTTTAGCTTGATGTAATCCCAATTGCTTATTTTTGCTTTAGTTTTCTTTGCAAATGGACTTAAATAATTGAAGATTCCGCTGAAACTAATATTGTGGAATGTTTTGCCTTGTTTTCTTTGATGTGTTTTGTGAATTTAGGTCAGAAATATTGTCTTTAATCGATTTCAGTTCATTTTGTGCATGGTGTCTAATTTCATTCTTTTGTATGGGACTAATAAGTTTCCTGAACACCATTATTTGAAGAAATCTTCCATTCTCCTTTTTGTGCTCTTAACTCCTTTATCATAACTTCACTATCCACACGTCTGAGAACTTATTTCTGTGCTTTCAATTCTATTCTACTAGTCTAAGTTTCTGCTATCACTACAATAAAATACCATTTTGTATAAAGCTGTATACTACAGCTTTATGGTGCAGTTTAGAGTTGGGGAATGCAATGTATCTCATCCTTTTTCCTCAGGAATGTTTTATGTATTTAGGGAATTTTGTGGATCCATACAAAGTGTAGTAGAATTTGCTTTTTATCATTGAAAAATACCATTGGAGTTTTGATAGGCATTGCATTAAATCTGTATAATGCTTTGTATAAAATGGACATTTTGCCAATTGTCTTCCAATTGATGAATGTGGAATATTTGGTAAATAGGATAATCTTCATTCCTATTTTGTTCTAGTGCTTTTAATAGTTATTTATACTTTTAAATGTATAAGCATGTCACCTCCTTTGTTGAATTGATTTTCAGTTACTGGATTTTTTCATGCAATTGTAAATGGATTATCGAACTTTGTATGGGGGAAACATGAGCACAAAGATGTATGGATCTGTAACTGTACCCTCACAATGACTCTCTAATTAAAAATAAACTAATAAAATAAATAAATAAATAAGTAAAGTCTTGAAAAGAAAAAAAACAGATGCTGAATCTTGTGAGATTTGTCTGAATCTATTGCTCTATCATGGATTTTATCCTTTCCTTTTATTGTTTTGGTGTAGCACATTAATTGATTTACATATGTGGAACCATCTTTACATTCTTAGAATAAATCATGACACATGACTCTTTTAATGTATTATTGAATTTGGTTTGTTATGATTTAGTGAAGGATCTTTGCATGAATGTTTATCAGGAATGTTGGCCTATAACTATCATTTAGAGCTCTTGGTCAGCATTTGATGTCAGGTAATTTTGACCTCATAGAAACTGTTGTAAAATCCCTGTCTCATAATTTTTTACTAGAGCTTGAGAATCAATAATAGGTTCCCATAAGATTTTCATAGAATTCACTAGAAACCCCACCTGTACTAAGGATTTGATTTTGGGTGTGTCTTTTTGATTACTGTTCTAATTTCCATACTGCTTATAATTCTGCTCAGATTTTCATTTCCTACTGATTCAATTTTGGAGGTCAATTCTAAAAAAATATTTATTGGAGGGGTGTCGAGAGATAACTCAAAAGGTTGGAGTTCATACTATGCATGCAGGATTCCCAGATGGCCTAGATTTGATTTCCTGCATCACATAGTCCCATAAGTACTACCAAAAATACCCTGAGTACAGCTGGACATGGCTCAACTCTTCCCTACAACAAATAAAAATGTCTCTGTTCATTATGGGTTGTCCAGTTTAGTTACATAAAATTGTTCACTTCTCTCTTATGATCCTTTATGTCTCTGTAGTATTTGTTGTAATCTGCTTTTTCATTTCTGATCTTTTATTGAGGTTTCTATACCTATCTGTCTGTCTAGATAATGATTTATGATTTTTTTCTGAAGAATCAGCTCTTGGTTTGATCATTGGTCTTTTAATGATTATTGGTCTTTTCTGCTTAGTTCTATCTGCTCTTATTTTTCACATTATTTCCTTCCTTCTACTGACAGAGTTTCTCTTGTTATTGAGATTTCGAGATTTGGAGGCCCCTCCTAGTGATTTTCAGTTGACAGGGCAAGAGGACTTTGGAACTCAGTCAACATGCTATAGGCTGCAACTTGCACTGCTTGGGGGGCCACTCCCAATGGTGTTTAAGTGACCAGAGGTGCCAGAATAAGACCAGGGTTAGTCACATCCAATGGATGGACCTTGCTCTTCGTATTACCTCTCCAGCTCTTATTAGTTCTTTTTGTAATTTAAGATGCAAGGTTACTGTGTTTAATTGATCCTTTTTCCCTAATGTTAGTTTTATTGTGAACTTCTCTTCATACTACTTGTACTATTTCCCCTATACTCTGATGCTCGTGTCTATATTTTTGTTTATTTTCAGGAATTTTAAAATTTCTTCCTTGACTTACTCTTTAACCCAGAAGTTATTAAATAGCATATTGTTAAGTATCCAGACATTTGAGTCATTGATTTTCCATTTTCTAGTTCATTAAAATTCTAATCATAGCACTGTGATCTATAAGTATTTTTTTGTGATTTCAATCCTTATGAATTTATGCAGTCTTGTTTCAGTTCTAGCACATCTTGGAGAATTTTCCATGTGCATCAAGAAGATTGTCTACTAACTTTTTATGACTCGTAGAGCCTTCTAAATGTCTACTAATCTCAGCTTTTCCAATTTCTCAATTAAGACTTTATTTAGTTGTCTTTTTTCTGTATGGTTGATCTGTAGGATATTGAGAGTAGTGATTATTTTTTAATTTATTTTTGACTTTTGTCACATCCAGCAGTGCTCCAGGCTTGTTCCTGACTCTGAACTCATAGACCACTCCTGGTGGGGTGCGAGAGACCCTATGGGGTGCTACAGATCAAACCTAGGTCAACTGTGGGCAAAGCAAGTTCCCTACCTACTAAACTACGACTCAGGTGCCTGAGTGTATGGTTTGAAGGATAGAAGAAACAAGGTCCAGGAGGATTGGTCCTTGGTTGGAAGCCTGCCTTAAGTGCTGGTGGAGAAGGTAGCTGGGATAGACAAGGGACCAGTATGACAATGATAGTTGGAAATGATCGCTATGGATAATAACTGCATGTTAAGAGTAGGTAAAGGAACAAACATGGTAACCTCTAGTATCTGTATTGCAAACCATAATGCTCAAAAGAAGAGAAAGAAAGAAGAAAAGTACCTGCCATGAAGGCAGGCTGAGGGGGTGTGGGTGGGAGGAGGAAAACTGGGAACAGTGGTTGTGGGAAATATACACTGGTGGAGGCATGGGTGTTGGAACATTGTACAACTGAAACTCAACCATGAACAGTTTGCAATTGTGTATCTCATGTGATTCAATTAAATTTTTTAAATAATAAATAAATAAATAAATAGATAAATAAATAAATAAAAGTCTCTTACTATTGTGTGGCTGTTGATATCTCTTCAGGGCAGTTAGTAGTTGCCTTATCTATTTTAATGCTTTCATTTGGTGTATATTTTTAATCCTCTTTATATGTTGATTCAATAATTGTTTGATTTTGTACATGCCTCTCTTCTTATATCATATTTGGTTTGAAATCTCTTGTCTAGTATAAATATAATCATCCTTGAAGTTTTTAGACTGCTATTTCCCTGCATGATTTCTACATTTTATTTGGAATCATTATCATTGACATTCATGTGGGCAATCTCTAAGCATCAGAATGTTAGATTTCCTTTCCTAGTTTATCCTGCCACTTTGTCCATTTTGTTTGGTGAGTTCAGGTCACTGATGCTCTGTGAAATTATTTCTTTAAAGAAATATATTGATATGTTTCTATGTGAATTTGAGGTGTTTTTTGGAGTCTGTCTCCTCTGCACCACTCTGGGCCTGACCTTCTCTTATTTCCTCCCCCTTACTTTCATATCTGCCTGTTGTTCAGTGATGATTTTTATTTCTTATTTATATCTTCTTTTCTTTTTTCCTGTTTGTTTATTCATGAAGTTTAAATGTTAAATCCAAAATTTATATCTCATTTTAAACCTAAGCAAGCAGATCCCAAGATCATTTTAGGATATCCCACTCAGTTAGATGTCTCCTTTATCCCAATTTTATGCTTTTTAAGGTATATTACTTTGTATTATAGTAGGTAAGGAAGAGACTCACTCATAGACCTCCTTTGGCGGTCATGAATTTCTCTGTGTCATATATATGAAAAGCTTTTTATCATTCATTAAAATGTGAATGATAATCTAAATGAATAGAGTGTTTTTAACTTGAGGTCTTTTTTCTTCAACACTTTGGATTCCTTTCTGGGATGGATATGTGAATCTTTTGGGAGTTTCCATATATGTGAGTCTTTGTTTTGATCTTGAATTTTAATATCTCTATCTCTTTATTTGACTCTTGACATTTTAATTACAATGCATCTTCGTGTTCAAATGTCTAAGTTCATTTTGCTTTGGAATTTTTCAGCTTCCTTGATCTAGGTAGATGTATCTCCTTTCTCAAACTTAGGGAGTTCTCAGCTATTACTTCTTTAATGAATAATTCTTCTTTAATCTCTTCTTTTTCTGGAAATGTTATTCCTCTTGATGCTGTGCCATAAATATCTTGTTTTCTTAATTTCTTCAAGAATTTTTTATTTTCCATTTTGTTTTTATGTTTTCTTTCTACCTTATCTTTGAACTCTCTTATTATGTCTTTGATTTCTTTCATTCTGCTGCTGAATCCTTCTGTTGTGTTTTTAAATAGAACTATTAAGGTGGAAATGCCTACTGGTCCTGCCATTTTGGAAAACAATTGGGCACTCCTCAGAAAACCAGAAATTGAGCTTCTTTATGACCCAGCAATACCACACCTGGGAATATAGCGTAAGAACCCAAAAACACAATGCAGAAGAAGCCATCTGCAATTCTATATTCATTGCAGCACTACTCACAGCAGCCTGAACCTGGAAACAATCTGAGTGCCTGAGAACATGAGTGACTGGATAAAGACACGACAGAATCTACACAATGGAATACTATGCAGCCACTAGGAAAAATGAAGTCATGAAATTTACTTATAAATGGATAGACATGGACAGTATCATGCTAAGTGAAATGAGTAAGAGGGAGAAGGACAGACATAGACAGATTGCACTCATTTAAGGGATATAAAACAGTAGTATGAGACTAATATCCAAAGACAGTAGAAAAGAGGGCCACACCAGGAGGGCTTGTCCATGGTTGAAATCTTGTAGGAGTTTGCAGAGGGAGGAGGGTAGTTAAGACAGAGAAGAAACCACAATGACAAGGAGAGTTGGAAATGATCACTCTGAACAAGAGGTGAGTGCAGAAAGGAGGTAAAGGAATATACATGATTTTTAGTTTTTAGTACCTTCAAGATACCCGTAGGGTATTCGATATGCCAAAACTGATAACAAGTCTTATAATGGAGACATTACTGGTGCCCACTTGAGCAAATCAATGAACAATGGGACGACAGTGCGACAGTGCTACTGAGAACCATAACACCAAAAAGGAAACAGAGTGGGAAAGCGAGAGTGAGAGCAAGAGAGAGCAACAGCAGAGAGAGAGAGCAAGAGAGAGAGAGAAGTGTGTACCATAGAGGTAGGCTGTGAGGGAGGGTGGGAGGGAAACTGGGGACATTGGTGGTGGAAAACGTTCACTAGTGAAGGTACAGATGTTGGAACATTGTATGGTTTAAGCCCAATCTTTTTTTTTTTTTTGAGTTCGTCACATTTTTTTAAAATTATTTATTTTTAATTAGTGAATCAACGTGAGGGTACAGTTACAGTTTTATACATTTTTGTGCTCGTGTTTTCCCCATACAAAGTTCAAGAACCCATCCCTTCACCAGTGCCCATTCGCTACCACCAGTAAACCCAGCATCTCTCCCGCCCTCCCCAGTCCCGTCTCCCCCCACCCCACACTGCCACTATGGCAGGGTATTCCCTTTTGATCTCTCTCTCTGATTAGGTGTTGTGGTTTGCAATAAAGGTGTTCAGTGGCCATTGTGTTCAGTCTCTAGTCTATATTCGGCATGCATCACCCTTCCCCCGCATGACCTCCGACCACATTTTACTTGGTGTTCCCTTCTCTGAGTTGCCCAGAATGAGAGACCAGCCTCCAAGCCATGGGGACAACCTCCTGGTACTTATTTCTACTATTCTTGGGCGTTAGTCTTATAGTCTATTATTCTATATTCCACAGATGAGTGCAATCTTTCTATGTCTGTCTCTCTCTTTCTGACTCATTTCACTTAGCATGATACTTTCCATGTTGATCCACTTATATGCAAACGTCATGACCTCATTTTTTCTAACAGCTGCATAGTATTCCATTGTATAGATGTACCAGAGTTTCTTCAACCAGTCATCTGTTCTAAGGCACTCAGGTTTTTTCCAGATTCTGGCTATTGTAAACAGTGCTGCGATGAACATATAAGTGCAGATGTCATTTCGACTATACTTTTTGGCTTTCCCCTGCTCATGGATAGGGAGAATAAACATTGTCAAAATGGCAATACTCCCCAAAGCATTATACAGATTCAACACGATCCCTATAAGGATACCCATGTCATTCTTCAAAGAAAGGATCAAGCAATCCTGAAATTTGTATGGAACAATAAACGCCCACGGATAGCTAAAACAATTCTTGGGAAAAATATGATGGGAGGCATCACCCTCCCCAACCTTAAACTCTACTACAAAGCGGTAACAATTAAAACAGCATGGTACTGGAACAAAGGCAGAGCCGCAGACCAATGGAACAGGGTGGAATATCCCCACACACAACCTCAAATGTATGAACATCTAGTCTTTGATAAGGGAGCAAGAGATGTGAAGTGGAGCAAGGAAAGCCTCTTTAACAAATGGTGCTGGCACAACTGGACAACCACATGCAAAAAAATCGGCTTAGACCTTGACCTGACACCATGCACAAAAGTCAGATAAAAATGGATTAAAGATCTCAACATCAGGCCACAAACCATAAGTTTCATTGAAGACAAGGTTGGCAAAACCCTCCACGATATTGAAGATAAAGGCATCTTCAAAGATGACACGGAACTAAGCAATCTAGTAAAAACAGAGATCAACAAATGGGACTACATCAAACTGAAAAGCTTCTGCACCTCAAAAGATACAGTGACCAGAATACAAAGACTATCCACAGAATGGGAAAGGATATTTACACAATACCCATCAGATAAGGGGTTGATATCAATGGTATATAAATCACTGGTTGAACTCTACAAGAAGAAAACATCCAACCCCATCAAAAAATGGGGCGAAGAAATGAACAGAAACTTTACCAAGGAAGAGATACAAATGGCCAAAAGGCACATGAAAAAGTGCTCTACATCACTAATCATCAGAGAGATGCAGATCAAAACAACCACGAGATACCACCTCACACCACAGAGACTAGCACACATCCAAAAGAACAAAAGCAACCGCTCTTGGAGAGGATGTGGGGAGAAAGGGACCCTTCTACACTGCTGGTGGGAATGTGGACTAGTTCAGCCCTTTTGGAAAACAATATGGACGATTCTCAAAAAATTAGAGGTTAAGCCAATCTTGAACAACTTTATAACTGTGTATCTCACTACAATTTCATAAAAAATAAAAAAGTTGAACTATTATTCTCACACTTTCTTTCATATCCTCTGTCCTTGTTAAATTTTCTTCCATTAAATTTTTCATTTCAATTATACTAGAATTTTTGCTATAAAATCTTCATCGGTGTGTTTAGAAAATTCTGATGTGTTTGGTTTTCTTTGCAAGCTTTTGTCTTCATCCTTCAATGTGAGTGAATTTATCTATTCCTTTATAAAACCTTGTGATTTGTGAGGGTTATAGATGAGGGTCCGAGCTCCAACCAGTCTAACTGCTAATTAGAAGTTCACATTTATAAAGTTCAAAGTTTGTAGCCCTAGGTTTTTATAGACCTGGGTGACCACAGGGAATTTGTGGTCATGAGTGCCTTTCAGTAAGTACTAGGCTAAAGTCTAGTGAGTCTAGACTACGACCCACGGTTCTGAGTTGCTAGTGCTTATCATTGGTTGCAATGTCAAAGTCCAGTGAACATGGACAGTGTCTAGGAGTCACAGTCAGAAGAGACTACTAGTATGTGAAGCACAAAGCTAACTTGTACATTTGTGTTTGCCAGTATGTGACAGCAGCTATAGTGCCAAGATTTCAAAGAACTGGGTAACATCCTGTGTTGCGATGCTGCATATATTTGGCAAGGCCTGCAACAAATTTGAGTGGACCTGGGCTGCTGCCACGTGTTTGGTTTTTAAACATTTCCTTTATAAAAATGCATACAAGCCTGTGAAGTGACCAGAGGTATAGGACTGCAAGTTCCTGGGGCAACTTTTGCCACGTTCCTAGGGCCTGGCTAGCAATGACAAAAATTTAGCCTTGTGAGTCTTGGCAGGCAGCCTGGTCTTAGAGATTGTATACGCCCTGTGGCACCTGAGCACAAACACTGAAAAGACCTGAGTAGCAACAAGGAGTTCAAGGTCATCAGAGCCCTGCAGTCCCCAGACTGCTGTGCTGTGGTCACAGGAAATATAGGAAAGATTGAAAATATATAAAAGTACTTTTGTTATACATGGTTGGTTAACCTGCGGGGGACTGTACTCAAGGGGCAGCTGACTGGTCATCAGAGAGCATATCTCCTGAAGCTGAACAGGGACTGGAAAGCTAGCATTGTCTCCTTGCTGTGAACTGGGAGGAGTCACTTTCTCTGTTTGAACTAGAATTAGCCAATGCTACTTGCTCTATAGTTGTGCTACTATTAATTTGGGAGGTACAGAGCTCACCCTGGAATTTGTCTTCCATTCTGATGTGATCACAGGATAGCCCTTCTCAACTTCATCCCGTATTTCCCAGGGAAGTCATCAGTATCTTTGAAGTTCCATCTGTCTTCAGTTTGCTTCCCAGTGTTTCGTACCTTATTTTTTTAATTTTAATTTTTTAAAATTTTATTGAATCACTGTAAGGGAGTTACAAGCTTTCATGTTTGGTTACAATCACACAATGATCAAACACCCATCCCTTCACCAGTGCACATTCCCCACCCCTAGAACAGATGACCGGCTAAAGAAACTTTGGTACATCTACGCAATGGAATGCTATTCCATTGTTAGGAGATTCCATTGCGTTAGGAGACGCAATGGAATACTATTCCAGCTGTTACGAGAGATGAAGTCATGAAATTTGCTTATAAATGGTTAGACATGAAGAGTATCATGCTAAGTGAAATGACTCAGAAAGAGAGGGACAGACATAGAAGGACTGCACTCATTTGTGGAGTATAGAATAACATAACAGGTGTTTCATTCTTTAAAGTTCACTGCAACTTGTAGTTCTGCAGTGAGGCTTTCCCTGTGAGAAACTGACTCCACCCAACTCGCTCCCCATCTAGAACTCTGTGTTTGGATTACTGGGATCTTAAGCAAGATTTTGTGATGAATCAAAGTTATGTATAGATTTTCCACAAACATGTGAGAACGCTGACCAGGCATCTTGGCACCAGTATTCTCTCAAATATTTTCTGTTTTAGTTGAATAAACACTAAGAAGCAATGCAAATAATAATAGCTAACATTTGTTCCATACTTATTATATGACTGAGACTGTGGTAACAAAGCTATTTCTATAGCTAGATTGCTATAATTATTTCTATAACTCTTTTATCTCTATAACTATTTATGCTTATTTTTATATTCACCAAGAATATTCTAAATTCCTTGAGGACTTTACAGGTTTCTCACTGATTATTACAGTGAAGGGTATAATGGATGAATAATAGTTATGGAGGATGATATTGAACTAAAGCCATTTATTGATTTGCCATGAGTCAGGCTAAAGTACCTTTATATGTCTTATACTTTAAATGTCATTAATAAACCAATGAATAGGAGAATAACTTATTTAAAAATAGGCTTATTGTCATTCCTTAGTACGTAGTTCCAAATATAAAAAAATAAGCACTGCACTGTAACACTGTCCTCCAATTGTTCATCGATTTGCTACTGATAAGTTTTTTGGCATATCAAATACACCACGGTAGCTTGCCAGGCTCTGCCATGTGAGTGGGATACTCTCCATAGCTTGGCGGACTCTCCGAGAGGGACAGAGGAATCAAACCCAGGTCGCCTACCCGCTGTACTATCGCTCCAGTCCACAAAAAAAAGCACTGAAGTACTGTCCTGTTGTTCATCGGTTTGCTCGAGCAGACACCAGTAACATCTCCATAGTGAGCAGAGACCAGTAATGTCTCCATTGTGAGACTTGTTACTGTTTTTGGCATATCGAATGCCACAGGTAGGTTGCCAGGCTCTGCCGTGCGGGCGAGATACTCTGGGTAGCTTGCCGGGCTTTCCGAGAGGGGCGGAGGAATCGAACCCAGGTCGACTGTGTGCAAGGCAAATGCCCTACCCGCTGTGCTATCGCTCCAGCCCCCATAAAAAAGTAAGAATAAAAATTAATAAGATAGCAAAAACAATAATAGCAGTTTTATTTAAAAACTGGATCCATTGTAGTTTGAAAACAGGTTATATGCCCAAGGTCACAGTTATAACTGGTCTAGCATGATCATTGAAGGGGTTGGAGAGAATACAAAGGTTAAGGCACTTGCACTGCACTCGACTGAAGCCAGGACAATGATTTGAATTCCAGCACCACATGTGATCTCCTGATTACTGCCAGGTGTAGCCCCTAAGCACCACCAAATTTGCACCCCAAAAAATGTAAACAAGATTAGTCATTCCAAAAGACATTTTATTACCACACTATATCTAACCTTGACTCAACAATGCATATATATCAACTTGTTTCATGTTCTCTATTTTGTGTTTTTAAGGCATGTCTTTAATATGAAATAATGATTCTTCTTTTTACCAAAGATAAACATTGTACATTCATCATCATTCCCATATGGGCCTCACCTGATAAGAGTGAAGCCGTAAATAAATACTACTCCTTACAGTAGTCCTGGAATATTTCTTATTCATAAATTCTCATTAATTAAATCCCAAATATAAATAATTCTTGTTAATATCCACTATAATAAATACCATTTGCAAAAACAAGCACAAATTAAATCTAAAAATTGTTGATGCTAATTATTCTAATACAGACTAGTATATACTAAAAACTAAGAATTGCATATTTTTAGTCTTTTTACATCTTTGCAGAATATTACAAAAATTTACCTGATAAATTAGAATTCATGGAATAATTCAAGATACGAGGACTAGTCCACGGTTGGAAGTTTGCCACAAGTGGCAAGGGGAGGGCAGATAGGATACAGAGGGGACCTCTGACAATAAAAGTTAGAAATGATAGCTCTGGACAAGAACTGAGTGCAGAAAGGAGGTAAATGGATATATCCATGTAACTTTTAGTGCCAGTATTGCAAACCATAATGTCTAAAAGGAAAGAGAGAGTGAGAGGTTAAAAGAGAGAGAAAGAAGAAAAGTGCCTGACATAAAAGCAAGCTGGAGGTAGGCAGGGCATGGCAGAAGGAAAACTGGAGTCATTGGTGGTGGGAAATGTACACTGGTGAAGGGACAGGTAGTGGAACATTGTATGACTGAACCCAATTATGAATAACTTTGTAACTGTGTATCTCATGATGATACAATTAAAAATAAATAAATAGGTGAAAATAGAAACTGGACTGTAGGATAACATTGGGCTTGTCCTTTTAGCTTTGCCACAGGAAACTTAGTTTACTTAAAGCAATGTCCTTTCTGTATGAACACAGGAAGACAGTTAATATTATGCCTTGTAACTTGGGAGTTGATTGACTCCAATAATATTTCCTCCTGGGGATCTGCTTTCTCGACTCAGTTGCCCTTAGTTCCTAGCACCCCAAAATCAGGGTCCCGACGAGGGACTGAGTGGACCCAGAGCAAGTTGTGAGCTACCCTGGCATCAAAATGGGCCCGGCCAAAGCGCAATAATACTCAACTATAAGTTGAGAGCACGGTCATAGTCAAATGCTGTCATGATACAAAAGTAACGACGAGACTAGGACCCTGCTAGCGTTAGGAAGACTAATCTGACCTGAGGACTGTGGTCTGGAATATATAGTGAGATTTCCTCAGGAGGAACCAAACTTTAAGTTTGATATATCTCTTTCTGTGCTCATACAGAATGACATTGCTAGAAATATTAGAAGTAGATTTACTACAACTAATTAAGTGGATTACTACCCTAGGAAAGAAGAAAGCAACACACCCTGGATGGGATCCCGCCCTTAAGTGGATCTCCTAATAATCTGGAGTAATCTCCTTGTCACTTGTCACTTGTAGTCCCGTTTATCTTCAATTTGCTTGAGCGGGCACCAGTAACATCTCCATTTGTCCCTGTTGCGAGCTAGTGTAGCCCAATGATACCTGCTCGCTCCAGGAACAGAAAGAGGCTCTTTCTTTTCCTAGATTCAGGATTCTGTTCCTGAATCTCCTTAGATGATATTTTTATCCTTGAGTTAATCTGGAGGAGTGGCCTTACCTCTCTTTGTTGATTTTTTAATGTTCAACTCACCTTTGTGTTACCACCATATATGATTGCTATACAAACTAAGACTATAACAGAAGCAAGGGAGAAGAAACGGAGGCAAGACAGAGGCAAGACACAGGAGAAGACACAGGAGAAGAAACAGTGGAGAAGACCCAGAAGCAAGAGAGAAGCCACAGAGATGACAGAGACAGAGAGAGGTCGGAAGAGACCAGAGGAGAGACTCTAGAGAAAGAGACAGAGATAGAGAGACAGACAGAAGAGAGCACCGTGGCACACGCAGAAGCAGAGCACAAGGAGGAGCCGTCCCACAGTGGCCCAAGAGCACCAAGTGTGAGAGGTGAAAGAGAGAGGTGAAAGAGAGCACCAAGTGCAAGAGGTGAAAGAGAGAGAGCACCGCCCCAAGAGCCCGAGAATAACACACACACATCATATGGCACCCTCCCGTGTGTGTTTGTATTTTTTACACTGGATAAAATGCATTAAGAAATATATGTAATGACAGGTCCAGCCTTTTTGGAAAACAATATGGGCATTTCTCAAAAATCTAGAAATTGAGTTTTCATACAACACAGCAGTACCACTTCTGGGATTACCACCTTGGGGACCCCAAAATACATAGAAGAAATGCTATCTGCACTTCTATGTTCAATTCAGCACTATTCACAATAGCTAGAACCTGATAAAACCCAAGTGCCCAAGAATAAATTACTGGTTAAAGAAATTATGGTACATCTACACAGTGGAATACGATGCAACTGTTAGGAAAAATGAAGTTATGAAATTTGCTTATCGGTGGATGAACATGGAGAGTATCATTCTGAGTGAAATGAGTCAGAAGTCGAGGGATAGACAGAGAATGATTGGACTGATTTGTGGGATACTAAAGCAAACGTAATATGAGACCAATACCTAAGGTCTCGTACCAGTAAACACAAGGGTCTGGTGGATTGGTTCATGGTTGGAAGCTTACCTCAAATGCTGGGGGAGAAGGAATTTGGGATAGAAAAGGGACCACCATGACAAGGATAGCTGGAAATGTTTTCAGCATGCACTATCTTATCCAGATAATCTGGATAAGATAGTGCATGCTGAAAACAGGTAAAGTGAAAAACATGATAATCTATCAGCACCTGTATTGCAAACCGTAATGCCCCAAAGGGGAGACATACACACAAACACACACACATAAAGAGAGAGATAGAGAGATAGAGTGACAGAGACAAAGAAAAAGAGAGACAGAGAGACAGAAAAAGAAGGACAGAAAATTAGGGGGAGGGTGGCAGGAGGGAAACTGACGACACTGGTGACGGGAAATGTACACTGATGAAGGGATGGGTGTTGGAACATTATGACTAAAACCCAACCATGACCATTTTTGTAACTCTGTATTTCATGATGACTCAATTAAAAATTTTTAAAAGAGAAATATATGTAAAGAACTCCAACTTGAATAGGGTAGGAAATCTTACAAAATATAGATCTATAACCTATAGTCATGGCAAATTTGACTATTAAAATAATGACTAAAAACATAAAACTATGCATGTTATGGTTTGGAAGCCTGCCTCATGTGCTGGGGGAGAAGGCAATTGGGATAGAGAAGGGATCGCTGTCAATGATGGTTGGAGGGATCGCTCAGGATTTGAGATGTGTGCTGAAAGTAGTTCTGAAAGTAGACAAAGGACCAGACATGATGGTCTCTTATTATCTGTATTGCAAAGCATGATGCCACAAAGTAGAAAGTAAGAAGGAAAGTGCCTGCTAGAGAAGCAAGGGGTGAGTTGGGATGGGGCTCATGGGAGAGGTACTGGGGACATTAGTAATGGAAAATGCATACTAGTGGAGGGATAGACTGAAACTCAATCATGAAAGCTTTGTAAATGAATCTCATGGTGATTCAATTTAAAAAACTATGCACGTTTGGTGCTGGAGCGATAGCACAGTGGGTAGGGCATTTGCTTTGCACGCGGTCACCCGGGTTCAACTCCCAGCATCCCATATGGTCCCCTGAGCACTCAGGAGTGATTCCTGAATGCATAAGCCAGGTGTAACCCCTGTGCATCGCCAGGTGTAACCCAAAAGAAGCAAAAAAAAACTATGCATGTTATAAATGACTTTCATAATGGCTATACATGACTGTACAAAATAACACTATTCTGATTTAAAATGATTAAAATTGGGGGCCTGAGCAATAACACAGCTCGTAGGGTCTCTGCCTTGCACATGGCTGATGCAGATCTCATCCTTCGCACCACATAAAGTCTCCAGAGCCAACCAGGAGTGATACCTGAGTGCAGAACAGGAGTGACCCCTGAGGGTCATCAGGTGTGGCAAAAATATTCAAGTGAGGTGCTGAAGCAATAGCACAGCGGGTAGGGTGTTTGCCTTCCACGCAGCCTACCCAGGTTCAATTCCCAGTATCCCATATGGTCCCCTGAGCACTGCCAGGAGTTAATTCCTGAATGCATGAGCCAGAAGTAACCCCTATACATCGCTGGGTGTGACCCAAAAAGCCAAAATAAATTCAAGTGAATTAAAAGTGAAAATAAAAAATTCACGAATATTTTATCTTCAATGTACAGATATGTTGATACAAAGAAAAAAGTAGTAGTGTTTTCTCCACAGAATACATTAATGAAGCAAATTCAGAGTGGGGTCAAGATTGCTGAATAGAGATAACCTATGTTTACATTATTAACCATGACAGAATGCACATAAAAATTGAACAAAATCTACACAGAAACTATTCTGATGCAGACAAATCTTTCATAGCAAAGTAGAATTAAAAGAGAGAACATTGTCAGATTGTAAAGAGATGTTTCTGTCAAGAAAGATATCCTATCAAGAAGGTAACAAGCTGCAACCAGGATGAAATTTTAAGGTGCATACTTTGCAGTGAGGAGCAGGCGTAGAGGAATGTGCTCACTATCAAGTACACCCATCTTAAAATTTTATACTTAAAACTAATAGAAAGAGTCAGGACACTGGAATCACTGTCAGGTGCCATATTGTTGGCCTCTCACGATCTTACTAATGGATGCCACATTGAATCCCACTGTCTGTTGTAACAAATTCTGAGGAACATTTTCTGAAAAATCCACCCCCACTAGTAAGCAGTTGAGCTATCTTGGGACTGAAAAACATTAACAAGATTGTTTATGCCTAGCAAACGAACATACCTGAATCCTCCTAGTCCATATCTGATGGCTAGCAAACCAGTTACATTGTACAGACTAAAAATTGCCAGTGGACTACCCAAAACATAGTCAGTTTGCAAGGGGCCCAACCACCTGCTATGCTTCCTGACAGCCATTAAGAACATGTTCTATGATTTTAGGTCTCATATTCGTCTTAGCCCACCCACACGTGTATTCACCGGCCACCTCTCAATTGTTCATGACCATGGAAGTCTGGTGGCTGCTGAGCACCAGAAACTCTGAACTGTTGCCATTAGGTCATTTCCAACACGATTCCTATATGTCATTGTAAACTTGTGATCTTAAAGTATACGTTTTTGTCCAAGTATGCTGGAATTTTGCATGTACTTATGCCACTACACACCTGTGACTATGCATCTTTGGTCACCATCTTGTCTACTCCATCATGGGCTCCGAAGTACTCAGAGGATTCTGGGCTTGTATAAACTTGGTTCATAGGTACATCTGGGAAATTACCGTCTTGATTCCTTGGTCATTCCCAAACCTGTTCATTCCTGCAACACAATTGTCACCAGGCAATTATGACTACATACCTCTGGTAACAGTCTAGGCCCACTCAAAGTTGGTGCACAGGTACTTCTAGGGTCTTAAAGCCTTGAATTTTAGTTTATATTCCATATTCAATGAAACTTGGTGTCATAGGTTCCAACTTTCATTACCTCAGTATACAATGTAAACGAGCTTGATACAAGCACTATAGTAATTTAGAATTTTCATATAGTTACTTAGTACTATAGAACAAAAAATTTCAGTTGTCTCACAGAACTTCACAGGGCTGGAATCCCTAATGGGTACTCATGACTATGATCACCAAGTCAGTTCCAGTCTCACTTGACTTTGCTATTACTTAGCATTAGCCACTGTGCACCCTGAGTTGTTATCTGGGTCCACTCAACCTTCATGCTATACTCACGTTCATGTATAGTCACTGTTCCTAGTGGTCACCCAGACCTTCAGGAACTCAGAGTCATAGCTACTATCTGGCACTTATACTCAGAAACACCCAGTCATTGCCTAAACCTGCCACAGACATTCATCTAGTATCATACATAGTGTAGAGATAGAGGAAGTACATTGATGGATGAGACAAGCCAAAGAAATACTCTGTGTATCAGAGATATTTAAAGTCCCTGATGAAGACATCAAAACAGAAATCCTAGCAATGGTCATTGAAATGAAGAAATCAAAGGAGGAGAATTTTAACATGGAAAGGTAAAATATGAAGAGAGAAAAAAATTGGTATAAGAATATAATAGCCAATTTTTTAAAAAATCTAATAAAAGTGTTCAAGAAAAGAGTGGCAGATGATCAAAAATCAAACTATGAACTCAAGGATAAGGTAGAACATTTGGAGAATTTTTTACATTTGATATATAAGCATGTACATACTTCAACTTTACTCAGGAGTGGTAGTTCAATGGGCTGTAGCACATGCTCTGCATGCGTAATCATTGGGTTTATTCTTTGGCACCCCATGGTGCCGAGAGAACCACCCAAAGTGACCCCTGAGCACAGATCTAGATGTATTATATACCGTGAACATTGCATATGTTGTCCCAAAACAAAATAAATTAAAACTTACTATATGACAATTTATATCAAAATGTCACCTTCCCTACCATTGGCATTGGGAGATAGCCATCTAGGTCTTACTGGAAAACATTTAGCTTTGCAAACAAAAAGCAATGTGACAAAATTCTTCAACCCTATTCTACTTTGGGGCTCATGGGCATTCTCTGCACTAGTATCCACCTTGCCAAAGGTAGTAGCAACTAATTTTCTATCCCTTTGTTTAATAGCAACTGATTGAATTAGTATTTTTAGTTATCAGCAAGAATAATTCAGATTTTTTTAGGCTATATCTGTAGTTCAGGATTTTTTGTAGATATAGCCCACATGTCCTGTATTACAAGTATGAGACCTTGCTACTACTTCTGATGCTCACACATTTTGATTACTATATTGCATAAAAGAAACCCCCTGAAATTATCTCTCCTTGATGAACTGGAGTAGGCAATTGTCTGGAGAGCTATTAGATTGTAACCTACAGTTATCTCTGTCTTTGTTTGTTAGAAGCAGTAATTTAGAAATTGCAGATGTGCTGAGTTACTAAATACTCTTTGGGGGAGTATAAACTTACTAATTCAGCAATATCTAATTCAGCAACTATGCTACTCTAATACTGCTTTGGTGAAAGTGAATTTTTAGTGGACTTGGAAAAAGCAAATAATTTGCTTTTATAAAACTTAGTGGCTTATAATTGCTTAAACATTGACTGCCTGTATAACAGTTGCTTTGCCTCCTTATGGCTGCTATAATGTTATACTTAGATATACTTACTATAATATTTTGATTCATGACCAAAAGATATAAAAGCTATGGAAAAATACTAAAAGCAAAAATAAATTTAGAAGTTATTTCTTTTTTTTTTGAGTTCTTGAATATTTTATTTTATTTTATTTATTTATTTTTTTAATTTTATTGAATCACCATGTGGAGGGTTACATAGTTCTCAGGATTATGTCGGTTATACAATTCTCAAACACCCTTCCCTTCACCAGTGCCCATCCTCCATCACCAACCCCCCCAGTATACCTGCCGCCCCCTCCCACCTCCCCAGTCCCCACCCTTGTACTTGATAAGTTTCACTTCGTTTATGCCTTATCTCGATTACATTCCATGTTTCAACACACAACTCACTACCGTTGTTGGGGTTTCCCCCAAAAAAGAAAAGCAGTCCTATTGCCAAGGAGGCATTTGATAGTTCTCCACTGCTAAGAATATAGAGATATTAAGTCCCGCTGTTTGTTACATAACTTTTCTTTTTCCCCCTTGCCCCACGCCACCGAGTTCACGCCTGTTTAGTAATCGCCACGCTGCCTGACAAGGGAAAAACAAAAACAAACAAACAAAAAAAAAAACGAAAAGGATGGTTATTTCCCGTCATCAGCAGACGTGGGGCTCTGGCTTAGTTGATAGACTAGTAGAGTGTCTGGAAGCAGTTTCTGGAACCGAAGGTCTTGCGCTGGTATCGGCTCCGGCTCGAGATTCCACCAGCGTCCCACTGTTCCATGTACATAATTTTTCCCCTTATATCCCATTCCCACGCCACCAGGTCTGTTTGCTTAATGGACATCACACTGTAGTTGACGATACGCCGCGTTTCTTCCCGAGAAAGAAGAAAATTTCTTCTCAGCTGGCGTGGGGATATAGCTTAGTTTAGTCTAGAGAGATGGCTACCGTTTTGATTGCCTTCAATATTTCAGCAACAGACTTACTATTCTTGTTAGGATCTCCCACAAAAGTCCGACCCATTAAAAGCGAACCATTACATATTGCTGATGCTAAGATGACATTAGGTCACGCGGCCGCTGTTGCGGCCGCGCGGTTTTGGGTTTCTGTATAAAGTCTAGGGAAAGTACAACCAGAAATAACATCACTACAAACTTTTACCCTTTTATGGTGCTCATAAGATGGAGAAGTCCTGCGCTGTGCTCAGGAGGGAGGAGTTGAGAGAGAGAGACAGGTTAAAAGAATTGGGGGATGCCCGGGTCCCACTGTTTCAGCGCACCGTGGGGTCTCTGGTCCCATGCCGGAATTAGTTCAGTGGGCTGCCTGGAGTCCAAGGGCGCTCCCTTGGGCTCTTCCATCATGCTCGCTCCGCAGCCGGATCCAAAGGGAAGCACACGTGGGGGAGGTGGGTTTAAATATCTATCTGCTGTGGGCGGGGGTCACCGCCCCCGCCCCCTGGGGTCTCCCGCAAGCGCGCGAAAGCGTCCTGTTTCAGCTGGATCGCCGGCTCCATTTTGCGCTCCGGAAAGCCGCAGATCCTGCGCTGTGCTCAGGAGGGAGGAGTTGAGAGAGAGAGACAGGTTAAAAGAATTGGGGGATGCCCAGGTCCCACTGTTTCAGCGCACCGTGGGGTCTCTGGTCCCATGCCGGAATTAGTTCAGTGGGCTGCCTGGAGTCCAAGGGCGCTCCCTTGGGCCTTTCCATCATGCTCGCTCCGCAGCCGGATCCAAAGGGCTAGAAGTTATTTCTGACTTGAAAGAGATCACTATTCTCCTGGGTGCACATTATTGTTTTTGAAATAAAACCCACAAGCAAAAATAAATGAACTTAGATATCTTCCTAACCCATGCACAAAAGTAAAATCAAAGTGGATTAAAGACCTCTATATCAGACCTTAATCAATAAGATTTATAGAGTAAAACATAGGCAGAACCCTCCATGACACTGAATCTAGAGGTATCTTTAAGGATGAAACACCACTGGCCAGGCAAGTGGAAGCAAAGATAAACATTGTAACTATATTAAATTATGAAGTGTCTGCATACCAAAGGAAATGATGATCAGAATACAAAGACAGCCTACAGATTGGGAGAAATCATTTGCCCACTTGATAAAGGGTTAACATCCAAGATTTATAAAGCACAGATCGAACTTTACAGGAAAAATATCCAACACTATAAAAAGAATAGAGAAGAGATAAATAGAAACTTGCTCAAAGAAATACTAATGGCAAAAAGGCATAAAAAATATTCTATCACTAATCATCAGGGAGATGATACAAATCAAAACTTCAAGATGTATTACCTCACACCACAGAGACTGACACACATCAAAAAGAACAACAACCTATGTTGGCATGGATACAGGGGTGGGCAGAGAGGCAAAGAACGCTCATTTACTGCATGTCGGAATGTCAACCAGCCCAGCCTTTTTTGAAAACAATATGGACATATCTCAAAAAACTAGGAATTGTATTTTCCATACAATCAGCAATTCCTCTCCTGGAAATATAACCCAAGGGCCCAAAAGCACAAATCAGAAGAAAAATAAACTGCACTCCTATGTTCATTGCAGCACTATTCACAATAGGTAAAATCTGGAAACAACCCAAGTGCCCAAGAACTGATGACTGGATAAAGAAGCTATGGTACGTATGCACAATGGAATACTACTTGATTGTAAGTAAAGATGAAGTCATGAAATTTGTTGATCATGCTGAGTGAAATGAGTCAGAGGGAAAGGGGCAGACACAGAACGACTGCACTCATTTACAGGATATAAAGAAATGTAGGAGGGGAATAACTAATTCTCAATGGCAATAGAAACAAAAGCAGAACTGATACTTAATAGAACCTTGCCACTGGGGGTTGGGGTGCGGTGGGGAAGGGACAATCATGACAATGGTAAGGGGAAGTGGTGACTCTGGACCAGGACTGGATGCTGAGAAAAGATAATGTGATATGCATGATACTGTATCAGTAACAGTATTGTAAACCACCTTGCTTAAGGGGGAAAAAAGAAAAAGAATTTAAAGATGTCTCCATAGAGGCAGACTGGAGTGCAAAAAGGAAATTGATGTCATTGGTGAAAGGAAGTGGAGAGAAGGAAGGAAGGAAGGAAGGAAGGAAGGAAGGAAGGAAGGAAGGAAGGAAGGAAGGAAGGAAGGAAGGAAGGAAGGAAGGAAGGAAGGAAGGAAGGAAGGAAGGAAGGAAGGAAGGAAGGGAGGAAGGAAGGGAGAAAGAAAGAAAGAAAGAAAGAAAGAAAGAAAGAAAGAAAGAAAGAAAGAAAGAAAGAAAGAAAGAAAGAAAGAAAGAAAGAAAGAAAGGAAGGAAGGAAGGAAGGAAGGAAGGAAGGAAGGAAGGAAGGAAGGAAGGAAGGAAGGAAGGAAGGAAGGAAGGAAGGAAGAAAGAGAAAGAAAGAAAAAGAAAGAAAAAGAAAGGAGAAAGGGAGAAAGAAAGAGAGAAAGAGAAAGAGAGAGGAAGAAGGAGAGGATGAAGGAGAGAAAGGAGAGAAAGAAAGAGAGAAAGAAAGAGAGAAAGAAGGAGAGAAAGAAAGAAAGAAAGAAAGAAAGAAAGAAAGAAAGAAAGAAAGAAAGAAAGAAAGAAAGAAAGAAAGAAAGAAAGAAAGAAAGAAAGAAAGGAAGGAAGGAAGGAAGGAAGGAAGGAAGGAAGGAAGGAAGGAAGGAAGGAAGGAAGGAAGGAAGGAAGGAAATGAAGACATTCAAAGCAAATATTCAGACTTTTCTTCTTTTTAAAAAGCATACTCACTGATACAGAATTTATAATTTGGTTCTTGACTGGGTATCTGTTTATTTTTATTAGCCTTCAATGTTGACCTTAATGCGGTCAGTCATTTTTGTATTACCCAGGCTTTTTGAAAAATAAAGGTTCACTCCCATCCCAACCCCTACAATCCTTCTACAGGGACCACCTGTTTCATTAAATTGGTGTTTTATTTTTATATTCTTTATATGGAATCTCCCCCATTTTAAATTACAAACAACCCACCAACACCTATGTTGACGTCTAGATAAAGTGAGTTATCTTCCAGAATATTTAAATGAATATGTATATGTGATGATTGAGCCATCTGGTCATTACCAGGGTGCAAGTCTGATTTTTCGCTTTTTTAGACACCATCTTGTGTGTGTATGTGTGTGTGTGTGGGGGGGATCCAAATTCCTTTTGTTGTGTGTGCTTTGTTACTGAGGAAATCCAGGCCTCATGGGCATGTGTTTGACCATTGAGCTACATCCTCGGTAGCCAAGACAAATCCTTAATGGAATTATTAATCTGATGAAATTCTGAGCTACTAAACTCTTAATTCCTGATAAAGAAACAAAAAAATTAAGTTTGGGGCCATAGTGATAGTATAGTGGAAGAATGCTTGCCTTGCTTCAAGCCAACATGGGTTCAATACCTGGTATCAGATACTGTCTCCCAGAATCACCAGGAATAACTCCTGAGTGTAGAACCAGAAGCAATCCCTGCGCATTATCAGGCGTGGCCCAAAAACAAATAAAATATTTTAAATTAATTTTAGCAAAAATAGATTGAAATCCAAAGTTTTCGGAAGACATGACATAATAAACACTAGAGTGCATATGGCTCAGTGGTATAATGCAGAGCTAGATTGAAATTGTTCAAAACTAATTGAAATTAACCAAATTCGCAGTGGTTAAGAGCACTCCCCCAACAAGAGCAAGGGAAAGACTTCTACAGAGAGAAACTGGAAACAAACTAGGGAAAGAGTTGATCAGTAATAGCTTAATTTTTGCCTTATTTGGAAAAGTCTAGGTGACTGTTATTGGTTATCCTGAATATTTCATTTTCTGAACCTTGAATCATGTAAAGCTTTGCTTTTGGTTTGCTTAATAGGCTATTTGATGATAGTTCCTTAAAACTAATAGTTACTTTGTTTAATTTAACATTTTTTGATCATGTATAATCTATTTTAAGGTTTTTAATAAAGAATTTCTTATCAAGATTTATTATTTAAAGATTTTAGTCTTCTTTTTAACATTTGTTGAGTTTCCTTTCCAAACTTTTTGTTGACAAGCATTAAATCTAAGTTCGTCAGGGATACTGGTCTGTTCTTTTTTTTCTTCTTTTCTTTCCTTTTTGTGATATGCTTATTGAGTTTTGCTATCAGGATAATGTTGGTTTCAAAAATAATTTTTGAAATAATTTTTTTTTCAAATCTTTGGAAGAACTTGAGAAGTTGAGGACATTTTTGAAGGTTTTGCAGAATTCACTAGTAAAGCTGCCTGGACCTGAGTTTAGTTTGGAGTTACTGTTGATTGCTATTTCTATTTTCTTGCTTATAATTGGTTTGCACAGAGTTTCTATTTTATTTAGTTCAATCATCAAAAGTTTATGAATTCTAAAACTATCTGTAACATAACTGAGTGGTGTACTGATTTTATAGTTGTATGATCCTAATTTTATGTCATATCTCCCCTTTAGTTTCTGATTCTATATATATTTTCTTTGAGAATCTAGCTAAGACCTTGCCAATCTTGTTTGTTTTTTAAATAACCAGCTCTTGTCTGGTTAATTGTATTGCATTCAACGTATGATTGATCATTTGTATTGTTTTACATATTCATCTGCTGTGCTGGGGGTTGAATCCAGAACTTTCACATGCAAGCTCTGCATTATACCACTGAGACACGTGCACTCCAGTGTTTATTAATTCATGTCTTCCAAAAACTTTGGATTTTATTTTCTCTTCATTGTTAGTTGCTTAAGATGTGAGTTTAGATCATCTATTTGAACTTATTCTTAATGCAAGCATCTACTGCTATGAACATCCTTCTTAGCACTGCTTTTTCTGTGTCTGTATTTTCTGATAGCTCATGCCTCATTTTTGTTTCCAATAATATTTAGTTTTCTCCTTTGCTTATTCATTGATTGAATAGTTATTCACTAGCATGTTTTTAGTACCCATAAATTTGAGTCTTCTTTTCCTGAATGAAGAGCCAGGAGTAACCCCTGAGCATTGCCAGGTGTGGCTCAAACACAAATTAAAAAAATGTGAGATTTTTTCCAAATTTCCTTTCAGAATTGTTTTCTTCCATTGTGATCTTAAAGAATAATTGATAAGATTTCTATCGCTATTACTTTATTTACATTTGTTTTATGTCTTAATCTGTGGTCTGTCCTTAAGAAAGTTCTATGTGCACTAGAGTATAGTGTATGTTTGACTTGGGATGGGAGAACTGAAAATCCCTGTAAACGTCTACCAAGTTTATCTGGCCGGATTCCTCATTTAACACTGTGTTTTTATTTATTCTCTGGTTGATCTGTGTATTGTTGAAACACCCCAACTGATACTGTGCTTTAGTCCATAATATTGTTTTAGGTCTATTAGAAATTGCATTAGGGCCAGAGACATATCTCAATAGGATGTGTCCACGTTTTGTATCCAGGAGGCCCTGATTTAATACCTGGCATTACATAGCCCCGTGAGCACATCCAGGAGAAATCCCCAGGGGAAAGAAGTCAAGGGTAGTCCCTGAACTCTACTGAGTATAGTCCCAAACAAAAATAGATAAATAAATGCTTTCTAGGCACTACCAAATCATCACCGGTTACATTCATGCCTATTTCCACTTACCATTCTTAAAAAAAATAATAAACTGCTTCATATATTTTCATAATATTTCATTTTATGCTCATTTGTTGGTAGTTATTGGGTTCACTTTGTGATTGAGCCCTTATTTGTTACTGTCCATCCCTTTATCTTCCTGTTTTATTTCTATTTTCTTTCATTTTTTTGTGCCACACACATCTGTGTTCAGAACTTACTCCTTGTTCTGTGCTCAGAGATCAAGGAACCATATGTGGTTGTGGAGACAGAGCCCATCATGTCAGCCATGTGCAAGGTTACTGACTTCACTATCACGCTAGCCCCTCTTGCTTTTTCTAAGATGGAAATCTATTTTGTGTGATATAAATTTCACTAGACCCTTCATATTTTTGGCCACCTTTTTAAAAAAATTTATTGAATTACCGTGAGATAGTTACAAGCTTTCATGTTTGGGTTCTAATCACACAATGATCAAACACCCATCCCTCCACCAGTGCACACTCACCACCACCAATATCCCCAGTATACCCTTCCCTTTCCCACCCTCCCCCTGCCTCCATGGCAGACAATATCCCCCATACTCTCTCTCTAATTTGGGGCATTATGGCTTGCAGCACAGACACTGAGAGGTCATCATGTTTGATCCATTATCTACTTTCGGCATGCATCTCCCATCCCGACTGATTCATCCAGCCATCATTTTCTTAGTGATCCCTTCTCTATTCCATCTGTCTTGGCCACCTTTTAATTTTATGTTTGCTCTCTAACCTCTTACTTTGAAACAATATTGTTTTTGAAGATCAAGTCTGTTCCCACTAGATAATTGAAGGTTCACTTTTGTTTTCTGATCCATCTTATGATTGTGTAGTTCTGATTGGCAGATTTAGGCCACTGACACTTAATGGAAGCACTGAGATGAAAGAATTTATTGCCTTTTTGTATGTGCATTCTGGATGTTATTATAGTATGTCTCTGTTGTTTCATTCTTCTCTATTCCTTTCTCTTGTACTTTGATATCTGTTCTTTTTATAGCACTCTGGTCTCATTTGCTAATTTTTGTTTTTTGCCTCTAAGTATTTTGTCTTGAGGTTATCATGAGGTTTACAACTAATATTATAAGCTTATATAGCCTGTGTGAAATAGAGAGATAGTACAGGAGATAAATCACTTACTTTGCACATGGAAAAACCTAGTTCAAATACCCGGCACCACCGGATGGTCCTCAGAGCACCTTTAGGGACCATTCCTGAGCACAGAGCAAGAAATAGTCCCTGAAAACTGCCATGTATCACCCAACCCTTGTCCCAAAGAGATTTTTTTTAAAAAAAGCAATGTTGGCTTCATTCTACACCTTCTCCATATTATTATCCTTCTATTTCACATTTTATTTTTTTTCAGGAATCTTGATATTTTCAGGCAGCATTTCTTTTCCTAGTAAAGAAATCCCTTGCATATTTATTTTAGGGCCAGCCTAGTTGAAATTTATTACTTTTGCCACGTGTACCTCTTTCAAATATGAGTTATAAAGTAGCTTGGTAGAGTATTCTTGGATCACTGTATCACTGTATCACTGTCATCCCGTTGCTCATAGATTTGTTCGAGCGGGCACCAGTAACATCTCTCATTGAGTGACTTACTGTTACTGTTTTTGGCATATCCAATATGGATTCTTGGATGTACATTCAAAATTTTGTTTTTGTTTTTTGGGGTTATTTTTGATTAAAATTATTTTAAACCCCATGGGGATTCTACTCATGGTTGGTGTTTTTGGAGGCCTTACTCTTGCTTCTTTTAGAAACCAGTATATTGTTCAGTTTTGTTATTTTAAGTATAATTTCAGTGTGCATTTGCTTAGGTTTATTTTGTTTGGAACTCTTCCTGGAATTGGGCATTTAATTCTTTTCTCAGTTTTTGAAAGTCCTTAGTTTCCACCTATTCACATATTCTGAGCCTTTCTGTCTCTCTTTTTCTGAGACCTCTCTGATGCAAATATTGTCACTATTGTTTCTGTCCTATTACAGCTCTTGAGTATTCATTTATTTAAAAAAATTTTTTCTTTTATTGAGCTGGAGCGATAGCACAGCGGGTAGAGCATTCGCCTTGCATGTGGCCAACCTAGGTTCAATTCCTCTGTTCCTCTCAGAGAGCCTGTCAAGCTACCAAGAGTATCTTGCCCTCACGGCAGAGCCTGGCAAGCTATCCGTGGCATATTCAATATGCCAAAAACAGTAACAACAAGTCTCAAAATGAAGATTTTACTGGTGCCCGCTCGAGCAAATCGATGAGCAACAGAATGACAGTGATATAGTGATACAGTGATTCTTTTACTGGTCATTATGGATGGCTTCTCTTCACTTCATTATCTTCAAGTTCACTGATTTTTTTTTTTATTTTTACATTCTGCTGTTGAGTCCTTCTACTGTACTTTTTTTCAGTCACTATTATTTAGCTCAATTGTTTAATGTTTTCTTGTACTTTCCTTAATACTTTCTCCGCATTGGTTGAAGATTTCCTTTATTGATATTTTTTTCCATTTCACTATACATCATGCAGTATGATGCTTTGAAGTCTTCCTCGGATATCTTGTATAGGTTTATGATAGTATTACTTCTTTCCAAACTTGTAGGCTAGTTCACCTATCTCCTCATCATATTTGTAACTCCATGAAGTCCTGTAGGTCTGGACAATAGCCATGGTTTCCAGTCGTGAGTGTCTATGGTACAAATTTAGTGAACCTGAGGGTAACTGGCTGATTAACAGTTATCAGTATTGGCCTTCAAATGTGTCATCAGATGTGAAGAGGTCTACAAGTTACTGGGTTATTCACAGTCATGGTGCCAGGCACTGCCTCTAGAACTAAACCTTAGTACCTGACACCAGTTCTGATGCTGGATTAAAAGAAGCTATGCAGTCACTGTGAAATTTGGTCATTATGTGGTTGTCACCTGCTGAGGCACTGACAGCAGGTCAAGTAAACAACAAGGAGTTTGCGGTTGTGAGCTTCTGGCACCACTTTATTGCCAAATTCAAGCAGGCCTTTTACATTGATTAGGAAACATCCACGCACAAGTATTTGTCTGTTATTAAAGTGTAGTGTTTGCAAAAACCTAAGTGGCCATTTCAAGCCAACATTAGCATGTATCATCTAAAAGTAGGTCCGGGTCTCAGCCCAAGTTTGAAGTGTAGTACATGCTTAGGATAAGTATAAAAGTGAGTTGACCTGCCTTTTAATACCAAGTGAGCACAATAGATATGGCAAAAACCATGGGTTCATTGTCACAAGTACTTGAGACCATGTGATACCATCTTAGAGTGTGCCTGAGCAGCAATTAGGTGACTATGCTCATGATTTCCTTGTAATTTTTAAGTACAAAATTTGTAAGGGAATGGGTTGTGATTGGGGGATTCTAGGCAATGAGTGTCCTTCAGCCACTAGACTGTTATGGTTTCAAATATCTGGGCAATGGCTAGGAAATGTGTGATGTGGTGAGTTTAAGGACAAGCTTTGGACTACCATTGCGGACAGAGCTCTAATTAATAAACAGTGTCTGTGTTTCTAAGAATGCAGAACAGACCTAGGAGAAGTCCAGAGATAGCACTGTGTTAACTGCAGAGACCGTGAGGTTCCTGTCTTCCTGCAAGTTGGATATTTTGTTTTTGTTTTGAGACATAAGACTAGCAACGTGGGGCTGGAGCAAAAGCATAGTGGGTACGGTGTGAGCTTTGTATGCGAACATCCCAGGTTCGATCCCTGGCACCCAATATGGTCCCTGAAGCCTGTCAGGAGAGATCTTGAGTTTTGGCTCCAAAACCAAAAACAAGGCCTGGGAATGCTACAAAGGTTATATTCTTTCAGCACAGTTACCTAGTTTCAATGTAGAATATCTTTCTATATACTATATTATATCAAACTCATATGTTAAAGCTTTAACTCCTAATGTAACTCTTTTTGGAGAAAGTGGTTTAGGAAGCAATTTATATTAAACATGGTCATAAAGATGAGGTCTTAATCCTATAAGATTTGTGGCCTTTTCTGTGTCGGCGGCAACATATATTTTTGCCATTCCCAGTGCTTTGGATTCGCATCTCAGACTCCATTACCTAGTTCTGATGAGGACATCCTGGCTATACCAAACAAATTAGGCCAATAATCCAATAGTTTATTCCAATCAAAATACTCCCAAAACTCACCAAAACAACAATGAACACAAGAATCTGAACAAAATCTAATGTAAAGGAACATACCCTCTGAAGCTGCACCAGAGACCTCACTTAAGGAATAGAGGAGCATCAAAGAGGTAGTATTCTCTTTGTAAAAATGTAGGAGCACTGCCATTTGTTCAGCCATTGATTAATCTGATTGAATTAGGCATGAACTCCACATTAATTTTTTTTAAAATTTATTTATTTTTAATTAGAGAATCACCGTGAGGGTACAGTTACAGATTTATACACTTTTGTGCTTATACTTCCCTCATACAAAGTTTGGGAACCCATCCCTTCACCAGTGCCCATTCTCCACCACCCGTAAACCCAGTGTCCCTCCCACCCTCCCCAATCCCATCTCCCCCCCACCCCACCCTGCCACTGTGGCAAGGCATTCCCTTCTGTTTTCTCTCTCTAATTAGCTGTTCCACATTAATTTTTTATTTTATTGTATAACCGTGAGATAGAGTTACAAAGTTTTCATGTCTGAGATTCAGCCATCCAATGATGGAACACATATCCCTCCACCAGTGCACATTTTCCACCACCAAATGTTTCCCAGTATCCGCGCCCCTCTCCACACACACACACACACACACACACACACACACACACACACACACATCCTAGTCCTCACCTTGCCTCTATGGCAGACAATTTCCCCAATACTCTTTCTTTAATTTTGAGCAATATGTTTTGCT
The DNA here is from genome assembly GCF_027595985.1 of Sorex araneus. Taxonomy (NCBI): domain Eukaryota; kingdom Metazoa; phylum Chordata; class Mammalia; order Eulipotyphla; family Soricidae; genus Sorex; species Sorex araneus. The sequence continues at coordinate 113,856,087 of NC_073313.1, forward strand.
CGAATTTTCCCACCACCATTCAAGCCTACCTGCCAGGGGCAGAAGCTAGATAATTTATTTTCCATTGCTCATTTTGAATATCATGAGAACTTTCATGGCATGATTGTAAATGTAAATTTCTAGACGTAAATGGTTGGGTTCCAGAGACATCGTTGTATGGCACTAATCCATTTTGGGATTCAACTGGGAGTCTCTGGGCCAGGTATATTGGTGCATTAAGATGGTGCCTGGAGGGGCTGGTGTGATAACACAGCGGGTAGGGCATTTGCCTTGCAAGTGGCCGACCCGGGTTTGAATCCCAGCATCCCATATGGTCCCCTGAGCACCACCAGGGGTAGTTCCTGAGTGCGCAGCCAGGAGTAACCCCTGTGCATTGCCAGGTGTGATCCAAAAAGCAAAATAAAATAAAATAAAGATGGTGCCTGGAGGTGAATTGTGGGCATGACAGCCAGTCTGCTCAGTGGGCGGGGACCCAGGGAGGGACAGCCCTAGTCCCCTGTCACCATGCGGCCTGGAGATTTAGTCCTGGAAGCTGCATACTTGGGCCTTGTTTGTGAAAGCTCTTAGTCACCGGAATTCTATCTGGAGTAGGCAGGGAGACTGCATCTGCTCCATCTGGGGTGCCCGGTGATATTGGCTCCTTATGGGACCCAGAGAGATCTCTGGCGTGGTAGTGTTTTCCAGGACTTGCCTCTGTGTCTCTGAGCCAGGGGTTTTGGTGCACAAAGATACACATTACAAAATTTTCAGCAGATTATACCTTGGTGAGGTCCATCCTACAGACGGTGGAGTCAGGCTAGGGGTATGGCAGCGATTTTGGATTATGAAAGCAAATGGCTGCCAGGGACTCTGCTTGGGTGGAACAGACCAACCCGCCTTCTCCAATTTACTTCGGTCTGTTCAGCAATGCATGGGTCCAAGCTTAACTGCAGCTTTTGATCTCTTTCGAGATTTATTTAGGGGTCTCTGAAGCAAGGTCAGTAGTAGAGCTTATAGGTTGGCACTGGAGTTGGTTCTTGGGAGTGACTGCCAGTACTTCCATGTATATTGGGAAGTGGGGAGGTAGCTGATTCCAACTCTGAGAAAGCCATGAGCTTGTGTAGCTGAGCCGGAGGTGGTTTGTGGGTGTGGCTCCTACGTACCTAATTTTTGGCTGTTTTATTTCTTGGTTAACTTGGTCCCAAGTTGTTGGGGTCTGGCCAAAGGCACAGCGGCAAAAATATAGTGAAAAATCATCAGGCTACTGATGCACTCGCCTCGCAGGTACTGGTTGACCTGTTGGCAGCCTCATACCCGCAAGAGGTAGTATTCTTAAAGGGGAAAAAGGAGACCACCATCAAACGACCCATCTAGAATCTTCCCTTGCCGCGAGAGGGAGTCACTGATAGTGAACTGGAGAGATCCACCTCCATAATACCACAGCAACAGACCCCCACTATGAGGAGTGGATGAAGAAAAGAGCCCTGAGGCCTCAACAAGGAATACCCACAAATACAATCTCTCTGATAAAGAATTCAGAGATGAAATGTTCAGGATGTTCAACAGAGCTCAAAGAAATGGTATAACAAACATCCAGTAAATTAAAAGAGGACATGAAAGAAACAGTGAAACAGACAGCCAACAAAAATACAGGAAGAAATGCGAGCAGAATAAGAAAGCTACTAACAGAAGTATCACTAATAAAGGACTTGTTAGATTAAATTAAAAACTTAGAGGGTGCCCTCAACAATAGAATGACAACTTCTGAAGACAGAATCAGTGAGCTTGAAGATGAGCTGCAGAAAGCATAGAGGCAACAACATATAATGGAAAAAGATCTCAAAATGGCACTGGAATGAATAAGAGACCTAGGGGATAAATTCAAGATGAACAATATAAGAATTATCAGAGTACCAGAAGGATAGGGAGGCAACCCAAATGAAGTAGCAACAGTTAAACATATCATTGGTGAGAAGTTCCCAGAGCTGGAGTATGCAGGCCTCCAGATCAGAGGAGCCTGAAGGGTGCCAGCTAAGAGACCCTAATAAAAAGACTCCAAGACATATCATAATCAGAAACACGAATACCACAGATAGTGACACAATACTGCAAGCAGCAAGGTCAAAGAAGGAAATCATATACAAAGGAACATCCCTTATATTTACAGCAGGCTTATCAGAGGAAACCATCCAAGCTCAAAGCCAATGGTGGGATATAGTGAAAAACTCAATGAAATGAATACCTCACCAAGAATACTTCTATCTGGCTAGACTCTCACACAAACTCAAAGGAATGATACATTATTTTTGGATCTTCATAGACACAAAACCAACCTCAAAAGAAGAACTAAAGGGCCTACTGTAAGACCAGACAAACCCCTACAAGCAAGACAAACTTCTACAGAAAAATGGCAATGACAATAGTCTTATTGCAATTAGACAAAACCCCGTGACAGTAATCTCTCTCAATTTCAATGGTCTAAATGCACCATTAAAGACACAGAGTGGCAAAATAGATTAAAAAACTGAATCCAACATTCTTCTGCCTTCAAGAAACACAACTGAACAGTCAGAGAAAACACAGACTCAAAGTCAAAGGATGGAAAACAATCCTTCAAGCAAACAACTCCCTCAAAAAAGCTGAGGTGGCCAAACTAGTATCCAACAAAATAGATTTCAGGCAGAAAAAGATTAGAAAGGACAGCAAAGACCATTTTTTGATAATCAAGGAATATGTACAGCTGAAAGAAATCACATTCCTAAACATATAGGAACCCAATGAGGGACCAGCAAAATACTCAAAACAACTGTTAATAGACTTCAAGAAAGACATTGGTAGCAATACAATAGTAGTCAGAGACTTCAACACTGCCTTATCACCTCTTGATAAACAAGACTAAAATTCAGCAAGGAAGTCAGGCTTTGAAGGAAGAAATTGAAGAGAGAGAGCTAATGGATTTACACAAGGCTTTTCATCCCCCCAAACCCAAATATATATTATTTTCCAGTGCACATGGAACATTTTCAAAGATAGACCATGTGCTAGGCCACAAAATATACCTCAATAGAATCAGGAAGATAAATTCATATGAAACAACAAGTCCCCATGAATATCTAAAACAATTCTTTGGGGGAAAAAAGATGGGAAGTATCACCTTCCCCAACCTCAAATTGTACTACAAAGTGGTAATAATTAAAATAGCACGGTATTGGAACAAAGACAGATCCACAGACCAATGTAATAGGGTTGAATATCCTTACACACACCCTCATATATATGATCATCTAATCTTTGATAAGGGAGCAAGAAATATAAAGTGGAGCAAGGAAAACCTCTTTAACAAATGATACTGGCAAAACTGTACAGCTACTTGCAAAAATATGGCTCAGACTTCTACCTAACACCATGCACAAAAGACAGATCAAAATGGATTAAAGACCTCAACATAAGACCAGGATCCATAAGGTACACTGAAGTAAAGGTCAGCAAAACCCTTCACAACATCGAAGCTAAAGGAATTTTCAAAGATGATACACCACTAAGGAAGCAAGTGGAAACAGAAATAAACAAATGGGACTATCTTAAACTAAGAAGTTTCTGCACCTCAAGAGAAACAGTAATCAAAACACAAAAATAGTCTACAGAATGAGAAAAGATGTACACCCAATATGATTCTAATAAGGGGTTCATATCAAATATATACAAAGTACTGGTTGAACCCTACAAGAAGAAAACATCCAATCCCATCAGAAAATGTGGCGATGGAATGAACAGAAACTTTCTCAAAGAATAATTCCAAATGGCCAAAAGGCATATGAAAAAATGCTTTTCATCACTAATCATCAGGGAGATGCATATCAAAACAAAAATGAGATATCATCTCACACCACAGAGACTGGCACATATCCAAAAGAACAAAAGCAACCAGTGTTGGCATGGATGTGAGGAGAAAGGGACTCTTCTTCACTGCTGTTGGGAATGCTGACAGGTCCAGCCTTTTGGGAAAATGATATGCACATTTCTCAAAAAACTAGAAATTGAACTCCCATTTGACCCAGCAATACCACTTCTAGGAATATATCCCGAAGACGCAAAAGAAAAATACAGTAGAGATGACATCTGCACTTGTATGTTTATTGCAGCATTATTTACAATAGCCAGAATCTGGAAAAAAAAAGAACAGATGACTGGTTAAAGAAACTTTGGTACATATACACAATGGAATACTATGTAGGTGCTAGAAAAGATAAAATCATGAAAATACATATAAGTGGATCGATATGCTAAGTATCATGCTAAGTGAAATGAGTCAGAAAGAGAGGGACAGACACAGAATGACTGCAATCATTTGTGGAATATAAAGAAACATACTGGGAAACTAACACCTAAGGATAGTAGAGATAAGGGACAGGAGCATCGCTACACAGCTTGGAATCTGGCCTCACATGCTGGGGGAAAAGGTAGCTGGGATAGAGAAGGAACCACTAAATAAATGATGGCTGGAGGGATCCATCAGGATGGGAGATGTATGCAGAAAGTAGACTATGGACCAAACATGATGGCCACTTAGTACCTTTATTGGATGCCATAACACCCAAAAGGAGAGAGAGAGTAAAAGGGAATGTGCTACCACAGAGTTGGAGGAGATGGACTAGGGTGTCTGGAGGGATACTGGGAACATTGGTGGTGGAGAATGGCTACTGGTGGAGGGATGGGCACTAGATGAGTGAAATGTAATCACAAAAGTGTGTAAGTCTGTAACTGTATCTCACGATGGTTCATTAAAATTTTTTTAAAAAAGAAAAAAATAAAAAGAATTTACACCAACGCTAAAAAAAACAAGATTGGTGGCCTTATATGAAGAAAGAGCAAGACTTATCTCTCTCCATCTGCATGCATAGAGGAGAGGCCTTGCGAGTACTTATTGAAAGGACAGCTATCTGTAACCCAAGGAGAGAGTTTGCCCAGACACTTAGCCTGTTTTCACCTTTAACTTGAGTTGCAGTCTCCAGCTCCAGAAATTAATTTTTATTGTTTAAGTCACATAGTGTATGGTAATTCATTATAGCAGCCCAAATGAACTAATAAACCACCTAATTAGATAACCAAGTCATTCATCCTACAGTTTCTTCAAAGTCCATTTTCTGTTCTTGACATAATAAGATGCACTGTTGATTCCATTAAAGAAAATTTTGCAATGTGGAGATATGCATGACATGACACCTTAAGTGAAGTACAGTTAAAATGTCTCATTGAAATTTATTGAGCACTAAGCAAGAATGTGAATCGATGTGAGAACCAATTCAATCCCTATGCATCTATTCAATTCTAATCTTAGAGCTCAAAAGCAACTATATATGGTACAAAAATTAATGAGTACAGCTGTGTTCTAATAAAACTGCAAGCATTGGAATTTGAATTTCATGTCAGAACTTATTTTTATTCTTTTCAATTTTTTAATGTTTCAAAACAATTCAAAACATTAAAACAAGAATAAGGCATTAAGCTTCATGACATCAGAGTTGAAGATGACATTTTCTGGGGGTTTTGTTTGTTTGTTTGTTTGAGGGCCATACCCAGATACTCAGGGCTTACTCCTCACTCTATGTTCAGGTGTCACTGCTATTGGAATTCAAGGGACCATATGGGTGCTGGGGGTTGAACCCAAGTCAGTCACATGTAAGGCAAGCATCTTTTCCCTGCTATACTGTATTCTGAAAATAATATTTTCTGTATCATAATATATATTTTCAAGCAAAACAAAGAGTAGACAAATGTGTTGCTGGCAGATAGATGGAGTGTGGTGCTGGGATATAATAAAACTCAGAAGAAATTGTCCAACTCTTTGAGATACAAATCCTGAGCTATTTGGAGATATTGAAAATGAGCCAGATAGCTAATCACCCATATAGACAAGGGTGAGCCCTCTCATAAAAGGAGAAACTACATGAGAATTTTATGTCATGATAAGAATATGGAAGAGCTATGAAGAATCCAAAACATTTTTCCCTGCTAGAAAACCCAGATTAACTTTTCTGTATGCAGAGAACTCTGAGCAGTTTGGAAGAAGCCCTACAATAAAACTAACTTTGTAAAGGCATGTGGGCTCATTTACCACTCTGGAGATAAGTCTTATCTCCACCTGAAAGTGTACTCTAGGTTTCTCTTCCTGTCTATCTCCCTTTCTTTCTCTCCCCTCATATTTCTCTAAGTACATTTTTTTCTTTTTTTTGCGGGGAGGGCAGTTGGGGCGACATCTGGCAGTTCTCAGGGATTATTCCTGGCTCTGTGCTCAGGAATTAATCCTGGCAGTGCTTGGCAGACCATATGGGAGGCTGAGGATCAAAATTGGGTCGGCTGCATGCAAAGCAAGCATCCCACCCCATGTACTATTTCTCTGGCCTATTACTGTACTATTTCTCGTTTAGAAAAACGAATTTCTTTAAACAAAATTATTTTACTTCATTGTTTTTCTCCTTCTTTAATTCTTTTTTTGTGAGGTAAAGTAATGGAACTGGAAAAGCTTAGATAGAATTTAGGACTGAATGACTTTCCTGCTAAGTGCAATTTCTCTCTTCATCTTGTGTTCCATGGCTCCCCATGAAATTGGGTGCCAGAAATTATTTATCATGCCAAGTAGAACAATTGTGCATTATCACAACTGCCTTGTGAGGCTGGTGACATATAAAGTCCACACTGTGCACTAGGTCATAACAGATTTTCATCAATCCTAAAATTACCTAGGAATTTCCCCAAATGACTGAAGTGGATATGAAGGGAAGTAGTAACAGTTGAGCCAAAGTAATAGACTCAATTTTTATTATTGCATCACTGTGAGATACACAATTACAAAGCTGTTCATGGTTGGGTTTCAGTCATATCATGTCCCAACACCTATGTCTCCACCATTGCACATTTACCACAACCAATGTCTCAAGTTTTCCTACTGCCACCTTCCTCCCCTTACCCCCAGGTTGCCTCTATGGGAGGCACTTTCCTTCTTTTTCTCTCTCCTTTTGGGCATTACGGTTTTCAATACAGGTACTGAGAGATTACATGTTTGTTATTTGTTTTTTAAAAGAATTATTTTATTTTTATAAAGTAGTTCACAGCATTGGATTGCATTTAATATTCAGATACCAATCCCACCACCATTACACATTCTCACCATCATATTTTGGGTGTTTCCATCCTCCCAAACCCTGCCCCAAAGCAGACTCAAAATAATTTATTTTGTACTGTTTATTGTGAATAAACCACTGAAAATGCTCCAAAAAACTTTCCTTAGAGGAGAGTGTGTAAAGATTGTTGTATTTCACCCAGGGGCTATTAAGCCCTTCTATAAGAGATTACTCATATCTTGTTAAGAATTGAGCCTTGTGTACGTATATATATATATATATGTATATATACGTATATACACATACATGTATCTGTAAAAATATATTTCCCCCTAAGATTTGTTACCTTCTATTTCAAACCCCATCAAATGTGGTGCGCTACTCTTGGAGTATAAATGGTGTGACATATGATATGTCGCAGACACGCAGTTCAGGAATAGGTTCACTCATGGGTGAGGCTCGGCCCAAGCTTGTGGAGAACAGCTGTGAGCATGGCAGCAGTTGAGTTCTGGAGGTTTTCAGCTGCCAGGCCTGGGTCCCTTGAGGCAGGGAGTGGCCTCACCCGCCACCCTCCAGGATGCCCTGAATCAAGCAGCCTAAAGTAGAGTCTGGTGGCATAGCTATGGTACGTCGTTTTATGCTCTCTTTAGAGAGAGAAGGACAAAGAGTCTCTGGATCATGATCGCTGATGAGATTATCTGGCACCAGCCAGAGGTGGCTTGTGGGCATGACTGCCAAGATGCCAGAAAAAGGGGGACCTGGGGGGAGGTCATTTATTCCAGGTTCCTTTGTTTTCAGTCACAAGTCCCACATACCTGGGTTTTCTGTGGATTCACTTGTGGGCGAGGCTCAGCCAGAGTGTGTGGAGAGCGGCAGTGAGTATGACAGCCGTTGATTTCTGAAGACTTTTGGCTGCTGGGGCTGGGACCTTGGGGCAGGGAGAGGCCTCACATTCCCCCCTTTCTGGGATGCCCCGAATGAAGCAGCCTGGAGTCCTGTTTGTTCCTTTTTGAGGCTGTCATCCCTTCCCTGCCCACATCCATAAGGCACTTAGGAAACCCTAATTCTGGTGAACATCATCTTTCTACCCACAAAGAATGTAACTACACATTTAAACTAAAAAATTTCCATGCATCAAAACAAACTAATGTGAAAGAGCCTATTGTTATAGGTGACTTGGGTGAAGTGGGAAGTAAGAGAGGTAGCCTCAAGAAAACAGTGCTTCCACCTCATTATCCATCTTGCCACTTAACCATCTGGGGAATGCATCTTGGGTGGGATAAGACTGTAAAGGTCTACTATGAACACCTATATGGCATGAATGCTAGTGTCCCACCAGTTCACCAGTCCCACAAGGTAGCTTCCAAGTTCTCAGGGAGCAATGAACTCAGGCTGAAGTGAGAAATTGTTCTTTGGAGGAAAGTCACTCCTAACCTCTGCCCAGGTTTTCCAGAAATGTTCCCTACCCTTACAATAAAGAATTTCAGGTTACAAGTCAGTGAAGTAATACAGGCTTATCTAAATACATTGACTTAGTGAAATCTGAGGGAGATGGAAAAGCTTGGGGCTCAAGATAGGGTATGGATTTCTCCAGAGTGAAGAGAGTCAAGAACACTTCCCAAATCGATGGACAATGCATGTCATAAAGTAAGTACTTATCTCCCTGAAATGCAGGCCACTTCCCTAGAATGGGGAAATCGGCATCTTTTTATGCTCATTTTAGCCAAACTGCCTCCCAAAGTCTGTTGCTAGGATGGCTTCCAAGAGGTGAGCTTGGAGCTGTTGATCCTTTTTTCATATTCTTAGCATGGTCTTTATTCTTAGCATGGGTGGAACCTCTCATCAAGGGAGTCAGTAATTGGAACTGTTGCGACAGCACAGCGTGTATGGCGTTTTTCTTGCACGCGGCAGACCCAGGTTCAATTCCCAGCATTCCATATGGTCCCCTGAGCACCCCCAGGAGTGATTCCTGAGTGCATGAGCCAGGAGTAGAACCTGTGCATCACCGGGTGTGACCCAAAAGAGCAAATAAAAAGGGGGGAGTCAGTGATGCTGGAGGCTTGGAAATCTGCATCTCAATGGATTTCCCATCTTCCTACCCTCAGATGGGTGCTATGTTTCAAAGTTCATCATGCCTTTGGGCTAGTTTAGATTCCAGGCAGTATTTTACTCCTAATATACATAACCAGGTCCCTATCTATCTCTTTAACTGCAATTTTATAGAATGGGAATGGGAGAAAGTATTTATATGTCAGATACTGAAAAATTAACCTCTTATGCAATAGATTTATTGAATAAATTATGAATATTGACATTCAAATTATGTAAAGAACTCCAAAAACAAAAGTAACTGGGGTGATAGGAAGAAGATAAGAAAATTAAAATTGCATGTGGCAGGAATGAAGTGGGAAGATATTAAGCAGTACTTCTGCCTCTTGGTTGACCCGCCTCAATCACCTTGTGGAAATTCCTGATATGGTTAGGACTGGTAAAGTCTGCAACTAGCACACATGGCACAGAAAGCTCCCATCCCACCAGCACCATGAGGCAACATCAACCTGTGCCTGAATTTCACTTATTCTACATGGCAGTGGAACTGGACCCTGCAATCTGAGTCCTCAGGAAGCTATAGATTCAGCCTGAAGCAAGAAATTGTTCTTTACAGGAAAGTGAAAGTCAATATTAACATTGGCACAAGTGTTCCAGATTGCCTTCCCTCACAAAAATGAATTTCAGCTAAAATAATAAAACAAAAGAGTTTTCTTTTTTTATTGAATCACCTTGAGATACAGTTACAAAGCTTTCATGACTGAGCTTCAGTCATACAATGATTGAATACCCATCCCAACGCCAGCATGTAGTTTCCACCAACAGCGTCCCCAGTATCCCTCCTGCCACCTCCAACCCCTCTCATCCCCTGCCTCTGTGGCAGACACCTTCGTTACTCTCTCTCAACTTTTGGGCATCATGGTTTGCAATACAGATACTGAGAGGCCATCATGTTTGGTCCTTTGTCTACTTACAGCACAAATATCCCATCCTGAGTGATCCTTCCAACCATCATTGATTTAGTGGTCCCTTCTCCATCCCAATTGCCTTCTCCCCTAGCACAAGAGGCAGGCTTTCAAACCATGAAGGGATCCTTCTGACCCTTGTCTCTATTGTTGTTGGGTGTTAGTCTCATATTATTTCATTATACGTTCCACAAATGAGTGCAGTAATTCTATGTATGTCCCTCTCTTTCGGACTCATTTCACTTATGTCCATCCACTTTTAAGCAAATTTCATGACCATCTTTTCTAACAGCTGCATAGTATTCCATTGTGTAGATGTACCATAGCTTCTTTAACCAGTCATATGTTCTCAGGTACTCAGGTTTTTTCCAGATTCTGGCTATTGTGAACAGTGCTGCAATAAACAGACAAATGCAGATGTCATTTCTACTGTGCTTTTTTGCATCCCTGGGATATATTTCCATAAATCATATTGATGGGTCATATTTCTAATTTTTTGAGGAATGTCCATATTGTCAAAATAGTTTTATTGAAAGATAGTTAGAGAGATATGAGAGGAGAGAGAGACTTGTGGTCAAGAGAGAACATGGGCTTCTCCCAAGGTAACAGGCAGAGAATGGCTTCTGGGATTTACATTCAATTTCTCCAAAATGTCTTGGGCTGGATTTTTCTCCATGCATAAAAATTAGTCTGGGAGTAACCACAGGGAAAGCTTTAGAATCTTGTTAGTACTTTCACGTTATTAACAGGACCTTTAGATTCTTCTGTAAGCTTCTCCTTTTCTGAATCTTCCCTTCTCTGATGGTGCCTCCATTTGTCTATTTAGTTAGTGACTCATTTTCTCCAATAAGCTCAGGATTTGCATCTCAAATTAAAGTGCTCCTGATGCCTTTGGGAACTGAGGATAAAGGCAATTTCTTCTTAAGTTTTGTATTTTTCAAAAGATCATTACTCAGGCTTCGCATCTCTCTGCCTGGAACATAAGAAAAATTTGTTCAGAATTCTCCATAATCAAAGCAAAGTCTAGATGGAAATTGGATTCAATAAATAATCCTGTCTGAGTCTCCATTTAAAAAGATCACAGGAGCTTTCCGCTGCTGCACAAGCATGATCCCAGAGGCCAACTAAACTACTTTGGACACCAGCAGCTTGCAGAAATGCCTCTAGACTGCGAACTGAGCCACTGCCCCATGCGGAGCCAGGGGGGAAGGGTTTCTCTCTCTCTCGGCTTTTCCATTTTATGAGCTCCACAAAAGGGAAGTAAAAGCTTGCAGTGATGAATTTCAGGCAGAATTTTCCCTGGACTTTATACAGAAATCCAAAACCGCGCAGCCGCAACAGCTGCCGTGCGACCTCATATCTCTTAATTGTCAGCAATGTGAAATGGTTCCTTTTAGCAGGTCTGACTTTGGGGGGAAACTCCAAACAATAATAGTGAGTTTTTTGTGAAATATTGAAGGTAATCAAAGTAAAGTGAAAACTATCAGCTACACAGGCAGGGGGTGGGGGTGGGGTGGAAGGAGGTATACGGGAGCTCCTGTTGGTGGAAAATGTCCACTGGGGATGGGATGGGTGTTGAGCATTGTATAATGGAGACTTAGACTGAAAACTTTGTAATTGTGATTCAATAAAAAAAAATCACAGGATTGCCAAACAGCAGCCTAGAAGAGAAGTCTGCAATATTCAATCTTTCCCTTGTAAGTCTGGACAGTTTGGAGATATAGCCTGTCAGATATCTACAACATAATAAGGTGCATGGAATTTGTCCCAGGGAAAGAGGGGGTGTTAGGTTGAAATCCAGCACCAATCTTAAAATTCTAGTCCTAGGGCTGGAGCGATAGCACAGCGGGTAGGGCGTTTGCCTTGCACGTGGCCGACTCGGGTTCAACTCCCAGCATCCCATATGGTCCTCTGAGCACCGCCAGGAGTAATTCCTGAGTGCAGAGCCAGGAGTAACCCCTGCGCATTGCTGGGTGTGACCCAAAAAGCAAAACAAAACAAAACAAAACAAAACAAAAACCCAACAATTCTACTCCTAAAATGGAATAGAAAGAAAGAGAACTAGAAAATATATGCACATCTGAATCTGATACAGGTAGCCCCTTGAAAGTTTCCTGGGAGATGCCATATTTGATTTCTTCTAATTTTTTGTTTCTGGGTCACACTTAGCATTGCTCAGCGCTTCTCAGAGATCACTCTGACAGGACTCAAGGTATAATATTGAGTGCAGGCATCAAACCTAGGTGGGCCACGTGAAAGGCAGATCCCTCACCTGCTATACAATCTCTCCAAACAATATATGTGAGGCCACTATTACCATGATAACAAAAATAGTGACATCATACACAAAAGTAAACTACAGAGTAATACCGCTGATAAATATCAAAATACCCAACAAAACTGAACTGAAATAAATCAACAGTACACTAAAACGGCATATCATGACCAAATGGGATTTATTCCAGGGATTACAGATTGGTTGAGCATGCACAAATCAATTAATTTGACATGCCACATAAACAAAAATGAAAAGCTAAACATATATGATCATTTCAGTAGTTGCAAAGAAAGCTTAACAAGATTCAATATCTGCTTATTATTTTATAATAAATGTTCAACACAATAGAAATAGGAGCTTAATATAGTAAAGGCCATACACACAACCCATAAACACATAGTAAAATCCATATACACAAAACTAATGCAGTCAACAGGAAAAGCTTAAAGCTTTTGTTTAAGATCAGGAACAAGAAAAGTGATCAGGGATCACTCCTGGTTATTTTTAGGAAAATATAAGTAGTGCCAGAGATTGAACTTCGGTTAACTGTATGGAAGGCTTTAAGCATTGTGATATTTCTATAGAGTTCTTTCATTATTTTAGGTCATTTTTACCTGTGTTACCTGAAATTTCATTGTGGTTTTGATTTTCACTTCCCAAATGGAATTTGAGCAGTTTTGTAAAGCTACCCACGGCAAAGGTAATTGGGAACCATTGTTAACTCCACCCTCAGTCCCATTTCTTCTATGTCCTCCTGTTGAAAACCTCTAAAATCTCTCAAATCTCTTTCAGTTCTTCGGCAAGAATGTCTGGTGAATGGGCTCACTTAGGAAAAGAAAGCAAATCTCTGTGTTAATTTAGGGAGCTCACCATTATACGTAATAGTTTTTTCAAAAATATCATTCTTTTTCATTGAAGATAAACTGTGTGTACACAGAAAGCTATTCATGATTGCCTTTCAGTCATACAATGTTCCAATACCCATCCCTTCACCAGTGTACATTTCCCATCACACCAATGTCTCCAGTTTCCCTCCCATCCCTATCCCCAAACCTGCATCTATAGCAGGTAATTTTCTTCTCTCTCTCTCTCCTCTATCTCTCTCTCTCTCGCCCCCCCTCCTTCTCTCTCTCTTTCCTTTTTGGCATTATGGTTTGCAACAATACAGGTACTAAAAGATATCATTTTTGTTCCTTTACCTACTTTCAACACAGAGTTCTTCTCCAGAGTTATCACTGTATCACTGTATCACTGTCATCCAATTGTTCAACGATTCACTCGAGCGGAGGCCAGTAACATACATATCAGCCCTGAGATTTTAGCAGCCTCTCCTTACTTGTCTTTGACAACGATTGGAGGCTCTTTCAGGGTCAGGAGAATGAGGCCTGTTATTGTTACTGTTTTTGGCATATCGAATATGCCCCAGGGAGCTTGCTAGGCTCTGCTGTGTGGGGTCAATAATCTTGATAGCTTGCCGACTCTCCGAGAGGCATATAGATATCGATATTGATATTGATATCAATATATTTCCCTCTATGATTTTATGGAAAATGGGTAGAGAGTGTCTTATGACGCAGCTGCCCCGTCCAGGAATATGTTCACTCATGTGTGAGGCTCGGTCGAGCATGTGGAAAGCGGTCTGTAGCGTGGCAGAGGTTGGATAGTGGAGGTCGGCTGCCAGGGTTGGGTCCCTTGGGGTGGGGAGGGTTCTCACCCGCCCCACTCTGGGGCGCCCAGAGTGATCATTTCCAAGTATCATTGTCAAAGTGGTCCCTTCTCTATCCTAACTGCCCTCTCCCCTAATCATTTGAGACAAGTTGGAACTATGGGCCTGTCATCCTGGATCTTGTTTCTACTGTCTTTGGGGTAAAATAGCATTCTTTTGACTTTGAAAAACTTGCTCCTCGACTCAGTGCCTACCCAGGAAAAATCAGTTCAAAGGAAGTCATAAACAGAGCTTACTCCTTCCAGTTGTTCTCCAGGCTCTGCTTTCCAAAAAGGAAGAGACTTTCTAGCTCTTTGGCCTCTGGGGTGTTGCTGCGAGAGAAGCCTTTATTAGTTGGATTACTCCAGTAGCTGTCTCATTTGCTTTCCAGTTTGCAGCTGTCCTGTGATTTGTTTATTTGAATCTCAGCCTCAGAACTGACTTGCCTTTGTTTCCAGGCCAAGCCTGCACTAGTCAGAGTGAGAAAGTTCAGTCACATTGTTCAACTTAAACACAATGTGGTAGAAAAACATGAACTTCAAGATTCAAGAACCAAGTTTAGATTTTCCAAAGTAAATACCTTTCTCTGCTTCTATCTTTATTTCTTTCTGGGTCTGGTTGTTTCCTTAGCCTCATCTTTGCTCAGAAATTTTCCTGAGGTGATTTAATAACTGTGATGTATTTTTTCTATGAGGAAATGTAAATTAAAAACTCATTGGCTCCCTTTATACATTTACTGTCATGCTGAGGTCAGGGCTTTAATAATAGCAATATAATTGCTATTATACTAATCCATTCATAATGCTTTATAGGTCTCAAGTATGCTTTGGTCATGTATACTAGTGCATAGATTTGTTTATACATTCTGTTTTATGTACTTGTACATTATTTACTTGTAAATAACAAATCATATGACATCGAATGAGTAATATTTATCCCCATTTAACCATTGATAAATCTGATGTCCAAGAAGTTAAATGATTTGCCTAGCTTGATGGTAAAGCTAAAACCCAACAGGTTTTGGGGAGGTTTTTTTGTCTGTTTCTGAGGGGGGTTTTGTTGTTGTTGTTGTTGTTGCAGAGAGTCATACTGCCATCACCTCCTCATGTTTTTAGAAATGCAGAGATGTTGCTTATGACAAAATAGATTCAGCCTGTAAGCAAGAGTGGTTGTGTGAAGTATGAAATACACATACATTGGAGAGTAAAGAACCTCTTTCTGTGGTTTCCTGGGTAACCTCTTCCAATGGTTGCCCAGGTTGCACAGAGGAGTCCCTTGGGGATAAGCTGCTTTGGGGCCTTCCAGCTCCCTTGTGTCAGCTCCTGTTTTTACACAGTCAGATGACTAGACCTGAGATAGCACCATTTAAAGGAGAAACATCACCCCTAGCATCAGCTCTGGCACCTGGAGTGCAGATGTGGAGTCTTAATCTGAGCCCTTCTTACCAGCTGTTTTTCGTTACTGTTAGTCTACATGCTCCTTGAGTGTTTTCCTTCAGTCACTGATGAGAAAGTCAGCCTCAGCAACATATTCTGGTTCATAAATATTTTTAAAGCATCCAGGCTTACCTTAAACAAGTCAACAGCAAAATTGTGAAGTAAGTCCCTATGACATGCCTTTTTTCCCCAGTAGGTGGTCCACGACAGCGTCTGCTTCCTCGGATTTCTCTCTGCTCCCTGAGTCTGCTTTACTTCTGTTCAGGCTGATATGTGAGCTAGATCTTCTTGGGCTCTTCTGCTTGTCCTGGCACTTATCTACACATCTAAGTTGTCTGAATGTGACTTTATAAAGTGTTGGTGATTGGCAAGGGTTACTTATGATGTTTAAAGATACCAGGTCTTAAAAGACTTCTCTACTGATTAGAACTCTAGACATTGATGGTAAGGAGATTGTTTTTGAAAGCTGACTTCTGCAGTATTATTATTTAATAAATACAAGCTAATCAAAATGGTTTATTGTTCAGTGTTTTCAAAGAATAGCAAAACATTTGTAAGACCGTTCTTAATGTTTGATTGCCTTTTATGCTACAGAAAAACAGGGAGTTATATCTAAAGACAAATATATTTGAGACAGTGCATTCCCTCCAAAAACATAGCTTTTAGGATGTACTTAACATGGCATATCTATGAGCTTAAGAGTATTGTTTTTAAATTTCTTTCTATAAGTGAAATGAAAAAAGATAAAATAAACAGATTATAAGAAATTCCAATGATATTACAGTGCTATCATATAATATTGACATTGTTTGGATTATGGTTCAAGTAATCTAGGAAAAAATTATGAGCTAATGGGGGATATAAACATGGATCAAACATTGATGATGATAAAAGTAGTGGTTAGAGGTATTATAGTTATACATGTTTTCTTAATTGCATATGTTTTAAAGATATATATTGTAATCTTTACAAATGAAAATGAAAGTTTGGAAGAAATACAAAGATTTCTTTTGAATGTGGGATGTCACTGGAAATTTGGTGGTGTGTGTAGTAAGCCTGATACACAGAAGGAAGGGTAAAGTTATATCTTTAAAATTCTAAAATATTATAAACCGGTGATAAATTACAAATGTATTTTTAAAATAAAATTGAGTATATGTGTACGGTATATTGATGTTATATGCCATCTGGTTCGAGTCTAGATAAAACAATATTGACCATGAATTGATAATTGATAAGATTGGAAAATGGCTACATGGGGATTCATTATATTGTCTTGTATTTGTCTGAACACTTTGTGGATTTCTTTGCAACACAGGAACTTTGTTAAAATTTAATTTCAATAGAATCACTGTCACTGTCATCCCATTGCTCATCGATTTGTTCGAGCGGGCACCAGTAACATCTCTCATTGAGAAACTTATTGTTACTGTTTTTGACATATCCAATATGCCAGGCTTTGCCGTGCAGGCTCCATACTCTCAGTAGCTTGCTGGGCTCTCCGACAGGGCGGAGGAATCGAACACGGGTCGGTCTTGTGAAAGGCAAAAACCCAACCACTGTGCTATAGCTCCAACCCATAATTCCGAGTATCTGTGTATTTTTGCATTATGTCTTTACCAATGTTATCTATTTAATATTCCCCCAACAAGGACATTTTTATTGAATCACAATGAGATAAAGTTAAAATATAGAATATGAGGTCAACAAGAAACCTGATTTCACTTGCTACCCAAGTGATGACTTTAAAAATGTTATATGTCTAAGCCAAAAGTGCTGATAGCTTATTAAATAATATATGTAAATAACTTGTATGGAGTATATACATTGAAAGCAGTCACTGTATCACTGTCATCACTGTCATCCCATTGTTCATTGATTTACTTGAGCGGGCACCAGTAATGTCTCCATTCGTCCCAGCCCTAGATTTTAGCAGCCTCTCCTTACTCATTTTCCCCAAGGATTGGAGGCTCTTTTCAGGGTCAGGGGAATGAGGCTTGTTATTATTATTGTATTTGGCATATCGAATACACCATGGGGAGCTTCCCAGACTCTTCCATCTCTCCAGTAATAAAAAATAAAAATAACAATTCTATCTTTTTCATAGGATCAGTTAAGCATTACTGATTTTTGCACATCATAATTACTTGATAACGATTAGCAGTTACCTTCATACTTAGTCAACAAATATTAATTAATAATAAATTTATTTGTTATAATAAATTAATTTTACTAAACAATTAAACAAATTAATTAAATAATAAATCAATTTAAAATAAGTCAACAAATATTAATAAATAGTAAATCTTATCTGAGTCCATTTCTGTTCACTTCTCTAAACCTATAATTTTTCACCTACTGAGATCATTTATACCCTAAAAAGTTCTGCTAAAGTAGAATAGTTTTGTAAAACACAAGTTGCTGACTACTCTTTTCTAGCGAGAGAATGCATTTAGGGAAGAGAGGCTCTAGAGCACAAAAAATAAATAATAATAAATACTCAGTCATTCCTGAGAAATAGAAAAGTCTTGCTTTCCAGTTTTGCATCCTTGAGGACTGTAGAGATAGTTTAACCAGTTGAGAGTATGCTTCACGTGCAGGAGACCCAAGTGTGATTTGCCACACTACCCGGTCCCCTGAACCACCACCAGAGCAAACCTCTAGCACAGAGCTGGAAGAAGCCCCTGAACACTGCCACGTGTGGCTTAAAAACCAAAAACAAATCTATCAGCATGTCATTCTCTCTACTTGTGTTGGGATGTGATTCAAGTGGTATTACAAATGACTTGTTCAAGGTTTTGGGCTCAATCCCTCGAAACAAAATAAATCCTGGAGTGGCCCTAGGGATCCTAGAACATTGCTGGGTCTTCCCTCCTACAAAAAAATAATAATGAAGAAATAATATTTCCCTAAAACTGCAATAAAATATAATTTGCTACTTTTATCATAATGAGGAGTGGGAATGAGACAGTTCAAGATAATATTTTGTCTCTCCATGAGCCTCATTAATATTTCAAAGGTTTCGGGGAGGCTGTGGTAGAGAGGGAGGAGGTGGCAGCGACTAGCGGACTGGAGTCACCACCGGGCCCAGGCAGGATCTCTGTGGAGCGAGATCTACCTCCGACCCTTAAGCCAGAGACTCAGCCACCAGAGAAACATAGGAGAGCAATTAAGGATTTCAACAAATTCTGCAGTTTTGTCCTGGCGTATGCTGGTCATATCTCCCTTAGCAAAGAGGAAAGTGACTGGCCAGCCTCTGGCCTCAGCTCTCCATTGCGCGGTGAGAGTGCTGCAGTGATGGCTGGGATTCAGCCCCTTCAGATCTCCCAACCATCCAGACCTTTGTTAAGAAAGCAAAGTCATCTAAGAGAAGGGCAGCTCAGACTGGTCCCACCCAGCCAGGACCCCCAAGGTCCACTTTCTCACACCTGCAGACACCTGACAGTGCTACCCTACTTGAGAACATGAAGCTCAAAGACTCTCTCTTTGATCTAGATGGACCTAAAATGACATCTCCACTATCCCCCTCATCTCTGACACATGCGTCCCGTCCCCCTGCTTCTCTTACCCCAGTGCCCCTTTCCCAGGGGGACCTCTCCCAGCCTCCTCGAAAGAAGGACCAAAAGAACCGAAAGTTGGGGCCAGGAGGGGGAGCTGGCTTTGGGGTTCTTCGGAGGCCTTGACCAGCCCCTGGGGATGGGGAAAAGAGGTCTCGAATCAAGAAGAGCAAGAAGCGGAAGTTGAAAAAGGCAGATCGGAGAGATAGACTGCCACCTCCTGGGCCTCCATGGGCACCTTCCAGTGATACAGACTCTGAAGAGGAGGAGGAGGAAGAGGAGGAGGAGGAGGACGAGGAGGAAGAAATGGCAGCAGTCGTAGGCAGTGAAGCCCCAGTCCCTGTGCTGCCTTTACCACCTGAGGCTCCTAGAATCGCTGCCACCGTCCACCCTGAAGGAGTCCCTCCCACTAACGGTGAAAACAAGGAGGTAGGCAGCACTGAAACAAGCCAAGATGGAGATGCCAGCTCCAGTGAAGGAGAGATGCGGGTAATGGATGAGGACATCATGGTAGAATCAGGTGATGACTCATGGGATCTCATCACGTGTTACTGCCGAAAGCCCTTTACAGGGAGGCCAATGATTGAGTGCAGCCTTTGTGGAACGTGGATCCACCTCTCCGGTGCTAAGATTAAGAAGACCAATGTCCCTGATTTCTTTTACTGCCAAGAGATGCAAGGAACTACGGCCAGAGGTCCGGCGGTTAGGAGGGCTTCCCAAATCAGGAGAACCCTGGCCTTGCCATCTCTAGACCACAACGTCCAGATGACAACGTAACTTGGGAAATGTTCCTCGGGGTCCTCAGGCTTATCCCCTAGAGTTTGGATCTTGTTCCATTTCAAGGCAAGAATTCCCAAGGAAGACTCGTTTGGAAATGAGTATTTCATGTTCCTTTTCTACCCTCCCTTCCCACCTTGTGGACTCACTACTTGAACTCGGATCCATTCCAGTTGGAGGTGGAAGGCTATTTGGGTCCCTACACACTTAATATCTGTCCCTCATATCTGCCACCCCTCACTCTCTGGGCCAAGGTTGGAATTGGGATGGAATGAAACAGTTGTCTATAAAACTAGTGTAAATATAAAAAAAATTTTTTCAAAGGTTTCTTTTAACTATGGCTCATTTATGTTGTTAAAGCTCCAACATGTGAATAAAAAAGCAGCTCAAATATGCAGCGGTGGTGGGGGGCGGGCGTCAGGAGTGGTTTCCATGTTGTTTTCTGGAACTTTAAAAAGAAAGAACTGTAGTCTTATATTATTGTCAAATCATCAATGTTGCTTAAGGCTATGTGGCCTGTGAAGAGAAGAAAGTAAAAACAAAGAGGCCCTTCATGTTTATGCTCAATCACAAGCTGAAGCCTCATCTGAAGATTCGGAGTAAGGAACAATGTGGATTCCATGGAGCTCAGCTGTAAGGGAGAGGTGGGCTGCCAGACAGCACCCTTGCCAGCTCTGAATCATTACAGGCTTCTTGAACTCAGCCAAGTTACCTGCTTCTCAATAAGATCTTTATTTGCCCTTCTATTCTCCTCAAGAGCTGCTGTCATTTCCTTTTCTGTCTGGAGACACTGGGAGCCGCCCCAGGCAATATGACTGGGCCGGTTCCTTGCACAACCCCCAAATCGCTGAAACGAAACATTATCTTAGAGTTTCCCCCCCTTTTGACTTTGTCTTCCTTGTTGAGTAGAAAGCATCATATTTCTCACATTTCTAAAGCTTCGACTATTCAGATTCTCTATTGGTTCAGCAAGGAATTCAGGCATTGGGATAGATGACAAGGCCGGTCCTGGCACTTCTGGTATCACTTGTAAGTGCTTATGTGAGGATACACAAGAATTCACAATCAGGACCTCTTAGAGTGACAAAGCCTCAGAAACTGCAAGACTGAGAAGTAGACTGGGAATGACTACAACTCGGTTATAAAAGGTTCATTTATTCCTCCCTTTACTCTTTTTTTTAAAATTTTATTTTCTTAAGGCTGTTCATCTTATTGATTGCATTCCATTTTTCAACACCAATCGCACCATCATTAGACCTTCCTACCACCATTATTTCGAATTTTCCCACCACCACTCAAGCCTGCCTGCCACAGCCAGATGCGAGATGATTTATTTTCTATTGCTTATTATGAATATCATGAGATGCCAAGTGGCCGCGTGGTCCTGAAATTCTAAAATTGTGAATGATTATCCTTCCTTTACACTTATACCAGGAATACTTCTTCAATTCCTATTTAATATCACATCAACCTCACCCCAAGGAAGCTCTCATCTGTGTCCATGGGTGGTTGGAGAATTAAGAAGACCCTTATAAAAAGCATGGTCAGTTCAAAGATGGAATGGCAGTGTCATGTAGTTCTCTAGGAAAAAAATGTAAAACAACAGATCATCCAGGCTTAAAGCCTTGGCACTTATTTGTTGTGTCTCCATGACAGGTGATGAAGCCGCCTAAATTAACTCAAGAGCACAGAGAACATTATTTGTCTACCCCGAATAGAACAGCACAGATAGCTCACAGAATATCTGATTTTATATGTGCTAGAAAGTCAGAAGTTTCTGATAACACAACTAGCTAGAATTGTATCCTTGAAACTATTAAGTGAGCAAGCTAAGGGATAACTAAACGGCTTAGAGCAACTGCATTCCGAGCAGAAGGCCATGAATTCAATCCCCAGGGCTGCCTGGTGCTGTTTGAGCCTCGCAGCTTTACTCTCTCTGACTGCCAGTGCTGCAAATAGTTACTGGCCACACCACAGCCGGGTGGTGAGTATGGATAGCACAACTAAAGGCAGAACTAAAGGAGTATGACCCCTCACCCCCAAGAGCACTGTAAACAAAATTTAAGTACAGAAAGCGTGACCCCACATGAGGATATGTGTGAGCAACACAGCAACCCCCCAGTAAGCCTGCAACCAGACTGTGTGTGAGCATCACAGATTAATGTGTAAGCACCTCTGCGAGGTATGTGTGATTCCTGGTCATCACACCACTGTCAACAACAGCAATGCAGGGAAGAGGATAAGGGGAAACAGTAAGGGCAGGGAACAGGCAGGTAGATAACTAGGGTAAGTGATGTTTGCACATTTGGGACTGAAAAGCTACCTGTAAGCGTCCTGGATTATAGTCAGATTCATAATCTATAGAAGGACTGTGGAGAGCAAATGAATTTAAACAAAAACAGATCTCAAAAATTAAAATATGGAAAAGTATGCCTTCCAGATCTGGTTGCTACTGTTCCAATCACACGGCTGAAATCATCGCTGCACTTGCATCAGTCACAATTCCTTGTCTATGAATGAGCACTACATGTATATTGCTGCTTCTCTTTCTTTCTTTCTTTCTTTCTTTCTTTCTTTCTTTCTTTCTTTCTTTCTTTCTTTCTTTCTTTCTTTCTTTCTTTCTTTCTTTCTTTCTTTCTTTCTTTCTTTCTTTCTTTCTTTCTTTCTCTTTCTTTCTTTCTTTCTTTCTTTCTCTTTCTTTCTCTCTCTTTCTTTCTTTTTCTTTCTCTCTCTTTCTCTCTCTCTTCCTCCCTTCCCTCCCTCTCCCTCCCTCCCTCTCTCCCTTCCTTCCTTCCTTCCTTCCTTCCTTCCTTCCTTCCTTCCTTCCTTCCTTCCTTCCTTCCTTCCTTCCTTCCTTCTCCTTCCTTCCTTCCTTCCTTCCTTCCTTCCTTCCTTCCTTCCTTCCTTCCTTCCTTCCTTCCTTCCTTCCTTCCTACCTTCCTTCCTTCCTTCCTTCCTTCTTTCTTTCTTTTCTCCCCTAATAAATATCTTGTTATTTAATCACTGGCAGCTATAGTTTAAAGAAATTCTTCTTAAATTATAGAGAATTGTAATCAAAATTTTCCTTTGGATATTTAGTTTCCACATTTTATTCCATGAAGAACGTAAATTTATTACATAAACTTCAAAGACTTGGCATAGTGCTAGGTTCCCAGAATACTATTAATGGATATGATAAATAAGTTTTATAGATGCCATTATAAAACTTATAGGGAGAAGCAGCAGATATTAAAGCAAGTAATCAAGAAAATATTGTGTTGGTATTTTTTATTTAAAAGCTAATGATTTGTTGCTATGTATGGTGATATGTCATAGTGAACATTTTACAATCTATACAAGTAGATATTCATTAAGTTGCAATTCAAATCTGATATTATGTCAGTTATACCTTTAAAATACTAGTGTTGTAGCCCAAATGCCTGAGCACTGCTTACAACATTTTATCATTCTGATCTCTATCAACCTCTCTTATTTTGTTGCCTTATACATATTGCACTTTGCACCAACTAGCATGAAAATGCTTGAAATTCCCAGAATTCCCCTCCTCTTACCTGCGGACATTTGTCCAAGCCACCCTTCACCTTAGCACATAGTTCTCCATAGGCTTACTTCAGGCATCACTCACTATTCTGGGAAAACTCTGAGTAACTTTTGTGTTCCCATTTTATCTGCCACCCTTATCATTGATAGCATTATAGCCAAGTAAGTGGAAAATTATAGGAAAGCAAAAATGATGGCAGACACAAGACATTCATACTCCTTTTAAAATTAATTTTGATTTAATAAAAAGTATCTCCACTTGTAGGATAACATTGGTTTGTCTTTCAGCTTTGCCACAGGGAACTTCGGTTTATCAGGTTACACCCATCACAGTGCCCCTGAGTCACTCCCTTTCCTTTGTTTATCTGTAAACTCTTCTCTGCTCTCCTCCTCAACCAGTTCATCACCTTTTTCCCTAATCAGATTCTGTTAATTTGTAAAATCAGATCCTTCTAAGGACACTGAACTTGTATTGTAAATTATGTCTTTTGTGTAGGTAAACTTAAGGCAATGTCCTTTTTGTATGGACAAAGGAAGACAGCTAATATTATGCTTTTGTAATTTGGGAGTTAATTGACTCTGAATAATATTCACTCCTTCACATCTGCTTTCTCAACTCAGTTGCCCTTAGTCCCTAGCACCCCAAAAGCAGGCTCCCAACGAGGGACTGAATGGACCCAGAGCAAGCTGTGAGCTACCCTGACATCAAAATGGGCCAGGACAAGCGCCATAATACTTAAGTATAAGTTAAGAGCACGATCATAGACAAACTCTGTCATGACCTAAAAGAGGTAACTGGGTAAGTACCCTGCTGTGGTTAGGAAGACTAACCTGGCCTGAGGACTGTGGTCTGGAATATATAGTGAGATGTCCTCAGGAAGAATCAAACTTTAAGCTTGATATATCTCTTACTGTGCTCATACAGAATGACATTGTTAGAAATATTAGAAGTAAATTTACTACAACTATTTAAGTGGATTACTAGCTGAGGAAAGAAGAAAGCGACACATCCTAGATGGAATCCTGCCCTTGAGTGGATCTCCTACTAACCTGGAGTACTCTCTTTAGATGAGATTTTGTCCTTGAGTTAATCTCCTGGAAGAGTGGCCTTACCTCTCTTTGTTGATTTGTTAATGTTCAACCCCACCTTTGTATCATCACCCTACGTGATTACTATATAAACTAAGACTGTAGATCGGAGTGTGGGGGTGGGTAAGATAGAAAGGATTCAATCAAGAAAAACAGAGAAAGAGAGTCAGGGAATAGTTGGAACCATAAGCAGGAGGAAGACAGGCAGAAGCAAAGAGATTCAGAGTCAGTAGGAGGGACAGTTATGGAGACAGCAGAGAGACAGCAGAGAGAGAGAGATAGAGGAGACAGGGAGATGAATACAGGGAAGAAGAAAAGGGGAAATACTAGACGAGAAAATACAAGAGACTGCGAGAGAAGAAATACTGGGGGGAGACAAAAGCTGGGAGAGATGAGATTGGAATACACTGCAATTGAGATCAACCAGTTTGGCCGTCATTCCTTCCTTCATCCGCCCTTCACCATCAGCCTCCCCGGTTGAGAGAAGCAGTGTGGGACTACGGAACGCAGATGGCAAAAGAGTTAGAGTGCTGAGGCCTGCCGTAGTGAATTCACAGCTCCCCCCCCTTGCTGGCTTAGTTAATTTACACCCACTCTTTTCTTAAAAAAATTTTTATTAGTGAATCACCGTGGGGTACAGTTACAGACTCAAAAAATTTCTAGCTTGCGTTTCAGTCATACAATAATTGAGTATTCATCCCTCTACTAATGCCCATTCTCCACCACCAATGATCCCAATATCCCTCCCACCACCCCCACCTCTGCCCCATCCCCACCCCGCCTCTGTGGCAGGGCATTCCCTTTTGTTCTCTCTTTCCTTTTGTACACCCACTCTTAATGCTCAAATCAAACTAGTTTCTTTTTTTGCAGAGATTACCACCTCCCCAGTGTCTCTTCTCCACTCCTTCTTCATTATAATAATGTATCCTGATAAAAATTATCGACTTTTCCTAGTCTTGAAAATAGAGGTAGACAATAGGATATAAGCAGAAGTCACAGAGAGAGAGACTTTGAGGAAATCTATTTTTGTCTTTGACCTTCCCTCAACCCATTACCCGGAATTTGTTTTTTGTTGATGCTTTGCTGTTTGTTCATTTGTTTGCAGTGCCAGGGACAGAACCCAGGTCTCATGTATGGATGGTGTGCATTTTACTTTTGAGCCACTTCCTCACTCCCTAGGATTTGTGTCCAAGCTTAATATTTCAGCAGATATTCTGATATTTTGAGGAAAAGGTGATGAGAATTACAATCAGTTGGCATTCCTGAGCAGTTTAACAATGACCAGCTACCACCTATCTTGTTTATTACGTAAGATAAATAAGCCCTCGTGTGTTTCAGTCACTCTGATTAAACTTGGTTCTTACTTCAAGATCAATGAAAATCTGAAATTGATGCATCTCAGCAAGTTCTGTTCCCTAGGCCTTAGCTATACTCATTCATGCCTGGAATCTGGAACTTTCCACTAGCCCTTCCCCTAAATCTCTGCTTGTCAAATCCTGCTAATATTGAAGACCCAGTTCAACACCCATCTAATGGAATTTTATCTTATCTTCTCCAAATGTAAATATGCTATTTCCTTCATTTGACTCATCCCTATTGAATTTTATCTGGAATTTTCAGTGGAAAAAAAGGCACACATGCACACACACACATGCACACATACACATGTGTGTATGCTAATATGTACTTTGAGCACATTAAAGGTAGTTTGGACTAAGCAATAATGTTGGTAGGTTAAAGGCATTAAAAGTACTTTTGACTATTTACCATATTTTCTTTTGATGTTTGCATAAGGACATGACCCCACTGTAAATTGATGAGCATCTGTATAATAATCTGTGATAGGCATTACTTAATGCTTTTTTTTTGCGTCACACCTGGCGATGCACAGGGGTTACTCCTGGCTCTGCACTCAGGAATCACTCCTGGCAGTACTCAGGGGACCATATGGGATGCTGGGAATCGAACCCGGGTCGGCCGCGTGCAAGGCAAACGCCCTACCCGCTGTGCTATTGCTCCAGCCCCTACTTAATGCTTTTATTTGTGCTGTTTGGTCTTGTTGTTGTTGTTGTTTGTTTTTTGTT
Source organism: Sorex araneus (assembly GCF_027595985.1). Classification (NCBI taxonomy): domain Eukaryota; kingdom Metazoa; phylum Chordata; class Mammalia; order Eulipotyphla; family Soricidae; genus Sorex; species Sorex araneus. The sequence goes on from NC_073313.1 coordinate 113,882,667, forward strand.
TGTTTGTTTGGGGCCATATCCAGCTGTGCTCAGGACTTTCCTATAGTTCTACACTAATGGATTACTCTTGGTGGCCTCAGTGGGGAACATATGATGACAGGGACCAAACCCATGTCAGCTTTTGGCAAGGCAAGCACCTTACCTGCTGTACTATCTCTCCAGCCCTTGTGTGTACTTTTTTGGATTCTCTACAATGAATAGAAGATAAATATAGTAAACATTCAGCAAATCCTTGTCGATTACATATCAACTTGTAACAAGAACAAACTTCTCTTTACACATAAACACAAACACATATACACATACACACAAACATTGTATGTAGTATTTGTGGAATCAGGTTTGATAGAGCATAAGTATAAAATATAGACTATGACTTCCAGTGGTGTCATTTATTTAATATGGATGATAAAATTATTCACATGACAATGAGAGATATGCTTTTGTTAAACTTTCTATTGAACACCTTTTGATTTTAATTTTTATTCAGTGTCTCCACAATGAACGCAATGAACTCGTAGTGTGTAAATAGAGTTGTATTAAGATGAATGAGGGCTTGAGGTGGGAATATCATAATCAGAGATGAAACTTGAAAAATATGAAAAACCCAGATGAAATTGATGAAATTCTCAGGTAAATTGAGGGTAGGAGAAAGGAAAGGAGAAATAAGCTTGTACTATTTGGCCCAGACTATGAGAGCAGGTAAGTAAACTTTCTGAAAGGTCTGCTATTCCAGCTCATGTCAGATATTGGAAATTTTTTACTAATGCATTCCCTGAATAAGGGTATTTAGTAAAAATAGATAGATATGGAGAGAAAGAGAGAGTGAATAAATTGTGAGAGAGAGATAACGTGAAAGAAAGAGGCTGGGGCTGGGGCAATAGCACAGCAGGTAGGGCGTTTGCCTTGCATGCGGCCAACCCGGGTTCAATTCCCAGCCTCCCATATGGTCCCCCGAGCACCACAAGGGGTAATTCCTGAGTGTAGAGCCAGGAGTAATGCCTGTGCATCGCTGGTTGTGACCCAAGGAGCAAAAAAGAGAGAGAGACAGAGAGACAGACTGCTGTGTTGAAAGACAATTTTTATTTCTTGGTTTTGGGGCCACATACAGTGACACTCTGGTGCTGCTAAAGGTTACTGCTGGTGCTGCACAGGAGTTACTTCAGACAGTTCTTTGGGCACCATATGGGGTGCTGGTGGTCAAAATTGGGTTGTCTGCGTGCAAGGCAAATGGCCCTACCAGCTGTACCTTCTGGCCCCTAAAGAAAATATTTTAATGAAAGATGAAAATTAATAACTGCCTTAGGGACAATGCAGTGCTGGGGATTTTATGGGGCCTTCTACATACAAAAGATGTACTCAGCCTGCTGAGCTCTCTCCAGCTTCAGGAAAGAGAATTCTAAGATCATTAAAAATAAACTATGACAATTGAGGAGGAGGATTTATTTTTATTTTCTAATGTAGATGGTATTTTCTTTACTAAATCCAATGTTATAGAATTAATGTTTTTAACGAGTGCTCCATCAGCTACTGCTTTGGTTGAAGAGAAGTTTTTGGCAGACTGCCAGAAAATTAACACAGACCAGCGTTAGTCCACAGACCATGGGTTGAAAAATGGGGATGTAGTATGCAGTTTCTCTTCTGGAAATACTTATTCCTTTGTACTTTAACTATTGAGATTAACCTTGTTTCTTTTTTATTGCAATGCTGTGGTTTACAATAATGTTAATAATACTTTGTCAACACCACATCCATCACTAGAATGTCTGCTTCATTCCGCCAGAGTCCCAAGGGCCCCTCCTAGTACGCCCACCTCTAAACCCCAACCCCAGCCAGGTAAGCATAATTCTGTAGACCAAATCTGCAATTCTGATGCCTTTGACTATTTGTTGTTCCCTTACTTTTTTTCTTAATATCTCACATATGAGTGACATCCTTAATTTTATTGTGGAGGTGGTAACACCTGTACACATATAGGTGAATAAAGCTGAACTCCTAAAGTTCCAAGAATTATGAATCAATAAGTTGATAAAAACGTTTTTCAAAATCTTTATTTTTACTTTTTGACAGGTACATAAATTTTAAAAACTATAGTATAATTAAATATGCTAACACATTTAAAATTTACAGGAAATAAATCCCACAAATATACAATTCAGTAAGAGTGAAGAGAGGAGAATTTCTTAAAAGTTGAAAGAAAATATGGGGTTGAACAGGCAGCACAGTGAGTAATGTGATTGCTTTGCATGCAGCTGACCCAGGTTTAATCCCTGGCACCCCATATAACCCTCTGAGCACTGCTAGTTGTGACTCTGAGTTAGGAGAACTAGGAGAAACTCATGAACATTACCATGTGTGGCCAATTTTTTCATACATATATATATATACACACACATCTATACATATATATATATATATATATATATATATATCACTTGTATCACTTGTCATCCCGTTCATCTTCAATTTGCTTGAGCAGGCGCCAGAAACATCTCCGTTCATCCATGTCACGTGCTAGTGTAGCCCAATGGTATCTGCTCACTCCAGGAAAACGAAGAGCCTCAAACCATTCGTTCAGGGTTTTGACAAAGAAGTCTGACTATCTCGTAGATGGATGGCCACGAGGTCTTTTGACGTCCCATGGAATCCAGTCGGTAGCAGCTCTAGTCCAGCAGTCCTCTCTGAATCACATTACGTGTCCGGCCCATCTGATTTTTGACACCTTGGCAAATGAGACAGCATCCCTGATTCTTGATTGTCAATGGAGGTTGGAACTCCGGATTCCTTCTCTCACTTGAGTGAAACGTGATACTCCAAGCATAGCTCTTTCGATTCATCTTTGGGATACCTGGATAGGGTTCTCATCCTGTTTTCGTAGGGCCCAGGTCTCTGAAGCGTATGTTAGTGCAGGAAGAACGGTGGAGTCGAAAGGATGTGCCTGGAGCCGGAGTTTCTTTGTCCTCTTAACCACTTCTTTGATGCTCTTGAAGGTGTCCCACACTGCTCTCTTTTTCCTACCCAGTTCTGAAGCCAAGTTGTTCTTCATGTTGAGTTCTTGACCCAGCTTCACATAGCTGCTGCATTTGGAGATGTTCGTTCCATTGAGAGCAAATGGAACGTCAGCGATTAGTTCTTTTTCATGAACATTGTTTTGCTGAGATTCAGCTGTAGTCCGACTTTTCCACACTCGCAGCCGAAGTCTGCCAGCATTTGTGCCACTTGGCTAACGTTTGGTGTTGTTAGAACGATGTCATCAGCGAAGCGAGGTGGTGTAGTTGCCGACCGTCTATCTTCACTCCCATTCCTTTCCATTCCAGTTGTCGCATGATGTTCTCGAGGGTGGCACAGAAGATTTTTGGTGAAATGGTATCACCCTGCCAAACCCCTCTCTTTACTTCAATGATCACTTCCTTTTAGAATGGTGAGATCCTGGTGGTGAATCCGCAATACAGCTCTCATGTACTGAGTTTGAACACCCTGTTTGGCTAGGACTTTGATGACTGCTTCAGTCTCAACAGAATCAAAGGCCTTCTTTAAATCGATGAACGTTAGACAGAGCGGCATCTTGAACTCTTACAAAACTTCAATGAGTTTGGTCACTGTGTGGATATGGTCGATCATGCTGAATCCTTTTTGGAACCAGGCTTGCTCGCACGGTTGTCCATCAGTGTGTGTGTGTATGTATGTATGTATATATATATATATATGTATATATATACATATATTCATTAATTCATTATTGTCAAGTATAAAAACCTGTGGCAAGTTAGAAATAAGCAGGTCTTTCTTAATCTAGTAGAGGGAAACTATAAGTGTTATGAGTGAATGCTGTACTCAATGACAAGGTGCTCAGTGACAAGGCTTGCTCAGGCGGTTGTCCATCAGTGTATATATATATATATATATATGTATATATATTTATACGCACATATATATACATACATATATAATGTAAAATTACATATATAAATATATAAATTAAAATTAATAGGTGTTCAATAGAAAGTTTACCAAAAGCATATATGTGTGTGTATATATATATATATATGAATAGTCCTATAAAAGCTAAAAAATGTTTTATCCTAGGGGCCAGAGCAATAGTACAAGGGGGCAGGGCATTTGCCTTGTACACAGCCAACCCAGGTTCTATCCCGATCACTCCATAGGGTCTCCCAAGCATCACCAGGAGTGGTCCCTGAACTCAGAGCCACACGTAAGCCCTGAGCACTTCTGGGTGTGGCCACCCCAAAAAGTGTTTTATTCTAAAAAGAAAATATTGGTTTTAAGTTTAAAATATTATCATATATAATGCTGTGTCTGCAATAGTAAGAAAAAGATTGTAATAAAAATCTCTATAAATACATAACAAGCTCACCTGAACAAAGAACCTGCAATATAAATGAAACATTAATTCATTATTGTCAAGTATAAAAACCTGTGGCAAGTTAGAAATAAGCAGGTCTATCTTAATCTAGTAGAGGGAAACTATAAGTGTTATGAGTGAATGCTATACTCAGTGACAAGGTGCTAAGAATTTTGTCTTGTTTTTTAAAGAAGCTCTTTATTCCCCAATAGAATCAGAAGGCTTTAAAAAATTTTATTTAAAAAGTGTGATTTACCTGACACTCAAAGACAGTAGATACAATGGCCAGGGGAATTGTCCCATATCTGGAAGCCTGCTTCATGAGCAGAGGGGAGAAGGCAGATGGAATAGAGAATGGATCACTAAGAAAATGATGGCTGGAGGAATCAGTCGGGATGCGAGATGCGTGCCAAAAGTAGATAATGAACCTAACATGATGGCCTCTCAGTGTCTGTGTTGCAAGCCATAATGACCAAAAGGAGAGAGAGACTATGGGGAATATTGTCTGCCATGGAGGCAGGGGGAGGGTTGGGGAGGGGGGTATACCGGGGATATTGGTGGTAGGGAATGTGCACTGGTGGAGGGATGGGTGTTTGATCATTGTGTGATTGTAACCCAAATATGAAAGCTTGTAACTATCTCATGGTGATTCAAGAAAATGTTTTAAAAAGTGTGATTTGCAAAGTTATTGATAGTTGAGTTTTAGGCATACTTCCAACAGTGTCAACTTCCCTGCACCAGTGTTCCCATATTCTATTCTCACCCCTTACTCCTATCCCATCCCCCATCTTTCTACTTGACAGGCACATTACAAAGTTTCAGTGGTTGCAGCTTTGATCTCATGTTATCGGTTTTGTTGAGCCTGTGTATTGGATATATAGTATATTACCACCCATATCACTGGTATAACTGAAGTCCTGATGCCTGTTCACCCATTACTTCTTGTTTTCTTCTCCCCCTGATTTTTACATTCTTGTAACACTGGTTTCAGAATTATGAATTCTCTACATTTTGCATCTTTCTGAAGCCTTAGATGTTCCCTCAAATTTGAATGACAATCAACTGACTAAAGTGTTCTTGGAGAGGTGTTTATTTCAGTGAGTTTGTTTGTCTCTTTACTATATCCCACCATTCTATCCAGTTTTGTAAAGTCTCATTTGATAGATCTACTATTTGTCTTAGAGAATTTCCTTTGTAGGCAAATTCCATTTTTGGTATTGATGTTTTCAATAGTACCTTGGTCCTTGACTTTTGTCATTCTTATTACAATATGTCTTAGTGTATTTCTATTTGGGTCTATTTTCTATGGGACCTCTTGGACTTGGGTGCCTGCACTCCTCAACTCTGGAAAATTCATGTCTATTATTTCTTTAGTGATTCTTCGTTGAATTTTCTTTCTTGTTCTTCAGGGGGACTGAAAACACTTGTATTATTCCTCTTAAACTTATGCCATAGTTTTCTGGTGTGATGCCCATTTCTTTTACACTATTTTTCCATTTTCTGTTGTTTTTTAAAGGTTTTATACATCACATCTTAGAGTTCTCTGATCTTTAGCTTCTATTTTACGGCTTGGACCTTCTTTTGAATTTTATACCACCTACTATACTTTTAATTTATGATTTCCTCATTTCTACTCTCATACTTTCTTATACTTTGATGACTAACTGTGCCATCATTCTTTTGAGCTTATTAAACATCCTCAACATGGTGTCATTAAAGTCATTCTCTGAGAGATTACACAGTTGTTTGGTACTTCCATGCTACTATTACTCTTTGAACTTGGTGGATTTCTACATGACATTCCTCATTGTGTTTGCTGTGTTCCTGCTGTGCTGAGAGTGAATCCTTTGTTTTGATTTGGTTTGGTTGAGGTTCATATCACTGGTACTCAGGGCTTACTCTTGGCTATGTACTCAGGAATTACTCTAGGCAGACTTAGGGGATCATATGGGATGCCAGAGATCAAACACAGGTGTGCCATGTGCAAGGCAAGTGCCCTACTCACTGTACTATCTTCCAGTCCCATAATCTTTGTAGTTAACTTTACTGGGAATCTCTGAGGTATTTTTCTGGGTGTTTCTATTTTCCTTCCCTGTTGGTCTTCACCCACTGATGGGAGGTATAATTATATTTGTTGGGAGGTGCAGTAAATTGAGCTGTTGTGCCACTGCATACGTGGCTAAGTTGTGCAAGAGATGGAGATGTGAAGGTGGACATGCTGAGATAGCTTAGGTTGGTTGTCAGACTTAGTTCTTTAATAATATATATATATGTATATATATATATATATATATTGGTTTTTGGTCCATACCCAGTGATGCTCAGGAGTTACTGCCAACTCACTACTCTGCGTTTACACCTGATGGTGCTTGAGAAATTGAAACTAGACCTTTGGTATGCACAGCATGTACTCTAGCCACTGAGATATCCCCAAGCAGCAGGCTTATCTAAGACTCATGTTCAATTTCCAACATCACATAGTTCCCTGGGCACTACGAGAAGCAACTTCTGAGTACTGTTTGGTTTGGTCCAAATCACACACACACACACACACACATACACACACACACACACCCCACCACCACCACCACCAGCACCAGCATCATCATCACCAACACCACAACCAACATCAACAATAACAACAACTAACACATACAGCATTGAAAAATGTGCTTATTTAAGTACAATATAAAATCTTATTTGATGAATTTGACAAGACAGCTAAAAATAATTTGTGAATTGTAAAGCAGGTTGATGATATTACTCAGTAAGTTGTACAAGATGCAAATATACGAATAGTACAAAAATTATTGATACATTGGGAAGGGGGTTGATCCCAGCACTGCATGTTCTCCTGAAAACCACCAGGAATCACCTAAGCATTGATCAAGGAATAGCTCCTGAGCACCACTGGTAAGGGCCAAGACCAAATATTCAATAAAAATTTAAAACCTGCTGCTCAATTTTATATTTTATTTTGTATGTGGGATTCAGACCCCATAGTGTGCAGAGACTACTAATGGCAGTGCTTGGGTACCATATACAGTGCTGGGGTTCGAACCACATGCAAGGAAAGCAACTTAACCCCATTCTATTTCTCCACCTACAGAGTTTATTTCTTAATCAACTCTGAATTACCTTTCCTGGGGCAAGAAAGCAATCTCAGCAGACTTAGTACATGGTCTTCATGCAAAAGACCCAGATTCAACCCCCACAGTCACATAGTCACCAATAGCACCACCAGGAGTGAACACAAGCACTGAGTTAGGAGTAGACCTGATATGGTACCCTGGTATGGTCTTCTTCCACCAAAAATTCCCTTTTCTTTAATGAAGCGTATTATTCTTGTATTTAATGTATTATTTTTATTTATTACACATTTTGTATGTTTTTGCAGGCTCCTACTCATAAAGGCTCACTTCTTTGTTGCTTTAGGGACTTTTTAAAATCTGAGCTCATGATCTTCAGCATTTTTTCTGTGGAAATCCTTTGAGATCACTTTAAAATTCTCCCAGAGAAATTTTGTATGTAATACTGCAACATGCCTAGAGATATTATAGTCCAAAGAGCACGACAATCGTTTCTGCGTGGTGGTTTTGGAGAAACAGGCAGAGTAGATGTTCCCCAAAGTTCTTGAGTACAGATATGCAGCTTAGGAATTCGCAGAGAAAGAACTAATCTGCCTAAACTTCCCTTGGTGGTAGTACTAAGCTTAACATGGAGAATAATCTAAGTCACTCACTAAGGAAGTCACCCTTAGAAAGTTTTAGCTGCATTGATTTCCAGTCAGACGGACTACCTTGGTTTGATCTTAGGCTTCATGTCCTGTTTCTGGTCTCACCACACAGTCCTTTAATACCTACTCTAAGTCACCAAGTATAAGCAGATAGTCACCAAACAAACTTGACTTGGAAAATCAAGCTTTCTTGTTTCCTCTGATTCTTCCTTTGGCTTTAGCTGAGATCCACTTAATTTTATTTATTTATTTAGGCTTTTTCGGTCACACCTGGCGATGTTCAGGGCTGACTCCTGGCTCTGCTCAGGAATCACTCCTGGGGGTGCTCAGGGGACCATATGGGATGCTGGGAATCGAAACTGGGTCGGCCGCGTGCAAGGCAAACACCCTACCCACTGTGCTGTCGCACCAGCCCCCTTTAATTTTTTTTTAAAAATTTATTTTTACTTATATCCTACAGCCTTCAAAATTTACTTCTGACACTGTGCTCAAAGATCACTCCTGGCCATGACCAGGGGACTGTATGCTGTGCCAAGATTGAACCCAGTTCATTTGCCTTTAAAGCAGCTTTACATGCTGCACTACCTCTCTGGCCCCTCAGCTTAACTTTACAAGCAACTTTTAAGGACTGGAAAGGTATCTGTATGAGCTGAAGTACACATTTTGTGTGTAGAAGCCTGAGATTCTCTGAGTGATTCCGTAAGCAAACCCTTGCACCATCGTCCCCTCACCAATTCATCCAAAAGTTTAGGCTTTATTGGAATGGATTTTTCCATACGATTGCCTCATTGTCAGATACACACAAAAAGATTCTCTTATATTTTTCTTCCCAGATAGTCCAATTTTCATTTTAGAAAGGTGTTCTCAACAATTTTCCTGATGGTGGCCCTTCTATCTGTTTCCTTTCTTTGAATGCCACCACCCCATCAGTTGCTTGCTAATCTCACGCAGCAACCCCCATTTAAGTTACTTTTACTTATGGCCCCATTACAATATATGGGGACCCACAAAGACCCATATAGACTCCTCCTCCAAGTAAGAAATGCTGCTTTAGACTAAATTTTCCTTCGGGGTGACTTTCAATCTATAATATCCTCTGAGCTTCAGATAAGACTAACAACTCCCTGCTGCATAGTCCCATGTGAATCACCTATTTCATGGTGTTCTCCACCCTGCAACGTCCCAAATTCTGTTTCTTTCCAATGTTGCCTGTCTTCGAGGCATAAAAGTCGAGGTAGGGAATATAGTCGTATGGTAAGATTGAAGTTTTATCAGTAATATAAAGCCATCATCACAGTACCTGGCAGAGAGTAACTATTAATAAATGCAAAACCTGGGGGGCTGGAGGGATAGCACAGCGGGTAGGGCGTTTGCCTTGCACGTGGCCAACCCGGGTTCAGATTCCCAGCATCCCATATGGTCCCCTGAGCACCACCAGGAGTAATTCCTGAGTGTAGAACCAGGAGTAACCCCTGTGCATCGCCGGGTGTGACCCAAAAAGAAAAAAAATATGCAATAAATGCAAAACCTGACAGAGAGCCAATAAGAGGAGAGGAGATGAATAAAATTTCGCAAAAGAGTTTATTAAGAGTTCCCAGGCAAGGTTTGCAGTTCTCTCATAGAGCCAACAAAGTCAAGCTGTGGGCAAAAACTGCGTAAGATTTATAGAGTAAAAAAAAGCAGGGGTTGGGGAAGCCAAGAAGTGGGCACTGTTTCAGTTGGGTTTCTTGGGCCATTGATGGTTGTCAGATCCTGTTTTACCGGATATGGTGTACCTGTTGTAACAGTTCCAGAAAACTCAGGCCTCAGTGAAGTTTCTACTGGATACAGTGCACCTGTTGTGACAATTCGAGAAACTCAGTCCCCAGTGAAGTTTTCCAGTAGTTATGGGGTTTTTGTTGCTTCATCTCACTGCCCAACATTATAATAAATAATAGTTATTATTGCTAAAGACAGATGCTACCATTTTTCTATCTTTATATATCTGTGACATTTCTCCTCTCCCTCCAACATTCTTCCTCTCCTAGAGCTTAGCCCAGCACCTTGCACAAACTAAATATTCAATAAATTCTTTCAGAATGCTGAAAAAAATCACACGGATTTGATATGAAACATTTAATTCAGTCTGGGTAGAAACAGTTGACATTTGTATGAGACACCAACAGGCAAATGCTTATGGTCTGTCCCAGCAAAATACATCAATGGAACATCCTGTCTGAGTACCAAAGAGGAACCCCTTTCAGTATTGTCTGAACAAGCTGGCTTTACTAGGAGTGGTGAAAGACAAAGGGGAGGTTTCATATCCTAGGGAAGTGTTTGGAACTTAATGAGAAGTGTAGGCTGAGAAAATGACCCTGTTCTTTGAAAACCAAAAGTAGCTATTGAATGTGAGGATTACACACAGCCTAGGCCATATGTGAACAACACAGACCAGAGTTTGGTAAAACCTTTTTCCTGGCCCGTGTTTAATTTTTAATCAAAGGCACTCAGCATTTCACTTTGTATAAACACACCACATGTTTTCTCCAAATATTCACTTTCAGCATACCTACTATAATGGTTTACCAAAAAAATAAGATAAAACCAAATAAATTATTTCAAGCTAGATACAAAGTTGGTCTTTCCCCTAACTTCCTATTTTATCCAGCACACAATTTTTAATTAATTTCCCGTAAAACTACCAATATTAAAAAATAACCACTATCTAGATTCCCTGTTTTCCCATTTTATTTTAAAAAATGGATGTGCCATATTTAATGGTAGGCCTGTTATCATAAGTTCCCCATAAAAAGAAACCACTTTAAAGTCTAACTTTTGTCTTTTAACTCTTCCTGGATTATATCTTGCATAGCTTCAAATCCATCAAAATGCTCAAATCCTACTTTATGTGTTTCCAATTTTATCTGTTTTTATGAATTTGAGAAAGATTTAGAATTTTGCAGCTTAAAGTATCTATTTTAGGAATGTTGAGCTTTATCCATCAGCAGTGATAAAAATGGAATTTTCCTTTAATCTAAAAACACAGACAATTCAGTGGTATTCTTGAGATCTGATTATTTTCCCTTGGGTAAAGCAGTATGGAACAGCTCAGTTACACTATACACTTCAGATGACACCCCGCCCCACAGCACGCTACACACACAAGAAATTCAAATACTTCAGTTTTGAAATCAAAGGTTATATGACTGCCTGACTTATCATTACTTGTATACACAACCCTTGATTCTGAATATATGTCTTACACTGGACCCAAGATACAATTTTATTTACTACCATCCCCTCAAGTTTCTTAGAGTTTCTGCATTGTCCTCCTTAATATTTACTATATGCTCAGCTAAACTGACAAATAATCACTGACAGCTCTTGATTGAGGTCTTGGATGATGAAGCTTGAATCAAGGGTTTCTAACAAGTGTGTGTGTGTATGTATGTGTGTATAAGAGAGTTACTGACAGAAACACATAGGCAGAGTCCCAAAACAGAGAAACAAAGAGAGACAGAAGAAGGAAAGGAAATGAGATTGAGAAAAGTAAGCAATATCCCAGAAAGTGGAAAATAATGAAGCGTGACTGCAGTTACTGTCTTAGAGATCTAAAAGGAAGCTAGAATATTGTTTTCTGGCTAGGAATTTTTAGGCTATGGTGTTACCCAGCATAGTTAACAAAACTTGCTTAGTTTTTAAAACTGCAAGTTTTTAATACTTGAAGAAAATCAGCGGTTGAGTTTCAATACTTGATGGAATATTTTCCTCAAGGCAGGATTTCAGGCATCTTGACAATTGCTGAGGAAGATGGTTTGTCAATGGTGTTGGAGGCAGAGTGATTATCTTGGCGGTGTCATCTGTGAAGGACTAAGCAGAAACCCTAGATTTAATCATTACTAAGACCTGAATTAGAGGGTCAAAGGGTGGGAAACTGTTTCTTGTCCTACTATGATTCCAACAAGTTAATATGACTTGTTTCATGAAATTTTTGAGTCTTCCTACATGTCCCAGTTCCACTTTGTAATGCTACTGAACACCTATAACATAAAGTACATACAAACCTATTTTTACATATCCACATGGGTCAATGAAGAATATTTGCCAGACTTTTCTAGAAAAGCAGCTGAATCTTTCAAATGATGTTTGTGGCCTACATCATTCTTATTTTTTATCTTTTTCCCCCCAAGCAAGGTCATATATGTATGGAATGGGCAAGAATTCTGTCAAGCAAGTATGTAAGAACCTCCAGTCAGGAAAAGAGTGCTTTTCTTATATTTCACTGTGATGAAAGTGTAGAATTATTAAATCTGAAACCAGTTGAAGTATATGTTCTTTCTGAAAATTGAGGTATAGCTGATATAAAACAAAATTAATTTCAGGTGCAAAATACAATGACTTAATACTTGAATATATTGTGAAACCATTAGCAAAATCAATGTAAGCAAGATTCATTGCCATAAATAGTTATTATTTTCTCTTTGATGAGAAAGAGTTACTCTCTTAGAAACTTCTAAATATGCAATGCAGTATCATTAACTATAGTCATCCTTGGCCCACATCCAAAAGAACAAAAGCTACCGGTGTTGGCGCAGATGTAGGAGAAAGGAATTCTCCTTCACTGCTGGTGAGAATGGCGACTGGTTCAGCCCTTTGGGAAAACAGTATGGATGTTTCTCAAAAAATTAGAAACTGAGCTCCAATTTGACACAGAGATACCAGTTCTGGGAATATATCCCAGGGATGCAAAAATGTATAGTAGAAATGACTTCTGAACTTATGTGTTCATTGCAGCACTTTTTACAATAGCCAGAATCTGGAAAAAACTCCGAGTGCTAGAGAACAGATGACTGGTTAAAGAAACTTTGGTACATCTGCACAATGGAATACTATGCAGCTTTTAGAAAATATGAAGTCATGAAGTTTGAATATAAGTGGATCAACATGGAAAGTATCATGTTAAGTGAAAGGAGTCAGAAAAAGAGGGACAGACATAGAAAGATTGCACTCATTTGTGGAATATAAAATAACAGAATGGGAGACTAACATCCAAGAATAGTAGAGATAAGTACCAGAAGGATTACTCCACAGCTTAGAAGTCCGCCTCACATGCTGGGGGAAAAGGCAGCTCAGATAGAGAAAGGACCACCAAGTAATGGGTGCTAGGAGGGTCTGCTCAGGATGGGAGATGCGGGCTGATAGTAGACTATAGACCGAACATGATGGCCACTTAATACCTTTATTGCAAACCGCAACACCCAAAAGGAGAGATGGAGCAAATGGGAAGAACCCATGGGTGGAGGAGATGGGGTGGGGGTGGTGGGAGGGATGCTGGGACCATTGGTGGTAGAAAACGGGCACTGGTGGATGGATGGGTCCTCAATCATTGTATGACTGAAAGGCAACCATGAAAGTTTTTAAGTCTGTAACTGTACCTCATGATGATTCACTAACAAAAATTTTATTAAAAAAAACTATAGTCATCTTGTTATAAAGTACATCCATAGGATACTTATTTAATAACTTTTTGTTTGTTCCCTTGAGCTCCTTCACCCATTTTACTTACCCATTCCCAACCCCAACTCTGGAGAGCAGAACTTTAATTATTTTAATCTTTAGATTTCATATGAGTGAGTTCATATGGCCATTGGTCTTCCCCAGTCTGCAAAATTTTACCTTTTAATCACTCTGCGACATAACTGAAGCTTTTAGTTGCTCATTTGCCTTCTTATGATTTTTTTTCTTTAACCCTGTGTTCAGGGCTACTCTTGACTGTGTTTAGGAATCACTGCTGGCTGTGCTAGGGGTAATCAAATACAGGTCGGCCACTGCAAGGCAGGTGCCCTACATTCTATCAGATCTCTCTGGCCCCAGTCTACTTATGCCTCACATGTGCCATAACCTGATTTCCATCCCTGGCACCACCTGTCCCTCACAGCACTCCCAGGTATAGCTCTGGAGGCTCCTGAGCACTGCCAGTTGTTGGTCTGGCATTTCCTGGAAACCAAGCAACTCCGCATTCTCTGATAGCATTGAACTACTGTCCTGGGTGGCTGAGAATCACTGGTAATAACATTTGGGCCCTTTGTGCACTGCTTGAGAGGCATCACTCATGTGTTAGTATATTCAGTTTTACTTAAGTCTAGCTTCTCAGCTTATTGTGCTAAGAGAATTAGTAAAAAATATCCCTTTCATTCCTCATATCTCCAGAAACAACTAGAAAGGAAAATCTACCATATTTTAATTTTATTGATGTATTATTCAATCATAAATATAAATAAATTGCTTAAAAACTAAATTAAACATGACTATCAGGGATGCTGTAACCTAAAATTTAAGGAATTTAAGCACAGTATCTTTGCTTGGTTTGGCCACACCCAAGAGTGCTCCAAGCTTACTCTGGATTTGTGTTCAAGGATTATACATGGTGATTCTCATGAACAATATGCAGTGCCAAGTTCTGAATCAGGGCCCGCTATGTGCAAGGCAAGCAGCTTGACCACTGTACTATTTCTCTGGTCTCAAAGTCCAATTTTTTATTCAATGAAATTTATTTTTATGCTCCTGACATGCATGTGCTGTAAAGACATCAATTCCCATCTCTCTGGTATGTAATAACAATCCAGGATGACCTTGCTCTGCTATCAACAGTTCTTCTCCTTTTTCAACTCGTTCTTCTCTCATTCTTGTTATATAAATATGGCAATTTTTTTCCATTTGGAAAATTCCTTTTAAAATGACTTCTGAAATTGTTGTGTAATATTTTTCTTGAACTCTATTTCCCACAGCCAACTTTCTTTTCATTTTATTTTGTCAGATCCTTTTATTTGCCCAGGCTTAATTTTTTTTTTTGCTTTTTGGGTCACACCTCCTATGTACACAGGTTACTCCTGGCTCTGCACTCAGGAATTACCCATGGCAGTGCTCAGGGGACCATATGGGATGCTGGGAATTGAACCCAGGTCAGCCGCATGCAAGACAAACACCCTACCTGCTGTACTATCACTCCAGCACCAGGCTTATTTTTTAATTCTTTTAGTGAAGCAATATTTTATTGAACAAAACTTGCAAGAGGAAAGAAAAAGAGAAAACACACATTCAAGGGAAAACATGAGCTTCTTTTTAAAATTTTTAATGAATTACCGTGAGATATAGTTACAGAGCTTTCATGATTGAGTTTCAGTCATACAATGATCAAACACTCATCCCTCCACCAGTGCACACGTTCCACCACCAATGTCCCACTATCCCTCCTACTACCCCCACCCCACCCCTTGCCTCTATGGCACATAATTTCCTTCTTACTCTCTACTTTGGGGCATTATGGTTTGCAATACAGATACTGAGAGGCCATCATGTTTGGTCCTTTATATACTTACAGCACACATCTCCCATCCCGAGCGATCCCTCCAACCATCATTGACTTAGTGATCCCTCTCCCAGCTGCCCTCTCCCCAGCTTGTGAGACAGGCTTCCAAATGTGGAGCAATCTTCTTGGCCCTTGTTTCTACTGTCCTTGCGTGTTAGTCTCATATTATGTCATTTTTATATTCCACAAATGAGTGCAGTCATTCTATGTCTGTCCTTCTCTTTTTGACTCATTTCACTTGTCATGACACTCTCCGTGTCCCTCCACTGATAGGCAAATTTCATGATTTCATCTTTCCTAACAGTTGAATAGTTTTTCATTGTGTAGATGTACTGTAGTTTCTTCAATGACTCATCTGTTCTTGGGCACTCAGGTTGTTTCCAGATTCTGGCTATTATGAACAGTGCTGCAATGAACATACATGTGCAGATATCATTCCTACATGTGTTTCTTTAGGTCTTCTCCAAAATGGGAAAAAGCAGCAAGCAAAGACACATAGAGACAATCGTGAAAGATATGTATTCAATGGAGAACATGGGCTTGAAGAGGAAGCCTATTTGCCCAGACTTTAAATGCTTGCATTGCTTCATGTCCTATCTTCAGACATCTCTCCTCACTCAACACCAACTCACTTTATCCAGGGAAATCTCTTTTTTTTCATGAATTAAATTGCCACCTATTGTCTCCAAAATCATTATCTCCAAATTAAATGTTCATCATCATCATCATCCCATTGATGATGTTGATGTTGATCGTCGAATTTTTCGAGTGGTCTCAGTAATGTCTCCATTTGTCCTAGTCCTGAGATTTTAGAAGCCTCTCTTTACTCGTCCTTTCCAATGGTGCCACATTGGAGGCTCTTTCAGTGTCAGGAGAATGAGACCTATCAGTGTTACTGGTTTTGGCATATGAATACTCTATAGGGAGTTTTCCAGGCTCTCCCATGCGGGCAGGAAACTCTCGGTAGCTTGCCAGGTTCTTCCGGAGGGAGAACTAAGCTATACGATGTTGCTTCCCTGGGCTTGGTTTTATAGTCTCTGGATGTTGGCCGTTGGTGGGATTACACGGCACCAGGGGCAGTTTCTGGGTGTGATCATCTAGCTACTAGAAAATGGGGGATCTGGGCGGAAAAGGCCCAGTCCCGATTCGAGCAGGCTTGGAGATCTCAGCCCCGGTTCCAACACACCTGTGTTCCTCTGCCCATTCCTTCATGCGTGAGGCTCATCCGAATGTGTGGAGAGGGGGCTTGAACATGGCTGTGGCAGGGCTCTGGAGGTCTTCGGCTGCGGGGGCTCTGTTCGGGGTGGGGAGGGAATCTGAAGCCCACATCCTCTGAGGGGCCCTGGTGAAAACAGTCAGGCGAGAGGGCAAGAGACTCTCTCCAATTTTATCATAAATTTATCCAACTGCCAACCACATACCTCCCCCAGGGATTTCAGTAGATAACTCAAAATCAACATGCACAAAACTGAACTTGTTATATCTCAAACTATTCCTCAACGAATGTTTCCTAGATCATCAGCACTCTACTATCCAAGGAAAAGAATCTTGGTGGTATTCTTGACTCCTCTCTCCCAAACTCCCTGTTACCAACTAATTATCAAGAATTGTCAGTTTTCAGACATAGAAAGATTGTACTCATATGTAGAATATAAAGTAGCTGAGAGGTACAAGCTTACAATGATGCAATTTCTGGAAGATATTTCTCTAGACTTAGTTACTAAAATACTAAAATACAGAAATCCAAAACCGTGCGGCTGCTAGTGTGACCCCTCGACCTCATATCTCTTCATTCTCAGCAATGGAAAACAAATTATTAAATTCTTTCTTTTCAGCAAGTCGACTTTAGGGGGGAAAAACTCCAAATCAATAATAGTGAGTTTTTTGTTGAAATATTGAATGTAATCAAAGTAAAGTGAAAGTAAAGTGAAATTTACCAGTCACACATGCGGGGTGGGGGTCTGGGGAGGTGGGGGGAGGTATACTGTGATTCTTGGTGGTGGAATATGTGCACTGGTGAAGGGATGGGTGTTCGAGCACTGTATAAATGAGACTTAAACCTGAAAGCTTTGTAACTTTCCACATGGTGCTTCAATAAAAGAATAAATTAATAAAAAAATAAATAAAAAAGAATTGTCAGCTTTATTCAGTATATAATAATTGAGAATACTTAATTCTCCCCATTTTTATTGATACCATCACATCCCAAACTATTGCAACAATCTTACTACTGGTCAACCTAACATTGTTTTTGCTTCTACCTTCATGCAGTCAGAGAGATCTTTCTAAAGGATAATCTTGAGTTTATAATTATACTATTTAACTCTTTAGAAACCTCTCATCATCAATTTGATTAAATTGAAATTCCTTGACTTTGCTCTATAATATGTTTGCTAGCTAGACATCACTTGCTTCAACAATATTTCCACAAAATCACTCACTTAAAACACTACTTCTTTTGGTTGCTCCTGCAAATATACTTTATGTTATTTATGGATCAGCACATCAAGTGTTTTAATAATCTCCTTGGTTCCCATTTAGCTTATTATAACTTAACTTGCTGTACAAGCACTAATTACCATACCATACCATTACATCCACCGACAAAGTGCTAGTATCCCTCCATCACAGTCATGTGGCCCCAATCATTCCACTCTCACTCACTGATAACCTCAATTCTATGGTTAAACTCTAGTTTACTTGGACATTGTCCTTTTCCTTAGCTTCTTTCCCACACATGACTGAGATCATCCTGTACTTATTCTCTTTCTAACTTACTTCACTTGGTGTGACCTCCCGACCAAAAAAGTCCCAACCATGTAGTAGCAAAATTGAATACTTCATTATTCCAAATGGATGGATAGCCTTCACACACACACACACACACACACACACACAAAACACTTTATTCAATTGTCTATTAGAAACTTGGGCTGTTTATAGATCTTGGCAATTAAAATTGTGCTGTAAAAAATATCGATGTGGTTTCATGTCCATAAGATATCTAGGAGTTATATGGTATTATAACTCTAGGAGTTATATAGGATTCCTGGGTTATATGGTTGTTTTAATTTTTGAGAAATCTTACTGTTTTTCATTAAGACTGAACCAGTGAGACGCCACCTATGAACAGCCCCTCTGGCTGCTTCTTAAGCTTCTTAATGGTCATGATCCCAGAGACACACAAATAAATCTCGGAACCCAGCGGCTTTTGGCAGAAATGCAACCAGATTTTGCATTAGGCTACCGGTGCCTGGCCACCCCAGGTGGGAAAAGGTGCCATCCCTCTGCCTATTCTCGTTTGCGGCCTGGTGACCACCATCTTTCAGAGCCCATTGGACAGCCAGGTATGGACGAGCAGTGACAAGACATGCAGGTTCTCAGGGGGATAGGGGTGGAGCCGCTCCTTCTCCTCCCCTGCCCCAACAAGACCCCGAGACGCTGCCTATGATGGCCCCTCTGGCTGGCTGCTTCTTAAGATCCTTAATGGTCATGATCCCAGAGACAAACAAACGAATCTCAAAACCCAGCAGCTTTTGGCAGAAATCTCTCTAGACTTAGTTGTTAAAATTTCAGAATTCCAAGATCGCACATAACTATCATGGCTACACAACATCATATGCTATTCATAATCAGCAATAGAAAACAATTTGTCTAATGTTGCCTTTTCAGCAGGTCTGTTGGGGGAAAATTACAAATAATAATGGTGGGACTGGTGTCAAAATATTGAATGTAAGCAAAGTAGAGAAAGAGTAATGTGGAAATTATCTGCTACAAAGGTAGGGGAAGGGGGTAGAACGGGGGATACTGGGGTTTTTGGTAGTGGAAAGTGTGAACTGGTGAAGGGATGGGTAATTGTGTGACTGAGACTTAAACCCAAAAGCTTTGTAACTGTTTTCACGCTGGCTCAATAAATAAATTTATATAAATATGATTTCAAATATCAAAGCTTATAAGGAAGTACAATGACCAGTGATATTCCTCCTAATAATTGAAATTGTTCACAAACATTAGCAAATAAAGTAAGTAATGTCAAAAAAAATCACACACACACACACAAAGACTGAACCAGTTTATATTTCTTCCAACAGTGAATGGGGGGACCTTTTTCTCCATAAACCCACAAGATTTTGCTGTTTCTGGACATTTTGAAACTCACACCATTCTTAGTGGTGTCAGTGCTATCTTGTCTTTTTTTACTTACATTTCTCTAATCATCTGCGATGATGAAGTTTTTCATGCACATGTCCACTATCTATCTTTGGAGAAGTATATGTCAGCTCCTCACCTCGTTCTTTGTTGGAATAGTTTGGTTTATGGTTGCTATGATTTGTGAGTTCCTTTTATATCTGTATATTAGTCTTTTGTCAGATGTTTGGTGTAATCGCTATTTTTGTTTGTCTATTTTTGCTTTTGTTTCTCTTGCCATTGGAATGGAATCTCTAAGTATACTACTGAAGTCAATATCATAAAGTGTTTTTCCTATATTTTCTTTCATATATTTTATGGATTGAGGTTCAATATCTAAGTCTTTGACCCGTGAGTTAACTTTTGTGCTTGGTGTGAGATAGTGATCCAATTTAAATTTTTTTGAAGTGGTTATCCAGTTTCCAAACACCATTTGTCTAAAGAGGCTTTCCATCTTCTATTTCATAACTCTTGACTCCTTTGTCACAATTTTACCACCCTCACATGTGAGGGTGTATTTCTAGACTCTCAGTTCTAATCCATTGGTCTGAGTCTTTGCATTTACTTCTATACCATACTGCTTATATTAAAATAGCTTTATAATATAGTTTAAGTCAGTTTATAAACCATAAACTTTATAGTATAGTTTAAGAACATGATATCTCCCATACTCTTTTCTCAAAATTGTTTTGCCTATTCAGAGAATTGTGTAGTTTTCTAAATTTTAGTAATGTATGTCCTAAATTCGTTTAGAATGCCCTTGGAATTTTGACAAGGATTCTACTAAATTTGCATAATGTTTTGGGTAAGAATACCCTTACAACAATGCTAATTTTTCCAATCTATGAGCATATTTCTGCTTTGTCTTATTTTGTTTTCTTTAGTACCAGGGATCAAACCTATTGCCTTAGACTGCAACATAAGTGCTCTGATACACAGTAGCAGCATCAGTTTCCAAATTAGCTAGTGAATATGAAATATTTTTTAATTTCTTGTTTTCTAATAACTTACTGTTTTTGATATACATATCTTTCACCTCTACTTTTTATTCCTAGTGACTTGATTCTTTTTGATGCAGATAGAAATTGGGATGATTTGCTCAATTTCTTTCCCTTCTAGTCATTCTTTGTATACGGAAATGTACCGAATTTTTGTGTAATGATTTTGTAGACTACCAGTTTACTGTGTTTTACATTGAATTTTATGGAGTTTCTCTAATATGTGATTAAATCCCTGCTTTTCTCTTACTGCTTTTAAGATTTTGTTTTTGGTTGGTTGGTTGGTTAGTTGGCTAGTTGGTTTTTACTTTATGACAATATGTCTTAGTTTGAATATGCTTGGGATTGTTTTATTTAGAACTCTTTGAGCTTCCTAGATCAAGGTCTCTGTTAGTTTGCGAGAAGATCTGCATTATTATTGAGTACAACTAAGAATTCTTCCTCTTGCTTTCTTATCTTTCTGAAACTCCTATAAAGTGAATATTGTTCCTCTTGGTGTTGTCCCACGCACAGATCTCTTATATTGTCTTCATTTCTAAATTTTTCTTCTTCTCTTCATCCTTTTTAATGGATGTTGTTGTAATTTATAGTTCAACAACTATATTCTTTAACTACATTCTTTCTGTTTGAATATTTCTCATACTTTCTTTGCCCTTGTTGACGTTCTCTTCAACTGATTTCCTCATTTCAGTAAACATCATTATGATAGATCTTTTGAAGTCTTCACCAGAAATTTGAAAAAGCTCTGATTTGTTTGGGGTTCTTCCCAGCAGACGAATTCCTCCAATTCTCAGTATATCTGGTGTTGTGCAGGGGATTAGTAATCTCTTTCCAATTTCAATTTGGTGTTCTACAATGAGATTCTTTCTTGGAGAGTCATGCTTCACTCTCCAGTGTACCTGTGGATTTCAAGTACGTTTGCCATCAGGCTTCCTGTGATGGGTTAAGTCCTGGTGGCTGAGGCTGCCAGATAGCTAGAGCTAGACAAGGTCAGAAATTTCCCACACTCAAGCAATAAACTTCATAAATGAACAACTCTTATTATGTCATCCTTAAAACCCCTGAAATACCCAAACCAATACCTTCTTGGCATATATATGCACTTGGTAACTTTTAAAATTAAGTTGGCCATATTTACAAGCTCCTTATTCACTTTGTTCCCTATATCACTACTATTGGTCTCTACTTGTTTAGTAATTAGCAAGGCAGAGTGCTCTCTCTTACTCCCACTCTCTCTCTCTCACTCACTTTT